>NW_022681465.1:44148087-44550587 GCF_009764315.1 Trachypithecus francoisi | reverse complement strand
GACTTTGATTTAAAAATCATGCAATTATTCTAATGAAGGTTTGATGTGGGTTTAATTTAATGACATCATTAAACTATATAGAAAGTGTAGCTTTCATTACTGTCAGTTTTTATTTAATTCAGATAAAAACAACTTTGATTTCAAATTCCATATTATTCCTTTTTCAAGTCTTGTGAAAATTACAAACAACACATTCTTAATGGAAGTTTTGCTGAGCATCTACATTATAACCTTTACAAGGGATGATATAAAAAATAAAAAGGCTTGGAATCTGGTAAGACAAGGTGGACTTTTACGTTCAAAGGGTTCGGATTCTAATTCTGTTAGAGTGAATTGAGTTGACTGATAATTCTGCCTACAGATTGCAGACTTGTGCTTATGAGAGGCTACTGTCAGATTGGGTTGCACCTGGCTGCCTTTTCAAGTTTCCTGAAAACAGCAGTATGAGCTTGTGATGTTCATTCTGTACCACCAGAGTGCATGGGGTGGCGGTATCCTCCATCCATAACTGCTTCTTGAAGCACAAGGTAGAACACTTTTCCCTTTTTAATATTATAAAGATTAAAGTGTTTTTTAAGAAAGAAGATCTAAAATTTGAAATAAGATATGTAAGTAAAAGCTGTCCCAGGCAGCTTTAAATTATGTGATTCACACTTATGCCAGATGCTGCTAGAGAAATTCCTTGGTTTCTCATTAACATGGAGCAGTCCCCTTAGACTTCACACATAGTGGCCACTCACAAGCACATACACATTCATGCAAATGTTAGGAACGATCAACTGCATGCTTCCAACTGTACAAGTTCCAACAGAAGAGATTTGAGAAAATTCATTTTAAGGAGATGAGCTGCCATTAAAAATTTGTCATTACTTTTCTCAATCTACTTGGCTAAAGCCTCAGTGTACTTGGAATGAATATCCTTAATGAACTTGGCTTATTGTTTTGTGATGTCATTTCTGAGTTTATTCAAAATCCATTTAGAAAAGCATTGCTTAGACATAGGTAAAATTCAGAATCTTCTTCCCAGGTGAAATTGTAATGATAAAATGTTAATTTCTGTTGATAACTACTTTAGTACAGGGAATATTTAGATTTATAGAACCATAGCTTCAATCTTCGCATGAAAATTTATATTCGCATTTTAAACTTATATTTTATTTTTATTTTTCAATCATAAATAAATTACTCTCTGTGCCTTAGTTTATAGATTGATCTTCAGTTCTCCTTTTATTTGCTTGTCTATTTACATGGTCATTTACTGGTTTATACATGGTCATTTTTTGAGTCTTGTGAGTAGGCAGTTTTGATAGGACCTAACTCTTCAATTGCAGTTTAAAGTTAGGTCACATTTGGCTGGTTAGTGTTAAGTCCAGCATGTTTTTGTCCAGAGAGTATAGAGCTCTTTTTCTTTCTCTTTAGTAAACAAAAATCATAAACTGGACACTGAATTAGATATATCATAAATATGCATATTTCTATACTAAAAAATGTTCTTTCTTTCTTCCATTTAACCAAAGTCGATAATGTAAGGCAGCTCAAATCTTTATATTAGTTTGTTCTTTTTTTTTTTTTTTTTGTTCTTTTTTTTTTTTGAGACGGAGTCTCGCTCTGTCGCCCAGGCTGGAGTGCAGTGGCCGGATCTCAGCTCACTGCAAGCTCCGTCTCCCGGGTTTACGCCATTCTCCTGCCTCAGCCTCCCGAGTAGCTGGGACTACAGGCGCCCGCCACGTCGCCCGGCTAGTTTTTTGTATTTTTTTTAGTAGAGACGGGGTTTCACCAGGTTAGCCGGGATGGTCTCGATCTCCTGACCTCGTGATCCGCCCGCCTCGGCCTCCCAAAGTGCTGGGATTACAGGCTATATTAGTTTGAATTTCTGTCTTGTATCTATTAAACCTATCTGTATTGTATGTGTTTATAACCCACTTGCTTTTTTTCCTCCTTGGCTCTATGGAGAAAACACTTTTGTATCAGTTAACAGGTAAAATAAATTTTACTTGTTTGTAGTAAATATGCTAAATGCATAGCTTTTTGTGAGTGAAAGTTTAACATCCCATAATGTAGGAGAGACTGTGCTCTATGTTACAGTTATTTGGTTTTGAAAGGGAATGTAATCACTGTGAGGGTAAGGATATCATGCAGTTTCTTTTTTTATAGTCCTTGTACAGTCATGAATCTACTTACAATGGGTATTAAACCTTTGACAGAAATGCAAAATATATTCCGCCTTGCAATGCGTACCACTTATAAAAACTCAAGCAGGATAATAAGAAATTATCCAGAAGGAACTTTTGGAAAGGGAAATTTAAAATTACAAAATGTAAAGTTGAAAGGTGTATTTGCGTCGGGCATAATTCCCAAGTTGAAGTTCTTCTTTTCAAGCAATATTTATAAAAATATAATATTTTAAATCATCATCATTATCATAATCTAATCATCATCATCACCAATCTAAGAAATACCTACATATACACATCACTGTGTAAGGGATAAATGGTTCCTCTTGCAGCTTTTTTTTTTCCTTTTTTCACCTGAAGAAATGATATTGAAATGGATAAGACTTATGAAAGAACATACTGAGGGACATAATGAAAGATGCTTCACAAAAACATGTATCACATATATGTTTGCATTAAAGTCAAGTGGATTCTGTTGGTAAAATATTAATATTGGCTGTTAATATTTTAGACTTTAGGAAAATTTGGATTAATACCTCTTAAATAGTCAAGATTTCTTGGAGGAGCAGTGTTTCAGGAAAAAAGGAAAGATTTCTAGATATAGAGAAAAAAACAGATTTCTAGATATTAGGGAGTTGATAAATAGAATATAATGAAGCTTTGACTAAATAAATTCTTTCTTAGTAATTCAACTGTAAGAAAGATGAATTGCAGTTAATTTAGTATATCAAAAAATTTGAATGCATATATTCTTAGAATTACAATGGCAGGAAGGACAATCTATCAAAAGATATGTTTTAAAAATCATAAATTTACAAAAAGATTCCATGACTTCAGCAAAATCTTTGGGAAATGCTCACTGTTCTCTCATGTCAATGAATCTGTGTTAAATTGCTGAATCAAGAGACACATCTCTATACTTAAGACATTTCAAATGGAAAGAATATTACTGAAGTTTAACTTAAAGAAATCATCCTGTACTAGGCAAATAATTCTTCCTAATATCTTCCTAACATCGTTCAAATGTACTTTTGTAAATTATACTCTTCCTGGAACTATTAAAATAATCTACTAATTCTGATTCTAGTTACAGCTGTCACTTAATCTATTCCTGATAAATTGTCACACTTGTAACTTTGTTCTTTTTCTCAGTTTAAAATTGCACAATGTTAGTGAAATGTTTAGACAAGTAACCTTATGAAGGAAGAAGTGTAGGTTAAAATAAATGTAACATTATATAATTTTGTGTTGTCTCTGCAAATAGTTTAAAAATAAAAGAGAATAAAATTACTCATTTGACATTTCAAAGCATTGAAATAAGCCTTGATCATACCTATAGTTATCACGAACTCCCACGATCTACCTAGGAAAAAAAATCTTTACCTAATAGTTGGAATTCATCATTAACAGTTAAACAGCTTTAGTTGCTTTATTTTTTTGGAGTACTTTTTTCTCTCTTACATTTTTCTTTTCTGTTGAAACATAATTTTATGATTCTCATAATTAGTACACAGATATACCAAGTTTAGAATATATGTTAGATAAGGTATCCTAAAACTGGGAGAACTGTTACATATACAAATGCTATAAGTATTTGCATACATGGAAAAGCCTTTATTTTCCCAAATATGTAAAACATTTGGGTAACTGGCACATATGAATTAAAAATTAGAATTTGGGTCTAAAATTGTTAGTTTTCATACAGTTGATTTTCCTCCCATGTACATAGATCATATTTGGTTTTTCTTTGGGGGTCCTTTTGATTATAGTAGCAATATCTTATATATACATATTAATGTTTATATAAACCTAAAATATTCAGGGTCCTCTTCCTTCTGAACTGCAACAAGCAACTCAGAGATTTCTGAATATAATGTATAATATGCCTTAAATGCCTTAATACCTGCCTCTTCTCTGAGGTGGGTATTTATTAATGCAGTTTCACCTAGTGACAGTTGCATGTCTATAGTGTCTGCATACCAGCATCAGCACTCTGCAGCTGTACCATGTGTGGTTTGCATTCAGAGAGAATTGGCCTCTGAGTGTCAGAGAGAATGTGTGGAAAAGTGCCCTCCATGTGCTTGTTGGGAGTGATAATAAAACAAGGACCATAATTAAATGCAGTCAAAGAGTTAAAGCTAGAAATCAAATATGTTTTAGTTTTCCTGTGATATAATGCAATCACTATTGCTGCTTAAAAATAATAATTTAAATTGTTTCCTCATTTGATTTATTATTCTCTATATAGAGGGATTCCTTTGTATATTTTTGAAAATCTGAAGAGAAAGGTGGAATAGAAACATCTGAATCACACCACAGAATTTTAGAAATTATAAGTGATTCTGTCAGAGAGTCTCAGGAAAGAATAATCAGCAAAGTCAGCATGTTTCATCCTGCTGTTACTCCTGGTCAACAGGATAGGCTGTAGGAGAGTCACAAATTGGATAGGTAAAAACACCCATTCAGAAATCATCCCTCTGGTACTACTTCCTGGGTTCTTCATACTTTCACAGAGCAGCACTTGTTCATTTGAAATATAGTATAACACAAACATCTCATTAGGTCCCATTATTCCTGATGTATTCAGTTCTTCTGCATCACCAAATTGAGCTGGTTGTCATTTTCAATGTGTGAAAGTTAAACTGCCTCAGTAGGAAAGACACACAACCCTGAAGTGGGTAGCAGGAAAGACTAACAAAAATATAGCCACATATTTTTCAGAAAACAAAATTATCCTGGAATGAAGTATGAGTAATGACATGGAATAATGGTACTTTAGGAGTAAAATATGAATTGAGCCTAGTCAGGTAACAGAGGCATTTAGCAAGCTTATTTGGAAGTTCAATGTGACATTGCTGGTTGAGGATGATTTTTTTTTCTGAGGTTGATCTTGATTATAAATCCATATTTGGATGAGATGTGTTAGAAATACTGAATATTTTTATTTTGATGTATTTAAGCAGTATCAAAAGTTATTGATTTGTGGGTAATTTTACTAATGGAAGATTTCATAAATTATTGTAATATGCCCAACACTAGGAGATACTATTATAATTTAAGAATACAGTACCATTTATTTTAATATTTCACTTCTACAAACTAGTGTTTTGTTATACTTTTCTAAAATTCTTTGGAGAAAAAGGTAATATTTTTTGCCTTACAGTTTCATAAAGTAGAATTTTTAAATTAAGTGTTTCTGTTTTATCTGGTTACATATATTATGATTTGTACAATATCTCTCAATCTTACGTGCAAAATTCCAAATTGGGTTAAAGACAGAAATTCCAAATTTTCTAATGTGCTCACACTTGGTGCCATCCTGACATTAAAATATCTGACCAAAATTCCCATTCACTATGCAATAAATCCATTCTCCCTCAGAGTGTATTCTGAATGTAAAAATGAAAATAGACATTTATATGCAGTCTGAGCTAGAAAAAGGTGCTGATACTGTAATTAATATTGTACCATAATATCTTTTTAATCTATCATGCTGCCTTTTGCCCTTTATGTTATGTCAGAAAGGAGTGTAATGAATGAGTGTGTCTGTGAGTATTAGCTTGAATTTGGTGAAAACCGCGGCAACATGACATTTAATGTGATTAAGCCAGATACAGATTTAAGTTTATTAGCTTGCACACAATCGAATGTAAAACCAATGATGATAAAACTTCCAATATTTTTTAAAAGATGATTTCCCAAATTTATTTTAAAATTCAATTTATATAAAGGCATTTTATTATATTTAAGAATTAACAGGATTCCCTGACTTTATAGTGTTTCCTAGAAAGGTAACTCACAACAGTAAAACATCAGAAAATCCAACATTTTAGGTGAAGAATGAAGTATTTATTATTAAGTCAGAAAAGAATTGGTGTAAATCTGACTTGAAACAGCTGTTTAGGGGATTAGTCAGAGTGTCTTTTCAAGTCCTGAGAAGAATAATTTTCTTCCTTTTTTATACCAGAAGGGGGCAGTAGTGGTCCACTTTTTAATAGCTAGCGTTTCTTTTGTTATATGACATTTGATAATAAATAAATAAATATCATTTTCTATTTAATGTTGAGGCATTTGTACAAAAAATTAAGTTTGTAAGTATCTATTGTTAGGTTAAAAGTTAAATAATGAAAAGTTTTTATGCAAATACAATCTTAATGTCTCTTTTCTTTTCATCTAAGGATGTAGCTCAAAATTAAGAAGTCCTGCTGTAGCTAAACTAGAGCACCAGTTCTTGTTGCTTAATGTTCATGCTAATAATGATGGTTATAGAATAGATTAATTCTATAACACACACGCATACACACACACACACAAACACAGACACAATTTCAGTGAACTGTAGTTTAGTCTCTCACCACTCACCAAACTGGAGTCAGCACCCACAATAAAAGTGTTTTACAACTTATATAGCCTGTTATATTAGTATTTATTTCCAATATTAATTGTGGCTTAAAATAAATATAATACATTATCTCATAATTTCCAGGTTGATTAAATGAGTGGTGCATATGCATACTTAATGGGATGATTGCATTTTACATCTCTCCAGATCTCCATTAAAAGATAAGCTGCAAATACAGTGGTTATTCTGCTCATTGGCTGACATCTCTCTATGTCCAGATCATCTGCTTTGAACAAATGTGGCTGGACAATGAGATATTCTAATTCCACAAATTGAGTAATTGAAGAATTTCAGAGATGCAGCAAGGACGGAATTACTGTCCTCGTTCTAGGTTTAGAAGGCAGGCATGCAAGTACCTAGAGAAAGAGAACAGATGAAAGCTGGCAGCCTCTTCATTTACAGACAGCACAATTTTCTGAATTTAGCAAGACTCTTCTTTTCCCCCAGAACGCTCTATGTAAGTGTTAAGATGTTGAGACATGCATTATGTTTTACATTTTCGTTAAGTTTTGCAGAAAATCATATGGCTAAGTAGTACTTGTATTATAATGGAAAAAGGTGTGAGGAAAAACCCTCCAAAAATGAAATCCACTTGTCAGTTTGAATTTGACATGTTTTATTACATAGTAAAACCTGTCAGCTAAAATTTTAGAGATTTACACCTAAGTTGTGACTGAAAACAGGTAAATGTCCTTTCAAAACAGGTATTTTGAATACATAAATGAAAATTTTGGTAGTTTTGCACATGTAGAGTTATCTATTTTGCTTGCAAAGTGAATTCAAAATTTTTAAGAAATGTTTCTGGCATTTTAAAATTGCTAAGAATAACTTATGAGAATGAGAACTTAGGAAACCTGCTTTTTAACGAAAGTCTACAGGATTATATTTGAATTTTGCCTAGACAGTCAACTCACAATGTCATTAGTACATATTAAAGAGCATACCTTTCGTAGATTTCATAATGCAATTTAAAATACTTATTTAATGATGAAACAATTTTAAAAATACATTTATATTTGATTGCTGTTAATGATAAATAAAACATTATCCCCAACAGTTAAAATGTTTTATAGACATTAAAAGTAATTAATTCAACACAGAATTTTTTTTTCCATTAGAAGATTCAATTTTTCCTTTAAAACTGAAGGTATTGTGCTGCATTTCTGAAACTCTGCAGCTCAGTCAGAAATTATTTTTTTCTAGAAAAAACTGTGGCTAGGAGAGAATTTTCTTGCTATATTAGGACCTTCCAAGTTTCTTTTGGATCTGTAATTTTAAAAGGTTGTCATTACTTTGCTTTCTCTTGCATCCTCAATGTGTGTGTGTGTGTGTGAGAGAGAGAGAGAGAGAGAGAAAGAGAAAGAGAGAGATGGGGATAAAGAGGGGAAAGAAGGACAAAAAAGGAAGGAAAAAAGGAAGAAAAGAGAAGCATAAAATAGGAAAGAAAGAAGGATAAGAAGAAGGAAAGAAAAAAAGTGGGAATGTCAGAAGGAAGAAGAGAATAAAAGAGGAGAAAAATAATGTATTGGAGAGGTCTATACATTTTGACGGATTGACATTGCTAGTTTTTTGGTACTAGCTTAGGAACAGTGTGATCCTGGCAGCAGCTTTAAGATAGCACATCTCAACTTTCAGAACAACATGATTTAAAGAAACTGTGTGACTCAGAGGATAGTTTTGGCATTGAGTTTGTGAGAAAAGGAGGCTTTGCTTTTGTATTGCTCTTCAAATATAAGAGAAAATTCTGTTTCTGCCAACATAGATAAAAAAGCTATCCAATTATTACAACGCCAGCTTTCTCTTTACAAATATCAAGTGTAATTAAAGCAAAGAGCTAAATATTATAGAGAAAATAAGATGGAAAATGTTGGCTGTTGGAAATTGGCTTGATATGGGCTTTGTGGATGGATGGCATTTACTAAATTGTACCAACCCTGCTTTACGTTTTTAGACAGCATTAAAGGATGAATTGTTGATTTGTCTGTTCTTCAACATGTATCACCTGCTCGAATATTTTTCCCACCTGATAATTTTTCATCAGCCTCTTCTACAGCCAGGCATATTTTGGCTGTGAATAGTTATAGACAAAAAGCTTTCTGTCTTATGTAATACATGTGTGTGCCTCTGTGTGTGTGTATGTGTGTAACCATTATTTCTTATAGGCCTATTCTATACTTTTCTGACCTTTACCTAAAGGATTGTGGCTAATCAGGGTGTGTGTGTGTGTGGTGTTTTACTGGCATTTTGCTATTACTTAAATTTCTCTGTTTTCCTTTAATGCCTACCTAAATATTTTCTCATCTTACCCTTAAGCAAAATGTCAAATTCTTGGCAGACAAAACATTGCATTTTCTTGAATAAAAGGAAGGCAATATCCATTTCAGCACTTTGTCTATCTATTTAACTAGCACTATGCATCTTTTAGGCCCTCTGTAAATAGTGAACATCCACCTGATATATTACATGTTAGCCAACAACAGCAGAGAGTGTGTGTGTGTGTGTGTGTGTGTGTGTGTGTGAGAGGGTGTGTGTGTATGCTGATTAGCAGCTGTGATCATGTTTTCTTTTCTTACCCTCTTCTAGATGGTGCCTCTACTTTTTTATACTTCTAAGTACCTAATAGCAAAGTGGAATTAGATAGGAATTTGAAGATGCTACACTGTTGGCTTGAGCATGGAGGAAGAGGCCCCCAGTCAGGGGATGAGGAGGCCTCTAGAAGCTGGACAAGGCCAAGAAACAGATTCTTCTCAGAGCCTCCTGAGGGAATGCAACCCCGTGGACCCATTTTAGATTCTAAGCTCTAGAACGGTGATATGTTTGTGTTACTTTAAGGCATCAAGTTTGCTGTAATTTGTTAGAACAGCGATAGGAAGCACAGCCCTCTCTGATCTCTGCTTCTGTGCTTATACCTCTCTCTGACTCTGGCACTCCTGCCTCCCCCTTACAAGGACCTTCAGGACTATGTGGCTCCCCCGACTCTCAGGTCATCTAGGATCATTCTCTATCTCAAGATCCTTAACTCAATCCCATCTGCAAAGTCCTTTTTGCCATGTAAGGTATTATGTTCACAGGTTCCAGGGACTAGGGCATGAGTGTTTTGGGGACATAGGTCTGCCTACCACAGACACCTCCCAGGTTGTAAAACACATCAGCAGCAGATTCTCAAGCTTATCTCTAGGAGCAGCACTCGAGCAAGAGTAGGTCGCCACTGGTCCGAGGGACCCCAGGCTTGCAAGTGGCTGCTGCAGAGCTATGTACCTCAACAGGTGTCCACGCTTGGAAAGGAGTTTGGGCACCTACTGTGTCTATGAGACACAGTGCTCCATATCACTGTGTAGGCTTCTTAGTTGTCTGCAGGAACCAACTAATGGATAGAGTTTTCTCCGGACAAAGTTTTAAATTTCATATTTCCTGAAATCTTTGAGGCTTGCTTTGCTGCTACTTCTTTTTGGCAATGACAAAAAGAATGGTTTGTACTTAATAAACAGGAACTGAAGAAATTAAAAAAGAGCTGTGGTATGTGTGACACTATTCCTGTTCTTGCATGGCATTTATATATATAGCCATACTCTGAGTTATTTGGGCTTGGGGAGATGCCTGGAATACTGGACAGTGAATGTCAATGATATCTGGTGATGGAATCATTTGAGGATATGTGGCTTTCTTCTTTGTATTTTTCTTTTTGACTATATTTTAGAACAAGCATGTGTCTTTTTATAGAAACAATAAAATTACTAGTTTTAAAATGGAATTATGCAATCACTGAAGATTGTGTAAAACTACATATATGTACTGAAATGAAAATTGCCTGAGTTACATAGATTGAGTTAAAAAGAAAAAATGTCATGGACAGTATGTGCAGTACAATAGTTCCCACTTAACCAAGGAGGATACATTCCAAGACCCCCTGTGGGTACCTAAAACTGTGGATAGTACCAACCCTATATATATTATGTTTTACAATCTGATCACTGAGACCATCACATATATAGTCTGTCAATGACCAAAATATTGTTATGGGGAGCATGATTCTACTCTTCTTCCTCCATTTTTTTATTACTCTGTGGTCATAAAATCAGATAAATCATGAATGATTCAACTAGATGTTAGTTTACATCTATAGGAATTATGTTGTTTTATCAGACAAGAAGGAATTGAGAATAAAATAATAATAATCATTTATTAGAAAAACATGCTATTTTTACAGTTTTTAAGTAAATATAATAATTAAATATGAGCTTAATTTTTCAAGATAATTTTATATAAATTTATGTAACTAGAATTAAATATTTGCCTGTGTCTGAATATTAATACATAAGTCATAATGTTCCTACAGTAGATGCTGAAGACATTATTTCCATTAGATGGGAATAAAATGATGAATATGATTATTTTTAAAATGTAATAATACTAGGATGAAACCAAGTCATAGCAACATATAATTATATTGATAGGGCTTACAGAGGTAGCAATAGATAGTTTATTTACAATTTGGTAAATAAGAACAAGATGAGGTTTTGGAAAATTGTCTTGGCCAACAATTTTTTGTTCACATGCTTTAAAATCTATTGTGTAAAACTAGCCATATTTGATTTCTCAAAAGTGTCTTTAAAATTTATTTATGCTAAATGCTTCTGTTATTGAACCTTCTTCTATTTGCCCTCATAACCTCCCATGCCCCTTAACAAGCATCCACAAAATAAACCCCCAAAACAGCTGAGAGGCAATATCCCTTGTCTGGACTCATTTTCACATAGGAAATTGTAACCAACTCATTGTTTTCTGTTTCAGAATTTCTTACAAAGATACATTCATTGTGTAAATTGTTGCTTCATGATTTTTGAACCTGAGACAAAAAGCAACTTTCAATTCTTGATTATAGCTTCTCAAAATATACAGTATAATTAATGTTGAAAGAGCAATTATATTCTAAGTCCTTGTTTCACACCCATTCAAACTTTCTCTTGCTTTTAACTTTTGGAATTTCAGTCACATTTTCAGAACAAAGGTGAACATTGTGGGAAACAGTCATAAATAATGGGCAGATGTGTTATAATCATTTTAATGCATATGAGACTTTCAGCCACATTATATTTGTTTTTGACATAAAAAGAGTCTCAGTCTCACTCCTAACTTCTCAAGCATTCTCTGTTTATCTGAAAAGTTTCCCTTCGCCCAAACCTTCCCCCTTACCTCCCGTATCAGTGTATACAGGTTATTTCCTTATATGCACCATCATACATTATTTGACTGCCTACTTAATCTACGTCCCTCCCCTTGGAAAATTAGCTCTGTTCTGACATACAATAGACATGCAAAATATATGAATTGAATGACATTCAAAATATATGAAATGAGTGAATAAATAAATTAATTACTCTATTTCAGACTTTAAAAAATTAGGGTAGATACAAAGCAAATTAGGGTATTTGATAATGGTTTTCAAATAAAAAAAGTATCAACCACAGACAGACCAAATATTTTTCTGAATTTCTTTTGTTTCAAAACTATCTGGGGCAAAGGTTATTTTGAAATACTCTAAAAAGTAAAGCATATTTTTCAGACTCCACCTTACATTTCAAACATGGCAAATTATTTTCTAGTTGCTTTTTGCAGTGTTAAATGACATATATTTCTGTCTAGTTATGGTCAGTTGTGGTGGTTCTGAGGAAATAATTTGAACTGAAGCTGCAGTTCAAACTGGGTATTTGTTGTAAACATATTTTAACAAAATATTTGCTCTGACCAGTCACCCCTTGATAATTAAGTTCCTTCAAGACCGGGACTTGGACTGTTTTATTCATTGCTGTGTTTCAACTCCTAAAACAGAACACATGGTAAGTTCTCAAAAATTGAATTAATACTTAATGATTAGATTAATAGTTATGATGGAATGAGTACTTACTGACTGAATGAATAGACCGCAGTTCCATGGGTGCCAATGGAACAGTTATCAGGGCAGGGAAGCCAGAACTGGGCAATATACTGAGGTAGTTTTAAGAGAACAGACTCTAGACAGGCAATAGAGGAGTGAAAGTGTATAAATTGCCAAGGTCAGGAAGAATTGGGAGAGCAGAAACCCAGGTTGATAAGTAAGAAGTCAAAGTTAGTTTGACAATTGTGGTCTGGACAGGTAAATGTCTGAATTCCAGGAGACAGAGAGGTCTGGTTTGGAACCAGCAACTAGAAGAAAATAATATAAACTTGACTGAAATACTCCATTTTAGTGGACAACCTTAGACCTGTTATATGCCAAGGGCATGGGCAATTAAGTTGATAGATGTCTGTGGGTAAAATAAGGGATCTGGTCAAGATCAAGTAAAAAAATAATTCTTGAAGGTGAGTTTCAGCACAGTGTATTTATGTAAAGATGACTCAATGATTGGCTGAAGCATATCGTGAAAGACAGAAATTATGGGATTGTTTCTGACATTGTTACACTTGTACTAATGCTGTGTATGCTTTCTTGCATTCTCTGGTATTCCCTTATAGTGAATAGTTGTAAACATAATCGTAACATCACTTAGAATTGTTAAAAGACTCTCAGGTCAATAAAAGTGCATGTTAGAATGCCTAAGTACTTTTCTTATCTTTTTGAATTCACTGGGAGAGGAGAGAGGGATAGGAAAGATGGATTGTGCTGTGAGAAAAGTGGAGATCATAAAGAAGAGGGACTGATGGTTGCCCAGCTGAAGTGGATGGACTCAGCATCCAAAGAATGGTGACTGAGGTTGTCACTGGTGGTTCTGTTAGAGTAGGCAGTTAGGCAGACATGAGTAGTGTAGGAGACGCCACACCTTCCCAATCAGGAATGTCAGGTAATCATCAGATGATGGTTAGGCGGTTGTTACACTATCTAAAATAATAACTGCTTGCAGGCAGTACCAGGGAAAGGCCATCTCCCAATAGATAGAAAACACCTGAAACTTGTAATCAGCACTTCCCAATAAGATCTCAGAAGCTGGGTAAGTTGGCTTAAGCATGTGCAGTAAGAGGCAAAATGGTACAGTTTAACAGGTATATAACCTTCCTCTAGGAACCATTGACTGGTAAGGGTAAAACGCCTCCCGTGAGCATGCATACAACTTCAGAAAACACACTGCGCATGTGGCCCCTCCCAAGTGCTGGCAGGTCATTGCACATGCAGACAGCCCATCCCAGGGGAGAATCGGGGGAGAAAAGACACAAGACCCGGAAGCATGCTAATGTATAAAACCCCATGTCAAAGGTCAAACCATGCACTTAGATCTCTTAAGTCGCCCACTTGGCCCTCTTCTAAATGTATTTTGCTTTCTTTAGTTCCTGCTCTAAAATTGTTAATAAACTTTTACTCCTGCTCTAAAACTTTCCTCTGTCTCCCGCTCTGCCTTATGCCCTCTTGGTCGAATTCTTATGAGGCAGCAAGAATTGAGGTTGCTGCAGACCCGTATGAATTTGACGCTGCTAACATTTCCCTGCTCAAATCCCCTCTGCCCACCCAAGAAATCACCTGCAGACAGGTTCTATCCATCTCCAAGGCTTTCAGAATCTTTCTACCTGAAGACACTTTCTTGCCTAAGGAGTATACTTAGCTTGGGCATTGAGCAGGTGGAAAATGCCAAGGAGTTCAGAATGAAGAGCAGGAGTTCATGGATAAACACCATGTTCTCCCTTTAGTGGGATAGTTCCATGCTATGCCCCAGATTGTCACTCAGAAGGTACACTGCAGGATGGGACCCCAGGTTCCCATGGGGACCACATCAACACACTCTTTATTGTCTTCCCTTCCTAGTCTCAGTCCCTCATTCTCTCATTGTGTTTCCTGGGATTATAGCCCAAACAAACTACTTGTATTCTAACTCTTATCCTAAATTCTGCCTTGGGGGAAACTAAAGCTAAATAGTAACTAATTAAGGGTAAATGAAAACAATGTTGAATTGTCTTCTAAACGCCATGCATATTCATAATATTTTCATAAGCTTCTTTCATTGATGATGCACTATATCTGACTAACCTTCCAAATGCTGATACTGTGTGTAAGAGATTACCCATTATAATCATGGTTACTGTAGAGTTTTCAATCCATAAATTTTATGTATGCCCAAGTTAGAATGTTCAGTATTAAGGAATTGTGAATTAAATCAGATTCAATTTAAACATGCAGAATGCAATTAATCTTTATATATATTTCTAGATAATAAATTGCTTGTAGGAGGTTAACATTTGCTTAAATTTCATACAACACTGACTTAATATATAAATATGTAACAATTTGTGACTTTATAAATTCCAGCCATTCTGTAGTTATTCTTTAAAAATGGTTCCAAAGTCGACATTCACCTAAGTAGATTGTGAAAGTAGATAAGATGAATTGGAGAAAATGCCCGAAATGTCAAAAAAATCTCCAAAATGTAACTAATAAATTTTTAATTTTTAATTTTTTCCATAATTTAAAAATAATTTCCCCTAAAACTAATACCATACAGATTTCTTACTTTGTATCCCTTTTAAAATACAACAATTTTGCAATCAGTCAATAATAAAGACAAAAGATTTAATTTGTGAAATGGGCATACTGGAAGTCGTAATAAAAGCGAACAGTTTTCTTTTCCCTGAAGATGGTGGATCAGAGGCTTTGTTAGCTCACCTCACCCACTTGGGAATAGCAAAACAGGGTGTAGATATTTACACTGAGAACTTTTACCCAAGAAGGATCCAAGAAGAAACACCACAGGTCAAAATAAGTAAATTAATAAATATTCTTTGGATACTTTTGACTACTTGGAAGTGTGTGGAGGGCAGCAGTCCATGCTGAGGATTGGGCCGAAAGTTATGTTACCAGAGCAAGAGATGGGGAAAGACTGTCTTTATGCTTCCCACTGAGGAGCCAGGCAATCCTCAAGGAGCTCCTGGACCCCACCAAGGACAAGAACTGACTTGGGCAGCAGTGAGAATTTGTGAGAAGGAATGGCAATGGGAGGTGCTTTGTGCATGCTCCAGACACGGTGTTCATAGAGGGAGACCATTCCTGATCCTAGCTCACAGGAACTGTGCAAAAATCTGCCAGTCAGTGGGCATGGTGGTCACAAGCTGGATGAGGCTTTGAACTGAGATTCGCCATCTGATCTAGAATGGGGAACAAGCCCCCATAGTCAGAACAGAGAGGAGAGTATGGTGTGGGTTCTGCTGCCAGTACAGGAATTGATTCATTGGACTGGACCAGGAGGGATGTGGCCTGGGAGCTGTGGCTTCTGTTCCAGGCAGGGAGTCTTGTGACCTGGGGCAATTTTACAATCTGAACACTGACTGCTTGAGACTTGGCTGGCAGTTTTGGTCTGCTGCTAGCAATAGGGCACCAGTGGGATACCCGCTGGGTTAAGGGTTTGGGAAGTAGGTGGCTCCCACTACGGCCTGCTGAGCTGTGGATCCTGGGCTTCCCTCTCCCCCTATGTGGGCTCTTTGGCCATGTAGAGCCACCCCTGCCCCTTCCTGGAACATTGCCCCAGTGGCCTGAGGGCTGCCCTCAACCTCTGTCAGTTAGTGACCTTGGGGAAGCCTGAACTTGGGCTTGCCCAGCCAAGCTCTGTTGGATTTATTACCCCTACCACCTTGGTGGTCAAACACTAGGCAGGAATCTCTGGGAGTGACCTGAGATTCCATGACTCTGCCCATTGCCTGGGAATCTAAGTGCTTCTGGTTTACAAAGGCCAACCATAAATCTCCCTGCCAACACCCCAGCTGCCTCAGTCCTGCAAGCGCTACCTACTGGCTGGGAGATCAACCTGCACAGCCCATTACAACTTCTGATTGCAGTTGCACAGCAAGTGAATAGCAGACAAACTTCTCACCACCTTAGCTACCACTATCCCCCACAACACCCCAGGTACTCAGGAGGCCCTAAGCCTGCTCAACCACCTAGTACATTACTACTACATCTGGCATTTGAGAAAGCCACCACACTAAAGCTATTTATAATGAAGGAAATCTTACACAGTCTGTGCGATTCCTCTGCCACCCCTGTCAGGGCTGGTGCTTGTGCCTGCCATTGGGAGACCCAGGGCAGCCCTGCCCAGTCTAGCTCTGCCCAACTTAGCCAATGCTTTGTCAAACCTAGGCCACTAGGCATCTCACAGATTAACTCACTGCCTGAAGCACAGGAGAGTTTTTCCTGGTAAACAAAGATCAAGCATAAACCATTCTGTTACTGCCACAGGAGACTCTTATATACTAGCACCAGCTATTGACTTGGAGGTCAAAATGTACAACCCAATACAAAAATTGCTGACACAGGGAACAGTATTCCAGAAAGAAGTAAGCATCTGAGACCTCTGCAGATGAGAAGAAACTAGTGTAACAATTCTGGAAATATGAAAGGACAGGGTGTTATGATACTCTCAAAGGATCACACTAACTCTCCAGCAGTATAACTTAACCAAAATGAAATCTTTGAAATACCAAATAAAGAATTCAAAATATTGATTTTAAAGAAGCTTAATGAGATCCATGAGAAAGTTTAAAACAAATACAGAGAAATCAGAAAATCAATCCAGGATGTCAACAAGAAATTTCCCAAAAAATGTAGACATGTTAAAAATAACTAGGTTGGCCGGGCGCGGTGGCTCAAGCCTGTAATCCCAGCACTTTGGGAGGCCGAGACGGGCGGATCACGAGGTCAGGAGATCGAGACCATCCTGGCTAACATGGTGAAACCCCGTCTCTACTAAAAATACAAAAAACTAGCCGGGCGACGTGGCGGGCGCCTGTAGTCCCAGCTACTCGGGAGGCTGAGGCAGGAGAATGGCGTGAACCCGGGAGGCGGAGCTTGCAGTGAGCTGAGATCCGGCCACTGCACTCCAGCCTGGGCGGCAGAGCGAGACTCCGTCTCAAAAAAAAAAAAAAAAAAATAGGTTTGGCATGATGACTCATGCGTGTAATCCCAACAGTTTGGGACGCTGAGACAGAAGAATCGCTTGAGGCCAGGAGTAGGGGATCAACCTAGGCAACACAGTGAGATTCTGGCTTTTCAAAAATATTAACAAGTATCCAGGCATGATAGTGTGCCTCTAGTACCAGCTTCTTGGGAGGTTGAGGCAGTTCTATCCCTTGAGCCTAGGAGATTGAGGCTGTAGTGAGCTATCATTGCGTTACTACACTCCAGATACTGAAATAGACAGAGTGAGACCCTGTCTCTTAAAAAAAATTAGAACATCGAGAAATAAAGAATTTATTGAAGGAATTGCAAATACAGTTGAAAGCTTCAACAATAAACTACACCAAGCAGACTAAAGAATCTAAGAACTTGAACAAGGTCTTTTGAATTAATTCAACTAGACATACAGAAAAAAAAAAGAATTTAAAAAAATATGCCAATTCTTCTAGAACCATGGGACTACTTTAAACATCCAAACCCACAAATTATAGGTATTCCTGAGGGAGAAAAGAAAGAAATAGTCTGGAACACCTATTTGAGGAAATAAATGAGGAAAACTTCCATAGCTTAGCAATAGATTTACACACAAATTCAAGAGGCTCAGAGACTCCAGGGAAATACGTTGCAAGAAGGACCTCACCATGTTATATAGTCATCAGACTGTCCAAGGTCCATCTGAAAGAAGAATATCCTAAAATCAGCAAGAGAAAAACATGTAGTCATCTCTAAAGAAAACTTCATCAGACACAGCACACTTCTCGGCAGAAACCTTACAGTAAGTCAGAAGAGATTTGTATTCTATTCTATTTTCAAGGTGCTTAAAGGAAAAAAACAGTCAACCTCAAATTTTGTATTTTGCCAGAATAAGCTTCATAAATGAAGGAGAAAAAAAGTCTGTCTCAGGAAATTCATTACCACTAGATTGATCCTACAAGAAATGCTTGAGAGAGTTCTAAACATGGAAACAAAAGTTTGATACTCACCATAGTAAAAACACACAAAAGTGTAAAACTCATGGATCTTATAAAAACAATTACACAAATGAGATGGTAAAGCAATTAGATAGCATTGAGATGATGACAGGAACAAAACCTGACATATCAATATTAACTTTAAATGTAAATGGATTAATTGCTCCACTTAAAAGATATAGATTAGTGGATGGATAAAAAAAAACACAATAGGCAGGGCGCGGTGGCTCAAGCCTGTAATCCAAGCACTTTGGGAGGCCGAGACGGGCGGATCACGAGGTCAGGAGATCGAGACCATCCTGACGAACACGGTGAAACCCCGTCTCTACTAAAAAATAAAAAAAAATTAGCTGGGCGAGGTGGTGGGCGCCTGTAGTCCCAGCTACTCGGGAGGCTGAGGCAGGAGAATGGCATAAACCCGGGAGGCGGAGCTTGCAGTGAGCTGAGATCTGGCCACTGCACTCCAGCCTGGGCGACAGAGCGAGACTCCGTCTCAAAACAAACAAACAAAAAAACACAATATAATCATATGCTGATTAAAAGAAAGAAATCCACCTAACTGGCAAAACTCCTAGAGACTGAAGAATATTCCCCACAAGAAATAAAAAATGAGCAGAAGTAGTAAGAAGGATTCACGGCTGAATTATACCAGATATACAAAGAAAAACTGGTACAAATCCTATTGAAACTGTTCCAAAAAACTGAAGAGGAAGAAATCATCCCTAACTCCTATGAAGCTAGTATCACTCTGGTATCAAGGCAAGAACACACACACAAAGAAAGCTAAAGACCAATGTTCCTGATGAACATAGATGCAAAAATCCTCGACAAAATACGAGCAAACCAAACCCAACACCACATCAAAAGATAATACACCATGATCATGTGAGTTTTATCCCAGAAATGCAAGAATGTTTCAATGTATGCACATCAATAAATGTGATTCACCACATAAAGATAATGAAAACAAAAACCATATGATAATTTCAATAGATGTGACAAAAGCATTTGACAAAATTCAGCATCCCTCCTGATAAAAGCCCTCAACAAAGTAGGCATAGAAGGAGTGTATGTCAAAATAATAAAAGCCACATATGACAAATGCACAGCCAATAGCATACTGAATGGAGAAAAGCTAAAAGCATTTCCCTAAGAACTGGAAGGAGACAATGATGTCCACTTTCACCACTCTTACTCGACATAGTACTGGAGGTCCTAACAAGATCATTCAGGCAAGAGAAAGAAGTCAAAGACATGAAAATTGGGAAAGAGGAAGTCAAATCATGTCCATTTACTGACAATATTACCTTGTACCTAGAAAACTGGAAAGACTCCTCCAAAATACTCTAGATTTGATAAACGAATTCAGAAAAGTTTCAGCATACAAAATCAACATACAAAAATTAGTATCACTTCTGTACAGCAATAATGATCAAACTGAGAACCAAATCAAGAAGTCAATCCTATTTGAGTTAGCTACAAATAAATAAATAAATAAATAAATAAACAAACAAATCACCTAGGATACATTTAACCAATGAAGTGAAAGATCTCTATAAGAAAAACTACAAAACACTGATGAAAGAAATTGTAGAAGACAAATAAATGGAAAAACATCCCATACTCATGGATTGGGAATATCAATATTGTTAAAATTACCTAAAGCAATCTACAAATTCAAGGAAATTCCTATCAAAGTAACAAGATCATTTTTTAGAGAATTAGAAAAAGCAATTCTAAAATTCATATGGAACCAAAAATAAGCCCAAATAGCCAGAGCAATTATAAGCCACAAGAACAAAACTGGAAGCATCACATTACCTGACTTAAAATATAGTAGCCAAACTTGGAATCAACCCAAATGTCCATCTGTGACAGACTGGATTAAGAAAATGTGGCACATATACACCATGGAATACTATGCAGCCATAAAAAAGGATGAGTTTGCGTCCTTTGTAGGGACATGGATGCAGCTGGAAACCATCATTCTTAGCAAACTATCACAAGAACAGAAAACCAAACACCGCATGTCCTCACTCATAGGTGGGAACTGAACAATGAGATCACTTGGACTCGGGAAGGGGAACATCACACACTGGGGCCTATCATGGGGAGGGGGGAGGGATTGCATTGGGAGTTATACATGATATAAATGATGAATTGATGGGTGCTAACGAGTTGATGGGTGCAGCACACCAACATGGCACAAGTATACATATGTAACAAACCTGCACGTTATGCACATGTACCCTACAACTTTATAATAAAAAATAAAAAAAAAATGATTAGGACAGCAAGTACATGTTTGAAAAATTATCTGAATAAAAGTAATAAAGTGGTAAAAAAAAAAAAAAAAAAAAAAAAACAGACACATAGACCAATGGAACAGAATAGAGAACCCAGAAATAAAGTCAAATACCTACAGCCAACTGATTGTTGCCAAAGTTGACAAAAACATACAATGGGGAAAGGACACTCTATTCAATAAGTAATACTGTGAAAATTGGATAACTGTACACAGAAGAATTAAACTGGACCCATATCTCTCACCATATACAAAAATTAACTTCAGGTGGAATAATGATTTAAATGTAAGACTTGAAATAAATATCTTAGAAGAAAACCTAGGGAAAACTCTTTTGGACATTGATCTAGGAAAAGAATTCATGACAGAATTCAAAAGCAAATGCAATGAAACCAAAAACAGACAAATGGACTTAATTAAACGAAAAAGCTTCTGCACAGCAAAAGATATAATCAACAGAATGAAAAATGGACAATCTACTGAGTGAGAGAAAATATTTCCAAACTGCATGTGACAAAGAACTAATACCCTGGCTGGGAGTGTTGGCTCACACCTGTAGTCCCAGCACTTTGGGAGGCCAAGGCAGGCAGATTGCTTGAGGCCAGGAGTTCAAGACCAGCCTGGCCAACATGCAACATGGTGAAACCCTGTCTCTACTAAAAATACAAAAATTTGCCAGGCATGGTGGTGCACACCTCTAATCCCAGCTACTCAGGGGAGGCTGAGACATGACAATCGCTTGAACCTGGGGGCAAGGGTTGCAGTGAGATGAGAGCATGCCACTGCACTCTAGCCTGGGTGATAGAGCGAGACTCCATCTCAAACAAACTAATAAAAAAGAATTAATGTCTGGAATTTACAAGGACTCACACAATTCAACAGAAAAAAAAGCATCATTAAAAAGTAGGAAAAAGTCATGAACAGACATTTTCAAAAGAAGACATATGAAAGTCCAACAATCATAAAAAATGTCACCATCACTATCATCAAAGAAATGTACATTAAATCACAATGAGATACCACCTTACATGAGTCAGAATGGTTATTGTTAAAAAGTCAAAATTAACAGAGATGTTGGTGAGGATGAGGAGAAAAGGGAATTCTATACTGTTGATGGGACTGTAAATTAGTACAACCTCTATATAAAACTGCATGCAGATTTCTCAAATAACTAAAATTAACTACAATTTGATCCATCAATCCTAATACTGGGTATCTACTCCCCCCAAAAAGGAAATTGTTACATTAAAAATATACCTGCATTCATAGGTTTATTGAAGCACTATTCACAATAGCAAAGATATGAAATCAACCTATGTGTCTATCAATGGAGGACTGGATAAAGAAAACATGGTGTATATACAGCATGGAATATTAGCCATAAAAAACAATGAAATCATGTATTTTGCAGCAACATGGATGGAACTGGACATCGTTATCTTTTTTTATTATTATACTTTAAGTTCTAGGGTACATGTGCACAACGTGCAGGTTTGTTACATATCTATACATGTGCCATGTTGGTGTGGTGCACCCATCAACTCGTCAGCACCCATCAACTCGTCATTTACATCAGGTATAACTCCCAATGCCATCCCTCCCGCCTCCCTCCTCCCCACAATAGGCTCCGGTGTGTGATGTTCCCCTTCCCGTGTCCAAGTGATCTCATTGTTCAATTCCCACCTATGAGTGAGAACATGTGGTGTTTGGTTTTCTGTTCTTGTGATAGTTTGCTGAGAATGATGGTTTCCAGCTGCATCCATGTCCCTACAAAGGACACAAACTCATCCTTTTGTATGGCTGCATAGTATTCCATGGTGTATATGTGCCACATTTTCTTAATCTAGTCTGTCACTGATGGACATTTGGGTTGATTCCAAGTCTTTGCTATTGTGAATAGTGCCGCAATAAACATATGTGTGCATGTGTCTTTATAGCAGCATGACTTATAATCCTTTGGGTATATACCCAGTAATGGGATGGCTGGGTCATATGGTATTTCTAGTTCTAGATCCTTGAGGAATTGCCATACTGTTTTCCACAATGGTTGAACGAGTTTACAATCCCACCAACAGTGTAAAAGTGTTCCTGTTTCTCCACATCCTCTCCAGCACCTGTTGTTTTCTGACTTTTTAATGATTTCCATTCTAACTGGTGTGAGATGGTATCTCATTGTAGTTTTGATTTGCATTTCTCTGATGGCCAGTGATGACGAGCATTTTTTCATGTGTCTGTTGGCTGTATGAATGTCTTCTTTTGAGAAGTGTCTGTTCATATCCTTTGCCCACTTTTTGATGGGGTTGTTTGTTTTTTTCTTGTAAATGTGTTTGAGTTCTTTGTAGGTTCTGGATATTAGCCCTTTGTCAGATGAGTAGATTGCAAAAATTTTCTCCCATTCTGTAGGTTGCCTGTTCACTCGACATCATTATCTTAAGTGAAACAACTCAAAAACAGTCAAATACTGCATGGCATGGTCTCACTTGTAAGTGGGAGCTAAATAATGTGTACACATGGGCACAAAGAGTGGAATATATTAGCATTAAAGATTCGGAAAGGTGGGAGTCATGGCAGAAGGATTAGAGTTGAGAGATTACCTAACTTATACAATGTACAGTATTTGGGTTTTGCTTACATTGAAAGTCCAGAATTCACCATTATGAAACATACCCATGTAACAAACTTGCACATGTACCTCCTAAAAAAAAGAGTAAACGGATTTCTTGAATCTTTGAAATTAGTTGTTGTAGATAGTAATTTGTAAGCTTTTCAGTTCAGTTCACTTTCAATTGAAAAAAGGAGTAGTTTTAATTTTTGATTGTTGGGGGCTGGGGTAAAACCTACTGTCACTTCAGTGGCACATTTTAAAATATATAAAATGTTTTGCCAGACATTTATTTCTTTAGTGCCCAGACAATAGTTTTTATTTTTATTTTTTTATATATATAGCACTTGGCAATAACTTTCAATGGTCTGTGGTACACAATTTGGATAATGTTACTCCAATCCAGTGGTTCTAAAACAACATATCAGAATTGCTTGAGAATTTAAGAAGCACTGAGTCTTTGCTCTACCCTAGATATGCTGAGATTAAAGTAAGTCTCTGCTTGTAGAGCCCAGATGTGTATCTGTTATCCATTTTAGGTGAATCAGCAGGTATAGCACTGGTATATAGGCTGGCAATTTGTGCCCACCAAAGAATGTTTTAGGGTTTGTTCATATGTAGGTACTCTTTCTTTATTTCTCTCTTTATTTTGTTTTTTCCACATGCTGGCCCCTATTATTATTCACTTAAAAGTTTTAAAATTTCCATTGAGATTTATTCTTTGACATAAGGATTTTTTTGGAAGTGTGTTTCTTTATTTCTAAATATTTGGTGATTTTCTAGTAAAAATATATATTTCCAGTAAACATAGATAGAGCTTTATTCCACTATAGAATCCAAAAGCCTTCTATGAACAATTTTAACGCCTTAAAATATTTGAGTCATGCTTGTTGGTATAGCACAGACTCATTGTTGGTAAATGTTCCCTGTGCGTTTATAAAACATGTATATTTAACTGTTGTAGAATGCATGTCAACTAAGTCATCTATCTTTTTGTTTGTTTGCTGATGAAAAATTCTGTCAGTTTTTGCTCGTCTGAAAATTTAATGTGAATACAAATGTCTGAAAATCCCTTAATTTTATCTTTTATGTTGATGGCCATTTTTTGTAGCATGTGAAATTTTTGGTTAGCAGTTATCTTCTTTCAGCATGCTAAATGCTGCCACTTTACTGTTCCTGGCTTCCATCATCTCTGTTGAAAAGTCAACAAAGAACGTTTTGGATACTCGATTTCTGACTGCCTTGGTTGTACCAATGCTTTCAAATAGCTGTAATTTTAAAATTTTCTATTTAAAAATTTATAGGTTTTGTTGACAGAATTGGTTGGCTGTAAGCTGCTCCATCATAACTGGAAGTGGGATCTCTGGTGTGAATTTTTAAGACTATATTGATATTGTTTGTATCATCTTTAATCTGGATGTTTGAGTATTTCTTTCAGCAGAATAACAACATGTGTAGAAACTGAAAAAGGAACTCAATGTAAGTGGGTTGGCAAGAGAAGCATGATGGAATTGACTTAACTCAGGGTTCTAATCTGTAATTTCCTGAGGCCTTATTGGCAATCATGTATATGCTGGAGGAGAGCAGTCTTCAGAAAAAATAAGTTTCCATGTGAGAAATGGTATACTGAGAGTCTGAATAATCTTGAGCATATATTAAAGATAACTTAATTTCTCCATGAGAAAAATATTACAATCAAATATTATATCTCTGCAATGAAGTCATAGTTCAAAATACAGTAAACTAATATATGGCATGATTTGAGTCACTTAGAGAAATGCAAGAACAGGACATTTACTTATCTTTGTTGCTAGGAGCATTCTCCTTCAATATCAGGCCAAGAAGACTGATATCTCATGCACAGAGAACAAAAGACAATGTGTACAAGCCATGAGGCCTTAGAGTAAACAAAAATTATATTAGATCTAGTTTATTGGTTTTAGAATTTTGTTAACCTATAGTCAAAGCTTGATGAAAGTCCATCATGGTTTAAAATTTATTGTAAATACAAACAACCTTGACAATTTAAAAGTCAAAAGTAAAAGTATAACTTACAGAAAGAAGGAACTATGGGGAAATGTGGGGAAGAGGGATTGAAGTAGTACATTTGACATGGTAAGCAGTCAAACAACAATGGAATTTCTAAAAATTCTAAATTCATTATTAAATTTACCAAGTTAACTAAATTGAAAACACTAAAGATAATATTTCTTCTATCAAATATTTTCAGGACAAGAGGAAGAAGAGTGAGAATATTATTCGTATGCTCAATCCTTATATTTCATGAGGAATTCAGTAAATAGTACATGATGTTAATAAAATAAGACAACAGTTTAAGCATATTATTTAAAGTCATAAAGTAGTCATATGAGGAATTAAAAACAGAAACAATTAGAAAGGTTTTTCTCTGCAAGGTGGAATTTGAGGATTAAGAGGAGGAAATAAACTAGGAGAAATCTGCTTTTCCATATAAGCTCTGATTATTTGTGCAGATGTTACCTTAATAACAATGTAAAGATATTTAGTAAAATATCATCTGAAGACATTACTTCTTTCTGATGTTATCACTTAAAAAAAAGTTAAAAACTTTTCATTTTGAAAGCAGATTTAAACCAAAAGGGTGTTGGAATTGAAGCAAAGACAAGACTAAGGAAGGACAAGATTCTTTGAGTCTCTGAGAGGGAATATGGGAAATGAGAATAGAAATTCATCGTAAAGGGTAACAGACTGCTTAAGGGGAAAAGAATAAGCTAATTAGATAAATAAATACATAAAATAAATATTTAATGTCTTTAAAATTCTTTAGCTTGTAAGACTGTTTTTTGGCATGAAATTTAGCATAGAATTGAGGTTACAAAGCACCATTGGTTGTATTTTGAATGTGCATAGAATTTTATTATGAAAACCATTTGTTTTTCTTTTTTTCTTTTTTTTTTTTTTTTTTTTTTTTTTTGAGGCGGAGTGTCGCTCTGTCGCCCGGACTGGAGTGCAGTGGCCAGATCTCATCTCCTTTCATTCACAGTATAATCAGTTTAATCAAATCGTTCTCTTTTTTCTGAGTCGGGGTTTCACTCTGTCACCCAGGCTGGGGTGCAGTGGTACTATCTCGGCTCACTGCAACGTCAGCCTCCCAGACTCAAGTGGTCCTTCCACCTCAGCCTCCTGAGTAGCTGGGACCACAGGCATGTGCCACCACACCTGGCTAATATTTTGTATTTTTAGTAGAGATGGGTTTTTCTATGTTTCCCAGTCTGGTCTCAAATTCCTGAGCTCAAGCAATCTGCCCATCTCGGCCTCCCAAAGATCTGGGATTACAGGTGTGAGCCACTGTGCCAGGCCTCAAATTGTTCTCTTTTTAAACTACATTATTCTCTGAACTTCCTATCTAAAGTCCAGATTGCATTCCATTGCCAAATGAATCTTGGTAAAATATTTCTTTTATTGTAATGCTTGGTTCAGGAATTCAAAATAACTTTATATATATATGTGTGAGTGTGTGTGTGTGTGTGTGTGTATAGAGAGAGAGAGCGCGCACTTAAAAGCATTACTATATAGTTATAACTGTTAATTATACTGGGGAAATAATTAAGAAATGGGGTTGTGTTGAACAACCTGGATATATGGCTACTGTAATTTTCAATCTATAATTCTCTGTTTTTATTTCTGTATTTATCTCTGCATTATTTTTCAGAGAATGATATGTTAATTGGTCTGATTTAATAATTCCATAATGTACACAGGGATATGTATTATGACAATTTATCGTCCTGCAAGGACTGAACATTTTTTCACTGATAGTGATTTTTCTTCTAGCTTGGAATTCATTCTTTTCTTTCTCTCTTTTGAAATTCATGCTAATTTTCAAGAATAAGAAGTCCTCCCTAAAGCTTCTGTAACTATTTTGTTCACACTTATACTTCTCTTCTTAGAATTTAGTCTCTGCTACATCACATAGGAATTTATTACAGAAGTCTTAAATGTTGCTTTCTCACTATTTTATAGAAGTGATTTCTGCTTTCTCAGGATCATAAACTCCTTGACAACAAAAGTTGTTAAATACTGTATCAGTCAGGGTTCTGGACAGAAACAGTCAGCCACTCATATTGCAAAATTTTAAGAGACTGTATTGAAGAGTCTTTTTGTAAAGATTGGGCAAGGAAGTCTAAGAGATGCTGCTGCATCCTAGGGCTAATAATAAAGGAGTTCAGTACCATTGGCTAGGCCTGTTGGGGCAAGTAGAGGAAGTTGTTCCTCAAACCCAGATAGAGAGTGTGGTCCAACAGGAGCTGTGACTGGCAGAGGTACACAGTTACTCGGAGAGAGCGTGGAGTAATAAGTCCTCTATTATTCTCTCCACTTTTGTGATGCTATTTTTTTTTTGGCCTGGAAATTAGTTAGCTCCCACATGGATTGATCAAATGGCTAGTCCTATCTATCCGGTCTAACAAAGTTCCTGCTATCTCCACAATTCTCAAGTGACTCATCGGAAATGGTGCTCAGCCATACTTAACCCTTCTTTTGCCAGAAGGAGTTTTATAATATTTTTCACATCACGAAGCAGAGTCCAGGGTTCACAGAGGAAAATCCATAAATACATGTTGACAGATTGGTGCTCTGATATCAATTTTTTACATCTAGTTTTGCTGTTTTCAAAGATTCATTGGAATTTTCTTGTTACATTTTCTGCAAAAACAAAAACATCTACATATTTTTTAGATCTCCAAATTAATATTTTATTACTAAAAGTAAAAGGATAAACTCCATTTGAGAGTTATTTATTTTTTGCTTCTTTTCACTATTTCCTCGTCTATTTAGGAAAAAAATGCTTAGTATTAGCATATACTATATAGTTTACAAATCACCTTAATATACATCATTTCATTGTATTTTCAGCCCTTGTCTTTGAGTTCACTGTCAACCATTCTCTTTAGCCATATTTCATATAATTTTCAGATTCTTTTTTTCTACCCTGGTTTGATTTCTGTTGATGATAAATATGAGACTAATGTCTTACAGATTTCACTCCTTCTTCAATTAGCTCCACAGATTTTTCTTGGCCTCCAGAAAGGTGTGGAAGCTTTTTGAAAGATGCATTTTTTTAATGCAGATTTCTACTCTGATATACTAGAAACACTGTACTTCACATCCATTTACATTTATCCTGTTTGTAATAGTTAATTACCTTAATGTTACAAAAATAAGTTAGCCTATAAGCCCACTTCTTGCTATATTGGATTTTGGTACAGTCATTTCTACTTACTGCTTGTATTTTTTTCTTTTTTCAAGAATATTTGTCTCCTTTTTATATTGCCAATTATGAACTAATACTGCCTTTATTGTAACCTGATAAACATTTGTACTTTCAATATCCTCTGGTGCCAACAGAAGACAAACTTAGGCCTAGTCTCTATTATTAAATCCTTGTCATCCCCATTGCTCCACATTCTGCTTCTTATTTCTCTGTGATTCTCTCCTGCCTTCAGTTCAGCTCATTTGTATGATTTGGTCCTACTCTTCAGTATTAATCAAATTGTTTTCTACCTAATGTTGGTATATCACATCTGATGATATTGAGTGCTAAATCTCCTTCCCATCCCAATGCTCTACCTTCATTTTTTTCTCCTCATACAGATTATACCCCTTTGTAGTAACTTCCTGTTTAAGAAAATGCTCCCTTCTAGTTTCGGCTTCTCCACTCAACAAATAACCTCTTCAATTTATATACTTTTAATTCATCCAGCTGTATGTTGTGTCACTTTTTATTCAGACATTTTATAGTTGATACCTGTGAAAGTAAACTTGCTATATTTTTCTGATGTCAGCCACATTTTATAAAAAATTTTAGCTCACAAAGGTTAAGAAAAGCTACAAAGATTTATTCTCTCCTGCTCTTTGCATTCATGTACATGAGGTTAGCATGCTGCTTTATCCCAGCCTGAAGTAACAGACTTGATATAGCCTGACGCTTGGTTCATTTTAAACAGATATTCTACTTAATACCAAGGTTGAGAAACTCCTGCCAAGTCTAATAGGCATACATGCTTTCAGGTAAATAGAGCTCATAACTTTACAGCCCAGAACAGCAGGGGTTGAGTCAACTAAATTTTTTATTATAGTCATTTAGAAATTCATTTAAATATTGCTCATCAGCGTCCATTGATCTCAACATTTTTCATACAACTGAGAAGCTGGTATACATGCAGCCCTAACATATTCAAATCTATCAGATTTGTTTATGCAAAATTTCCTGGTACAATGTGATGATTTCATTTTATGGTTTGTTTTAGGCTATGGCAGTACTGAAGTAAATTCTGCTTCAACTTAGACTGATGCATCTTGTTTAGTTCTAGTTACTTGGGGTTGATTGGTGTAATGAATTTCTCCCTTATTGATCCACAAGTTAATCTTTTCAAAGTCAATATGTTTATGTACATAATAATACAAGTACTCACTTCTGTTGTTTCTGGCCCACTACATTCTTGCAGAAAGAAGTGCTTTTGCTGCTTAATGAATGAAAATCACTGCTTACAAGTAGGAACAAGGTAAATGTTCATCTGCTCTGAATGAATGAAGTTAAGAATATTAAACTTCAGCTTAATCTGGTATATTTGCGTTGTATAGCACAAATATAAATTTTGGGGCAAATCATGTCTTATGTTGCTTAAAATGTTATATTTTCTATGACTTTTCATGTGAAAGATTGTTAGAATTTTTACTGAGTTTTATGTATCTGTGAATATTTGGCATGTGTGTAATTAACATAACATGTCCACTTAGAATAGAGGCTTTAACCTCATAAACCCTCATGGTCATTCATAAACTTCAATGTTTCCAAGAAGTACCTATTAAAGAACACATAGAAATACCTGTTGGACCTTATAAATTTTATTGATTATAAATGGTATTATTAAAAACTATAAAACATGTGATTATTTTTTAGCCTCTGTGAAGAACAGACCTTTAATTCCTTTCTAAGAGCACTGAGATTGGATTTAATAAAAAACAACAAATTTAGGCCATTAAAGATTTCAAGACATTGGTTATGTTGTAACATATTTGGTACTCTCTGTCCTTTTATTATGAGGCTTCTTGAAGATAGTAGGACATGCAAGCTTTATGCCCATCCTCAAGCCCTGTGGCCCTCTTTACGGAGTTATGGAGACAAACAAGAAATGTTGGCTTCAGTCTTATAAGGTCGATTATATTGTATTATAAATGCCTACTCCATGTCCATATATTCCAAGAAACTACACAATTTTCTGGAGGCGTTCCTGGAAAAGAATCATGTGTTTTTCTCTACCAGTTATTTCTGAACTTAATATGGTGCCTAGGACCTCACAGGTACTCAGTAAATATTTCCCGAATGAAGGCTTGTTACTAAATGCTTACTTTAAGGAGTGAGAAAAGTTTCAGTGAAGAATATATACAGAGACGTAACTGAACATAGTCTAGTTGTTGCGATTGTGAATATGTAAAAAGGGCACAAAGTTCTGAATGGTTAGTGCCAAATATATTCATCCTCTGAGGATCAGTGGGGAAGATACTTGACTTTAGGCTGGAGAAGGATTCACCATGAAGGAGGAATTTGAGCAGACTGTTCAATAGTAGTCTGTATCCATCAGTAGTCCAGTACTGCTCAACTGCAGAGATTCTATGTTTACTCATTTTTGTATTCCTACTGCCTACCACTTTGGCACAAAGTAGGTGTTTCACAAACCTCTGTCCAACGCCTGTTAGGCTAAGATGGTAGGGAGTACTTTATAGGTCAAAGTATGAGTTGTACAGAGTTATAAATTTGCCTGGCCTATTTAGGCAAGAGTGACTGAACCATCCTAACGACAAGCATGGGAAAGTAGGCTTGAAGTATAGATCACGGACATGGAATTCAGGTTCTAGTCATAGCTCTGTAAGCTCAGGGAAGCTACTTCATCTCTCTGAGTCTCAGATAATACATAAAATGGGAATATATCATATCTATCACCATTTGTTGTAAGAATTAATTGAAATAACATATGTGAAAATTCCTAATAAAGTGCTTAGAGTGGAAAGTTCTTAACAAAAGTGTTGTTGAAAATGCAAGATGGAAGTGGAAAAGGGATGTTGAAGCCAGATAATAGTCAATACTAGGTTAAAGAGCTAGATGTATTTGTAAACTGCCCTAAAACTCCCTTGAGAGCCACTCAAACAGAAATGGTCTTTATGTCTTATAAGACGAGAGCCCGTAATGTTCTTCTAGACATTTGTTACGAGTAGGATGTTCTAGCCTTGGTACTGTGCTTTTTTCCTTGGCTAGAGATAACCAGACATCCAAAAGTCTCTGGGCCAACAGAAGCTCAGCAATTTGGTACTGGGACCCTGGAAGTCCCCACTGAAAATGAATTTGTTTGAGATAATGGTGATTTAGTCTTCAGCTTCTGGCATATACAGTATCTCTCTAATTTCACTTGTGGAGTTCATCTGAATCACATATAAAGGGATTTAAAACATGCTTTTTGATTAGGTCCTTGAGGTTGTATCATTTGGCAGTGCGTGAAAGCCACAGCACTGAGAGATCAATGTGCTATTTTTCACCTGCCCCAGCAGGTTTGCTTTCCACCTATCTTTACTTTTCTTTGTGCCATAACTTCACCTGTGCTTCCATAAACTCTGGCTTCCCGTTGGATTTTTCCAGTGGGAAGCAGTGTGAAACATGGACAGGTAGAGGAGGAAATGGTTTGAGTATTTATTTCATCTGTTTCTTCCCTGCTGGGCTGAGAATTGTCAGTAGCTAGGTTTTTCACTAAGACCTCTGCTGCTTTGGGCAAACCCTCCACCAGGGTTCTGTTAATACCTCTCTCTCCTTGCCCTTTCAGGCCCAGAGGTGGTAATAGCTTCCTGTTCTTGAGAGTATTTGGGTCATTCATCTTCCATTACTGGTTTCCTAATCCTGTCCAAATCTTTGTAAATTGTCGTTTTGTCAACATTTATTCAATTTTTTTTGAATTAGCCAACTATTTTTTGAGTCCTGCTATTGGATTCTGACCAATACTTCTGGTAATTAATAAGTATTAATATTCATAAAATATTCCCTGAGTAGCATTGTTTAGTAAAGGTTTATGCTCAGTCTAGCAAACCCATCATTAGAACTGAAAGGAAGGCTAAGCCCTCAACTGAAGTTTGCTATTATACTTGTATATACACAGTATTGTGTTTTGCATATGTATTTTTCTTTTGCATATGTATTCCTGACAATTACATATTAATAAATTCTAAGAAGTGCTAGCATTTAGGTCTTATTTACTCTTACTTTGAGGAGCATATTTGCAAATGTTAAAATAGTAACTGGAGGAAAGATGGAAATCAAAATTAATTACACATTGAAATAAACTAGATGCCAGGTTTGGCATGAACAAATGTTTGTTCCTGATAAAATGTAGATCTTTGTAGAGATGTTAGAAGATGTTGCTCTGTTATCAGCCAGTTTCACAGTTTTAAGTTTAGCCTCAAGTTTTGGGCTTTTTATTAAACTTTGTTCAAATGAAAAGCTTTTTCCTTTCAGCTATTAGGTTTATGCTTGAAATATTACTGTATCTGTATATGTTTGCTTTATGTTTGATCTAGAAAACACAGTAAGAGAGGCATCATTAGGATGTTAAAAATACATACATTAGTGAGTGAAAGATGGAATGAGGATGCTCTGGGATATTTGTATTCATTGACAAAAGCCACATGATGTGAATTTGTATTGTATTCATGATAAAGTCATCATTAGGCATGATTAGAATTTATGTCAAAGTGGGATAGATAGAAGAAATAAACTGTTGGTTTGAGCAAACTGTTGTCTTTTTTTTTTTGAGGGAACGTATTCCAATGCTTTTGTTTTGTTATTCTCATTTCAATAGGATGTATTCCTGAATGACAGATGATGATTGGACAAAGAAATTCTAGTCTTAAGCAGAATGATCTAGCACTACATTTTGAAGTCAATTGTATTTAATGTTCTACTTTTAAAGCATATATTATATTATTAAAAATGTAATAGTTTCTTTATCCTGTGTTGTCTTGGTCCATGCTGACAACAAAAGGATAAATACAGTGCATACAGGGGTTCCTCTGGTAATACCATGAACATGACACATGTCATCCTATGATAAATTGGCTCTGTGTCTGTTCAATTTCAACTCTAAAGCTCTGGAGGCAGAAGTGTTAGGAAGCAGGCATACTTCTGGCGAACAGAGGCCTCAGATGCACAAAATTAGTGTGCATGGAACAGATAACAGAGAAAGAGACCCACAGTGAGAGGAAGTTTGCACAGGTTTGTAGACTTCCTGGGGTTTAGGTAGTATTGGCAGATGTTAGGTGGGAAGAAAACATCTGTAAGCATGATAATGAGCATTCCCAGAATCTGAAGTGACAACTGTATCCAGCACAAATGCTGTCTTGTTGTCCTATTTGCATACCAATTAAATTTTAAAATAAAGAAACAAATATTGGGTTACTGAATTTGTTTGACAAATAATCTGTAGGGCTTACTCAGTACAATTGGGTCAGGCATGTTGGCTGTTTGACAGATGTTGTATCTATGAACAATTTAAGCAAAATATGTATCCAGATTGTTACCACCCACAGTTTTATAAGTAGGAATCTGAAATGGGTTAGAGATGGTTTGATACCCTGAGGCAGCCACCATGGAATGCTTGTTCTCTGTGCTTTGCTAATGCATTCAATAGGTAGTATTTCATATTCAGTTTTCAAGTAAAAAGTTTGTTCTTAAAAAAACCATTGTCTGTAAATTTAATATTGCATTTTATTATATTAATTTTTAAAGATTTGAATTACATATTACAAATGAATAATCTTAATTGGACTTTTTAAAAGGGATTAGTCCAATCTTTATTGTCATGTGAACCTGAGGGCATGATTGTGTGCAAGGAACTTTTCAGGACTCTTCTCCAGGAGCTTGAAGAGGTAGAAAACAAATATATATACTCCCGTGTTTAGGGCATTTTCAGTCATACTGCATGATTTTTGGAGATAGAAAGTATGCATTATGTATAAAAACATGACTTTTGAAGGGAGAAATAGATTGTCTACTGAATGTGACATATTAAATAGAAAACTAAGAATCTAATATAGAGTTCAGTTCAATAAACCTAGAATATCTGCTAAGTGCCAGGCATTGTGTTAAGTCCTGGTGATACAAACATAAATAACACATAGTCCAGCATCTTAAAAATGTCATAGCCTTTGGAAAACAGACACAAACATAGGTGATTTCAATATCATTGACATGCACAAGAGGAAAAGTAACACACCATAAATCTTACTTCTAGGAGTTTACATGTAGAAATTCTTCTGGGAAATTGGATACTGATTCGTCTTTGTTTTACACAATGGGCATTTTTCTGAAATGTGTGCAAATCAAACATGGAAACTGAATTATATTTCCCTTGATTAATGCCTCAGAGGCACATTTTATTGTCATTTGCATGTTCTTTTCATCTGGTTTATTTTCAATAGGTGTTGGATTTTCCTGTTAAAATCCTCTCTCTTACTGCTACTACTCCTATACGTAATCATTTTAAAACCTTGAACACTTGCTGTTTGAGGAATCCCCGAGGTGAATAATTATTTAAACTGAGAATTGCTTTGTTTGAGCAAAAGTTACATTTTCTTTTAACTATTTTGAAAAAAAAAACCTCAAAAATATTTTCTCCAGATGTGTGTGTAGCTATACTATATTCTGCTCTTGACCACAGTGCTAACTTAATTAGCAGGGTATTCGAAAGACAAGTTAGCTTTGGTGAGTAATTTCTCATCATCATTCATTCATTCATTCAACCAACATTTAATGAGATGCTACCAAGTACTATACTGTGGTTACTGAGCCGTAGGAGGCTTTTTCTGCTCTCAAATAATTTATACTCTTGTGGCAGATGCCAACCAATGGGCAGATCATTAAGTACAGGCGAATAAATGTCAAAATAGTGGTATACCGTAGGTGCTTTACCTGCTAGGATAACCTAAGAACAAAAGAGGGACGGGTGCAAGGAGCACAGTGAGACAGGGGAATTAGAGATTTGGGTTATCTTCACTCTAGATTAAAGGGTCATATGAAGGAGCAGCAGGAGATGAGGCTGGAAAGGGAGACATTACAGGTCCTTGTGTACTATTGGTAAGCAGGGAAGATTGCTTTGTCTTAAAGGGATATGTGAGCCACTTCAGTATTTAAACAGTAGAATTTTACCATCTCATTTGTGTCTTAGAATGACTACTCTGACAGCAGTTTATGTGTCTAGAATTGCTGGGACAAATAATTTAAGGAATGGTAAAGCGAAGATAATTTTAAAAGAAATCTTTATGCCTCTGTGCTTTCCAAATCAAGCATTACCACATAGCATAAATGATTTTAACCACATTATTTTTATTTGGTAAATTAGCCTAGAAGTTCACAGAAGCTTATATATACCAGAGTGATTATTTGTTTCCAGCTGGCCTCTCTAATCAACAAATGCTTCCACAGGGCCGAGTCACATGAAATTTCAGCTCAGGTTGAGCAGGGCTGGCCCAGGCTTCCTTTGGCTGGCCTAGTCCCTGTCTGCCGACCCCTGCTGCTGCCTGTTCTCTGTGGAAAGGCTCCCAGAGGGCAGACACTTTTCTTGCTTCTTTTTGCAGCTGACATTGCTATTGCAGGAGCACCATGGATGGAGTCCCAAGTTCTTTCAACAAAGCAAAGACTTGCATGAGATGTGACAGGTCTATAGAACTACTTATCAGTGAGGGAGAGGCAAGGGGGTTGGCATTTCCAGGAATATGACAGAAAGAAAAGGAAGAATAAAAAGCTGCTATCACACCTGCCACAGAGGGCAATAAAAGATACGTGATATGGCAGGGTGGAAAGCTAGTGAGAGTTGACTGCTTGTTGAACAAATGGTATATTTAGGGTAGCAAAAAGTGTGTTAGCTAGAAACAATTTTTTTTAGGTCACATTACTCCCATAATGAAGGAAGAGGGCCACACTAAATCTTACGATTCTCACAGTGTAGTGGAAGATCTGAGAATTAAATGCCTCCAGCACCATTGTGTTTGATTTTAATTTTCCAGTCTGGAAACACAAAAGACCATGCATATAGATTATCTAAGAAGGACCAGATTACTCTGGATGATTTTTGACATTTTCTGAATGCTGTAAATTAATATCCCATTTTAGATCTCTGCTGTATCGGATTACAGTAACAGCGGACCTCCCTCTGGAAAACCAGGAATTCAGGAGAGCCTGTACAGTTCAGTCTTTCACTGGCCATAATATCTCTTAAACCCGACTTCTCTATGTTGGAAGGAAAAGGAGAGACAGTTGACCAGCTTGAACTGCCGCAGGACCGCCCAGACCTCTGACACTCTACACTCTCAGGACTCATGCTTGTTTAGTGAACAGGGGATTTTGGTGATATTTCTGTTACTGGATACTCTTTCATTCAAACATTGGTTGCATATATGCTGAAGTTTTTAGCATATGACTTCAACAAATTATACATTTCCTTTTAAAAAAATACTTTAGCAAAACATGTTCACAATGAAAACGATTTTTTATTGCTAAGCTTGCATGAATATACAACTACCACCTCAAGAGATCTATATTTCACTTCTCAGCTGCTGAAACACACATGATGTTCAAAGACAGTTTCTCCTCTGATCAATGCATAGGCTACAAGAGGGAAATTGAGGTGAGGGATCCAAGACAAAGATAAGAAGCCAGTTCCAGTTAGAGGAAGTGGGATGAGTAGTTTATGTTCCCTACTTTGTTGATGGAAGGAAAAACTCCTCTACAAATGGAATAGGTCTAATATAAGCATGCACATTGAATTAGCTGGAGATCGATAACAGAGAGAACTACTATGGAAGAGAAGTCCATCAGAAGGGTGTCATGTGAAGAATAAGTGAAGCTAGGGCCGGGCACAGTGGCTCACACCTGTAATCCCAGCACTTTGGGAGGTGGGTGGTTTGCTTGAGCCCAGGAGTTTGAGACCAGCCTGGGCAACATGGGGAAACCCCATCTCTACAAAGTTATTTTAAAAAATTAGCTGAATATGGTGGTGGGCATGTCTGTAGTGCCAACTTGGGAAACTGAGGTGGGAGGATCACTTGAGTCCAGGAGGTCAATGCTGCCATGAGTCCTGATCACTTCATTGCACTCTCCAGCGTGGGTGACAGAATGAGACCCTGTCTCAAAAAAAAAAAAAAAAAAGAAAAAAGAAAAGGAAAGAAAAGAAAGGTGAGGCTAGACCTGCGATGTTTATTGCTCTTCTAAAGAATTTGGTTATGTGGTGGTGCTATGGACTGGTTGTTTGTGTCCTTGCATCCTCTCAAATTCATGTGTTGATGTCCTAATCCCTATATGATGGTATTTGGAAGTGAAACCTTTGGGAAATAATTAAATGTAGATGCATTGACCAGAGGAGAAATTGTCTCTTTGAACATCTTGTGCATTTCAGCAACTGAGAAGTGAAATATATAGATATCTTGAAGTGGTTGTATATTCATGTAAGCTTAGCAACAAAAATTCATTTACATTAAAAACATGTTTTGCCAAAGTGTTTTTTAAAAGGAAATGTATAATTTGTTGAAGTTGTAAGCTAAAAACCTCAGCATATTTGCAATCAATGTTTGGATGCAAGAGTATCCAATAACAGAAATATCATCAAAATCCTTTGTTCATGAAACAGGCAACAGTCCTGAGAATGTCAGAGATCTCAGTGGCAGTTCAGGCTGGACAACTGTCTCTTCCTTCTTAAGATCCACCATACAGAAGTCGTGGCCTAGAAGATTTTGTCAAGTGAAAGACTGAGCTGTACAAGGTCCTCCTGAATTCCTTCCCTCATCAATAGCTGGCTATCCTAATACAAGGTTTCCAGATTTAATTTCTGTTTCAAATGTTTTAAAGTTTTTACAGATGTACTTATATCTTTACTATTGGCTACATCTACATATTAAAAATAATTGATTTAATGATGACAAGAACACATTGAAATGTTAATCAAAGTAATGTTGCATTTGTTTTATAATTTCTGAGGCAATAAAGGGAAATTTTGTAAACAATATGGGTTGAAATTCAAAGGCTTGTTTTACTTTAAGATTACATCTAGTTCAGCCAGAATGCTTCATATTTGACCTCTTTAGTGAGCTGTAGTTTTACTCTCTGGACTTACAGACAGTGTAACCTTATGTTAGATGGACAGAGGGAATGATGGAGATTTATGTAAGGTACATGTGATAATGAAATATTTAAAATGCAAATGGAGGAAATCCTCTTCTCTGCACTTCGATGTATTGAATATGTTCAAGTCTACTTGGCACAGGGAAGCCAAGTAGGAAATTATGTGTTTAAGGATGGCAAACTACCCAGTCACCTGGAACATCATATCACTTACCTATGCAGAAGAGAAATTGAAAATGCCCCGAATAAAGGCAAGCAGAACAATAATGTGCCAACCCAACCCATCAAAGAAAGAAATGGAGAAAATGTGGGGTTGTCAAATTTTATATCAAGACAATAATGTTTCACAATATGCCTATACTTTTTTTTTAAGTACAGAAAGAGATAATTCTAGCTGCTTGAAGAAATGAAAGAGCAAGCTGGAATGCAATGACAGTTTTATACTACAAAAATGGGATGCATGTCTTTGGAGTTGAATTAAGCAACTGAAAAGTTAGGGTCAGCTTCATTAATTATGACCAGTTAATCAGATGAGCCTTTTGGTGAAAATTATTGAAGTTTGAAATATTCTAAGAAAAGAAACTTCCATTTTTTTCTCAAGGAAGCTTACTTATAGGCTCAAAGAGATTAAAAGATGACTTCTTATTAAGAAAGCAGACTGGCTGATCTTTCACAAGATGAAGTTATGTGCCTCCAAGGGGAAGCTCCCCATCTCTGGCAGGTGGGATCCTCCATGAGGAGCACAAGTGTTGAGGTGATACTTGCCTGGTCATCTAGGCTCTCCAAGACTGACCAACCTGATCAGCATTAGTACCCTATGCTTCCCAAGTTGTTTTGGTTTTCTAGTTTATTACAACCTTACATAGCTGAATTCTACTTAAGCCTCCAAATAAAGTACGTCTTAGGTTTATTTGATTTTGCTGGTATGTTTCCGGTTTAATTTCTGGACTCTTGCCTTAACTACCTTAAAAATGTTCTCCTGCCAAATCTATCATTCTTCCTGTCAGCTGTCCTCCTAACAAATTTGCATGTCCTGAAAACAATGCAAGATTTACACTTATTGCATGCAAATTTTGATTGCATCCATAACATTCATATTTCATTGTATATTTTAAAAGTTCTGTTTGTCAAAATTTATCAAATGAATTTTCATTTTCTTTGGGTATCACAAATAATATACTTAGAAGATATTAGATACACATCAATTCTGAAAAAAATGACATCTGGAACAAATATTTATTGAATGAATTAACTACTACACATTGGATACTATGAATTAGCTACTTAAATTCAATAGTTTTAAAACTTTAATAGCTTAATTTTCCTGCCATAAAGGTGACTTAATTTTTACCTGATATGTTTTGTTTATCTTAAAGCTCAGTAACTATAGTGAAATGGGTATTTTATTTCTTCTTTTTCCTGACAGATTTTATTAATCTTTATTTAAAAACAGAACCAGATGCACCTTCGTTGTTCACATTCTCTGGTTGCCATTTAGTATCAAAGTAAACATTGGAAGCATATGACAAGCAATAGTTTAATGAAGCCATAGCACTTACAGAGTTCTCTCAGCTTACAGAGTTCTCTCTCAGATGGTAACAATATAAAATCTGTCATAAATACAGTGAAAGATGCAAGGTGGAACACATTTTAATACAGCTACAATAGCAGTAGCAGCTTTGCAACTGTTTATCTATGATTTCTACAGCATTATTTTTTTCTGCCTGGTCTCATTATGAGCAAAGAACTTATTTTTCTAATAGATATTTTACTGATTATTCTGTGTCAGTTTTTTACTGGGGTATAATTTTACACTTTCAATCTGTATATTCAAGTCATCTTTCATTTTTGAAATGATTTCCTGATTTATACATTTTAATCTTGCCTCATGATTTTAATTTCTCATTTTGGGGGTTACCAATTTGCATAGAATTACAGTATTATTTATGACAAACCCACAGCCAATATCATACAGAATGGGCAAAAACTGGAAGCATTCCCTTTGAAAACTGGCACAAGACAGAGATGCCCTCTCTCACCACTCCTATTCAACATAGTGTTGGAAGTTCTGGCTAGGGCAATCAGGCAAGAGAAAGAAATCAAGGGTATTCAGTTAGGAAAAGAAGAAGTCGAATTGTCCCTGTTTGCAGATGACATGATTGTATATTTAGAAAACCTCATCATCTCAGCCCAAAATCTCCTTCAGCTGATAAGCAACTTCAGCAAAGTCTCAGGATACAAAATTAATGTGCAAAAATCACAAGCATTCTTCTACACCAGTAACAGACAAACAGAGAGCAAAATCATGAATGAACTTCCATTCACAATTGCTTCAAAGAGAATAAAATACCTAGGAATCCAACTTACAAGGGATGTAAAGGACCTCTTCAAGGAGAACTACAAACCACTGCTCAGTGAAATAAAAGAGGACACAAACAAATGGAAGAACATATCATGCTCATGGATAGGAAGAATCAATATCGTGAAAATGGCCATACTACCCAAGGTAATTTATAGATTCAATGCCATCCCCATCAAGCTACCAATGAGTTTCTTCACAGAATTGGAAAAAACTGCTTTAAAGTTCATATGGAACCAAAAAAGAGCCCGCATTGCCAAGACAATCCTAAGTCAAAAGAACAAAGCTGGAGGCATCACGCTACCTGACTTCAAACTATACTACAAGGCTACAGTAACCAAAACAGCATGGTACTGGTACCAATACAGAGATATAGATCAATGGAACAGAACAGAGACCTCAGAAATAATACCACACATCTACAGCCATCTGATCTTTGACAAACCTGAGAGAAACAAGAAATGGGGAAAGGATTCCCTATTTAATAAATGGTGCTGGGAAAATTGGCTAGCCATAAGTAGAAAGCTGAAACTGGATCCTTTCCTTACTCCTTATACAAAAATTAATTCAAGATGGCTTAGAGACTTAAATGTTAGACCTAATACCATAAAAATCCTAGAAGAAAACCTAGGTAATACCATTCAGGACATAGGCATGGGCAAAGACTTCATGTCTAAAACACCAAAAGCAACGGCAACAAAAGCCAAAATTGACAAATGGGATCTAATTAAACTAAAGAGCTTCTGCACAGCAAAATAAACTACCATCAGAGTGAACAGGCAACCTACAGAATGGGAGAAAATTTTTGCAATCTACTCATCTGACAAAGGGCTAATATCCAGAACCTACAAAGAACTCAAACACATTTACAAGAAAAAAACAAACAACCCCATCTAAAAGTGGACAAAGGATATGAACAGACATTTCTCAAAAGAAGACATTCATACAGCCAACAGACAGATGAAAAAATGCTCATCATCACTGGCCATCAGAGAAATGCAAATCAAAACCACAATGAGATACTGTCTCACACCAGTTAGAATGGCGATCATTAAAAAGTCAGGAAACAACAGGTGCTGGAGAGGATGTGGAGAAACAGGAACACTTTTACACTGTTGGTGGGATTGTAAACTCGTTCAACCATTGTGGAAAACAGTATGGCAATTCCTCAAGGATCTAGAACTGGAAGTACCATATGACCCAGCCATCCCATTACTGGGTATATACCCAAAGGATTATAAATCATGCTGCTATAAAGACACACGCACACGTATGTTCATTGCGGCACTATTCACAATAGCAAAGACTTGGAATCAACCCAAATGTCCATCAGTGACAGACTGGATTAAGAAAATGTGGCACATATACACCATGGAATACTATGCAGCCATACAAAAGGATGAGTTAGTGTCCTTTGTAGGGACATGGATGCAGCTGGAAACCATCATTCTCAGCAAACTATCGCAAGAACAGAAAACCAAACACCACATGTTCTCACTCATAGGTAGGAACTGAATAATGAGATCACTTGGACTTGGGAAGGGGAACATCACACACTGGGGCCTATTATGGGGAGGGGGGAGGGGAAAGGGATTGCAATGGGAGTTATACCTGATGTAAAGGACGAGTTGATAGGTGCTGACGAGTTGATGGGTGCAGTACACCAACATGGCACAAGTATACATATGTAACAAACCTGCACGTTATGCACATGTACCCTAGAACTTAAAGTATAATAATAATAAAAAATAAAATAAAAATAAAATAAAATAAAAAGAATTACAATATTATATATGCATAGCCTTGATCTTTTTTAAAAAGGCCAAGTTTATTGATTTATAATTTATGTATGATAAAATTCACCCATTTAAACAACATTGTTCAACAAATTCCAATAGATTCTGTATAATTACCACCACAATCAAGATACAGAATATTATTCACCACTCCAAAGTTCCTACATGCTTCCTTATACCCACAGAAGTTTGCTTTCTTAAAACATTTTTTGCATTAGTAATCATATTTTCTAATCAGCCCATTCTTTGTGGCCAGTAGAGTTAACTGTTGAATTACTAACTGGATAAAAGTCTTATTCTTCATATTCATGAAATAAATACAAATTAAACAGCAGTAAATACCACTTTTGTCTGCCTTGTGGAAAAATATTGAAATTATGACATTTATTGTGAAAGTAGTGAGGCTGACAATGCTATATATTGCTTGTGGAAATAAATGTTTATAAAATTCATGTGGAGAGTAATAGATCTCCACTTTTAAAATAGCCAATTTATTAAATTATTCTACTTTCAAAGAAAGTGTTGGAGTTATGCATTGGTAATAGTGTATAAAGATATGCACTTTATATACTGTTGAATATTCATTTTATAATAATTTTGAGTACCCTAAAAGACTATGACAAATATCTTTGTACATACTGGGCAAATTCCAGAAAGTTCTGTCTCTGCCACAGCTTATTGATCTGCATTTTATAAAATTTCTGTAATCAACATTGTTTCTTTTATAATTAAATTTTTAAAATGCAGTCAAATCTGTGGATGGGATATAATAAATAGAATATTCTGAGGCCTCAATGCAAAATCTTGATGCCAAAAGTAATTTTTAAATACAAGATTATTACAAAGTTTATGCCAAATTTTTAGATAGTTTTATAACAAACAAGGCAGAAGGGAAGATTAAAGGCCCAATAATACCATTCATTTATAGGAACCATTTTTAGAGAAAGAATCTTGGGAAAGAAGACCAAGCTAATTACAATCAATTTCTTTCTTTTTTTTTTTTTTTTTGGTCAGCTTAATTTTTTTCTTCAAGTTTTATTTTAAGTTCACAGGTACATGTGCAGGATGCACAAGTTTGTTACATAGGTAAATGTGTGCCATGGTGGTTTGCTGCAAAGACTGTCCCATCACCTATGTATTAAGCCTAGCTTTCATTAGCTATTCTTCCTAATGCTCTCTCTTTCCCCTGACTTACAGGCCCCAGTATATGTTGTACCCTACTATGTGTCTATGTGTTCTCATCATTCAGCTCCCACTTAAAAGTGAGAATATGCAGTGTTTGGTTTTCTGTTCCCATGTTAGTTTGCTGAGGATAATGGCTTCCAACTCCATCTATGTCCCTGCAAAGGACATGATCTTGTTCCTTTTTTGTGGCTGCATAGTATTCCATGGTGTATACGTACCACGTTTTCTTTATCTAGTTTACCACTGATAGGCATTTAGGTTGATTCCATGTCTTTGCTATTGTGAATAGTGCCACAATGAACATATGAATGCATTTATCTTTATAATACAATAATTTATATTCCTTTGGGTATATACCCAGTAATGGCATTGCTGGGTCAAATGGTATTTCTGCCTCTAGATCTCTGAGGAATTGCTACACTGTTTTCCACAATGGTTGAACTAATTTACACTCCAACCAACAGTGTGAAAGTGTTCCTTTTTCTGCACAACTTCATCAGCATCTGTTTTCTTTTCTTTCTTTTTTTTTTTACTTAATAACTGCCATTCTGACTGAAGTGAAATGATATCTCATTGTGGTTTTGATTTGCATTTCTCTAATAATCAGCAGTGTTGAGCTTTTTTTCATGTTTGTTGGCCTCAAGTATGTCTTCTTTTGAGAAGTGTCTGTTCATGTCCTTTGCCCACTTTTTAATGGGGCTGTTTGCTTTTTCTTGTAAATTTGTTTAAGTTCCTTGTAGATTCTGGTTATTAGACCTTTGTCAGATGGATAGATTGCCAAAACTTTCTCCCATTCTGTAGGTTATCTTTTCACTCTGATGATAGGGGTCAATCTTACTTACCCCTGAGTTCTCTGTTCTGTTCCATTGCTCTATGTGTCTGTTCTTGTACCAGTATCATGCTGTTTTGGTTACTGTAGCCTTGTAATACAGTTTGAAGTTGGGTAGTGTGATGCCTCCAGCTTTGTTCTTTTTGCTTAGCATTGTCTGGGCTGTTTGGGCTCTTGTTTGGTTCCAGACAAATTTTAAAATAGTTTTTACCTAATTCTGTGAAGAATGTTAATGGTAGTTTAATGGAAATAGCATTGAATCTATAAATTACTTTGGGTAGTATGGCCATTTTCACAATATTGATTATTCCTATCAATGAGTATTGAATGATCTTTTTATTTGCTTATGTCATCTCTGATGTCCTTGAACTGTGGTTTGTAGTTCTCCTTGAAGAGGTCCTTTGCTTCCTTTGTTAGCTATATTTCTAGGTATTTCATTCTTTTTGTAGCATTTGTGAATGGAGTTCATTCATGATTTGGCTCTTTGCTTGCCTGTTGTTGGCATATAGGAATGCTAGCAATTTTTGCATATTGATTTTGTATTTTGAGACTGCTGAAATTGCTTATCAGCTTAAGATGCTTTTGGGCTGAGATGATGGGGTTTTCTAGATATAGGAACATGTCATCTGCAAACAAAGATAATTTGACTTCATCTCTTCCTATTTGAATACCCTTTATTTTTTCCTCTTGACTGATTGCCTTGGCCAGAAATTTCAATACTGTGTTGAATAGGAGTGGTGAGAGAGGGCATCCTTGTCTTGTGCTGCTTTTCAAGGGAAATGCTTCCAGCTTTTGCCCATTCAGTATGATATTGGCTGTGGGTTTTTAATACATGGCTTTTATTATTTTGAAGTATGTTCCTACACTACCTAGTTTATTGAGAGTTTTTAACATGAAGAGATGTTGAATTTTATCAGAGGACTCTTCTACATCTTTTGAGATAATTGTGTGGTTTTTGTCTCTAGTTCTGTTTATGTGATGAATTATGTTTATTGATTTGCATATGTTGAACCAACCTTGCATCCGGGAGATGAATGTGGAAAAGCTTTTTGATGTGCTGCTGGATTCAGTTTGCCAGTATTGTATTGAGGATTTTTGCATCGATGTTCATCAAATATATTGGCCTGAAGTTTTTTTGGTGGTTGTTGTATCTCTGCTAGGTTTTGATATTGGGATGATGTTGGCCTCACAGAATAAGTTAAGCAGGAGTCCCTCCTTTGCAGTGTTTTGAAATAGTTTCAGTAGAAATGGGACAAGCTCTTCTTTGTTCCTCTGGTAGAAATGAACTGTGAATCTGTCTGATCCTGGGCTTTTTTTGGTTGGTAGGCTACTTATTACTGGCTCAATTTCAGAACTTGTTATTAGTCTATTCAGGGATTCAGTTTCTTCCTGGTTCAATCTTGAGAGGGTGTATGTGTCCTGGAATTTATCCATTTCAGGATAAATTCCATTTATCTATTTTTTCTAGTTTATGTGCATACAATTCTTTAATAATTTTGCGGTGGACATTTTTATTTTTTGCTAGCCAATTTATTGATAATAACCCTCAGAATTTAATTCATGCATATATAAACATAAGAGGTATATTTGATACAACACTTGGTTAGCATTGATCTACATAGACATCTGAATAACTCAAAAACCTGTTGTGATGGCAAGAGCACTGAGCTGAATCTCCTTGACACATGTGACCTGGTCATGCTGGAATTGTTTGAAATGTCTCTTCAGTTCCAGCCTAACTCTTCCCAGTGAAATTGTCTTTGTGACTTCTCAATTTCATCCTTCTGGATGTTTATATCTAATAACATAGATGCTTGTTTACTTACTTCAGTTAAAATTATTTCAAAATATTTCAAAAAAGCAAATATTTATTTTATTTCCAAGACAGATTATGTAGTAAATAATATTGGCTTTATTTCAATGCATATATTATGTTCACAAAAAATCCAGCGTTACATACAAAATTGCCCTAGTATCTAAATTACAAATCCTTGAGAGTGGAGAATATATATTTTTACTATGATCATACTTTGACTAGAATGTAGATAATCAATAACTATTGGTTATGAATGAATATCACACATTATGGAAAATTAACCTAATTAACAGGGGTGTCAAGAAAATCTTGTACCTTTAAACCTAACTTTCACACCATTTCAAGTCAACTTGCCATCATTAATAAAGTCTTTACTTTTTCTTTGTCAACATTTTTGTTGATGCGGTAAACCTTGTTTGTTTCAAAGCCTCAATCAAGACTGACCTCCTTGATTAAATACTTTCTGAATTAGCTCATCCTTTGGAATGAGTTTCTGCTGTAATATCAAGCCTTGGATTAATGTTGTTTGGGAATGTTATTGTGATGTATGTTTGTTGTTCCAACTACACTATGGACCTTCAAAGATGGAGGCAGAGATACAGACATTAGAGAAATTGGAAGAGCAGTTTATTTCCTGAGGCATACTCTCCAAAAGTAGCATTTGTTCAACCATTTTTTTTTTCCCAAGTGGAGATGTTTGGCTTATAGTTATTAACACATTATGAAAAGAAACATTATAATGGTGAAACACTAAAAGACACCTTCAAGTTGTACCTCTTTTTCTATGGTTTTGTTTCTCAGTGAGCAGATAGTACCAGCCATGGCCTGTCTGGATCTTTCCCTGACTTTCTTCTGCAGATGTAAGAACTCTCCTGTTTCTTTCTGCCCCATTCAGAACATATAGTGAACACTTCTGCCTTTCATAGGCAAGCATGTATTTATATGTTGTCATATTGTCATGAGATGGACAGAGATGGCATGTAAGATTTTCTGAGAATTATAATTTTGCTGTAAGACTTTAATAAAATCTCTGTTTTAAGGGCAAAACTTGGGGATTATGACATAAATCCCAAATTAACAAAATGTTATTTAGGAAACTTCAATACATCAAGTGCACTGTCTATTTCTTTCTTTGGATCCCACTGGCTCCTATTAGCAAAAAAATTATGTATATATAAATATATATATTTATAAATAAATTATATATTATATAAAGTTATTTATATATAAATATATATTATGTATATAAATACATAACATATTAGTACATATATAGAGAGACACTATTGTCTTAAGGTAACATTTTTTAAGAATATTCAGGAAAGATTCAAGTTAACATTTCTTTTTGTAACCATTCTTCTTTTATTCCTATGATCTGGGTAAATGTGCCTGGTCTCTTTTTCTTTACCCTAGATTTAAAAAATTTAAACAAATCAGGAAATAACCTTGTTTGCTATTCTTCTTGTAAAAGCAGCACTTATTAAAATTTCAATCAGTGTTTGATCCTTTACTCCCCCAAAGCTTAGATAATGTCCAAAAAATCTACTGCAAGTCAATAGGACTGTTTCCATACATGTTTCATTATCACAGCTTTTGCTGCATCCTTGAGTGAAGGTCATGCTCTACTAAATGCATGGCAGCAACACCAGTCAACTTCACATTAGATCTGCTTCTTGAGGTTTGCAGAATAGCCCAACAAAAGTCATTCAACTTCTGAGGAACCACACTGGAATTTTGGCTGGCTGATAGGATTGGTGTTTTTAAGTCCTAGCTGTAATTTTGGTAGGTTATTTAAACCATGCCATTAGATGGCTTCCTGAAATAAACTAGTCTGGATGGAAATAAATACTGGGGAACATTCATTTTAAAAGAGATGAGCGTTTTGACTCTCTGAAGTCTTACTGTGGTAGAAAATAACTCTTTTTATGCCATCAGAGGCAAAATTGCTGATTAATGGAGAAATGCAGTTAGCTAGGAAAAAAATCTTTACTGACACTATAAAAAACAGTATTTTATGCTGTATCTCTGAACAATACAACAAACTTTTCTTTAAATCATCTGCTTTAGTCTGGCATCTTAAAATGGAGATGTAATTATTTTCATGATCGATTAGTTTTTTACAATTGGCATAAATGGTAAAAAGAAGAGTAAAAATAAATGCATAAAATTCCCTTCCCTGACAAGTAGTTTATGTCATAACAAAAACTGCTCCTCTTCATATCCTTCAAATTAATTGTTTTATTGACAAAACAAGAACTGTTTAAAAATGCTTAATCAATGCAAATGTGGCATAATTATTGTGTATGGGAAGTTTTTTGTTTTAATTAGGAAAAAAGAATATTTGAAAAATGCTCTTAACCTATTGATTGTATCCTGGGATATTTGTGAAAAGAAGTGCATTGATATAGAGAGTAGAAGGATGGTTACCAGAGGCTGTGAAGGGGGTGGGGAGCAGGGACTGGTGGGGATGGATTAAAAAAATAGTTGAAAGAATGAATAATACCTAGTATTTGATAGCACAACAGAGGGACTATAGTCAAAGCAATTTAATCTTACATTTTAAAATAACTAAAGATTGTAACTGGATTGCTTGTAACACAAAGGATAAATGCTTGAGGGATAGATGTTCCATTTCCTTGATGTAATCACTACACATTTCATGTCTGTATCAAAATATCTCATGTACCCTGTAAAAATATACACCTACTCTGTACCCACAAAAATTAAAAATTAAAAAAAAAAGTAGTGCCCTGACAGTTTATAGGAGGAAATTGCTTTGAAAAATATCAAGATACTTTTTAAACAATTTTCTTCTTGATATTATTTCTCCATTTTCTGTTGCCCACTTTTGTTGCCAAATTCTGTATCTGCACCCCGTTAAGAGAATTTACTCACTTCTGTAGGCATGTGTCAAATTGATATTGTAACAGCCAGAAAGAAGCTCTAAGTTTTTTAGGGGTTTTACATGTGTGGCGGAAGAATACCCCCAAACAAAGACTCCTTGAAGGGTGGGCTGCATAATTTGTGGGCCCACTGAAAAGCAAAAATAGAATCTATTAAAAAATTAAGAATTTCTGCCTGGCGCGGTGGCTCACGCCTGTAATCCCAGCCCTTTGGGAGGCCGAGGTGGGCGGATCACGAGGTCAGGAGATCGAGACCATCCTGGCTAACACTGTTGAAACCCCATCTCTACTAAAAATACAAAAAATTAGCCGGGCATGGTGGTGGGCGCCTGTAGTCCCAGCTACTCAGAATGTTGAGGCAGGAGAATGGCGTGAATCCTGCAGGCAGAGCTTGCAGTGAGCCAAGATCACACTACTGCACTCCAGCCTGGGCAACAGAGTGAGACTCGGTCTCAAAAAAAAAAAAAAAAAAAAAAAAAAAAAATTAAGAATTTCAAGATGGTAATAGGAGAGGATTAATTCAAGCATGGAGTCTTTTTACGTTAGGGGTCATTTGTGATTGCACAGGTCAAGGCCTATGAGGTTGGCCCTGGGTTCTTCTAGGAACCTCTTAACTATTATCTTCCCTGTTTTTAAAATTCTTTAAATGAGGAGCATCTGTTCTTTTATTTGTCATAGACTTTGAGCAGCTCTTTTTACTCTCTCTTTAATATTTTGGATCCTTATTTTTGCCTTTCTGTCAATTTTTGATTCCTGCCCATGCTTTAAACTGCTCAGTGATATATTTATTGACAACTAGCTCTAAAACATCTTTCAATTTAGCCACCTCCTTGATTTTCCTTTTCCCTTCTCTTCCCTCTAATTCTAGCTTGCATGATCTGGTTCCAGTACCCTGATTTATGCCCTTATTCAACACTCCTCATTGACCCAGGCTTGTTAAACACTCTGTGGACCCCTGGAATGAGTCAGTAACTCACATATCTTGAGACTAGATAGCAACGTCTTGACCACTAGGATTCCATTACCTTTGTGTTCTTCTTCTGCGCTCAGGTTTTGGAAAGTTCTAAAAACAAAATATGCATTCCTTATTTTTGGATGTGGTTTATTTTTGAATTTATGACCTCATTTCTACCTTTGTGAACAGGACTAGACAATAATTTAAAAGAAACGAAGGCCCTCTTTCATCATTATTGGAAACTCTTAATGAAACCTTAAGCCTTTGACTTCCTTTTTTTTTTTTTTTTTTAAACTACTGGGCCCCATCTGGATCTTTCTGACTCTGGAGATCAACAGATAACCTTCAAGGAGGAGGAGGACAGCTAAACAGAAAGAAGAGGAAAAGGAAATTTTAAAAGGGTAACTTTGAAACTAAGGTTACTTTTGAGAACAAATAGTTCAGCCTCTAAAACACACAACCTAAACAAGCAAAGCCAAGGAACCAAAGAACATATGAAGATTTTTTTCTTTTTAAAATACAAATCCGTCTAACAGATATGTCTTATCCTCCTGACATTACTGCAAGGAAATGAGCCAAGGGTAGGAATGAAGTTACCATATCTCCTCCTGGACGCTCTGTTTCTAATAACAGTTCTACAGTTCTAAAGCAGCTTCTTAATTTCTCTCAATCACTTAATAAGGTAACGGGGGAAGCAATAGTCACTTGTTATTATTGAGAAAACTGAGGCCCATGTGACTTAACTGATATTTCCAAGGTCACAAAGTAACGTAAAAATTTAATGAGAACTCAGAATTCTCAAATGCCTAATAAGGAGTCTTGTCATATCTTGTTGATAATATCAAGGTATTTGTCACTGTTGTCACTGTTTTTGCCCATTTTTATGTTATTTCTAGATTTCTTCAACTTCCTTTGCTGTTTTTCTTCTTTCTGTATTCATCATTCTTATGTATGACAATTCTTTAGTTTATGCCAGTATAATTTTGTTGATAGACTGTCTTTTCAAGTATTTTAAGCTACTTCTTTGATATGTATTATTTCAGTAATGAGTAAGATAGCATGCTAAAAATTACTACAATTTTTAGCTTAACCAATAACTTGTAGTTTGCATGTGTCACTGGGTGTCACTTATAATCTCTCAAAATTAGACTCTATAGTTATTTATCCTGAACTATATTGTTAGTTTTAAATATCACCAGGCTTTTAGATGGAGATCTTAAGATTGTACAGTTGCTTAGTTACTGGCTTTTTTCATTGCTTCCCATTTAAGCCAATGACTAAATGAACAATTAGGACTTGGGTTGTGTGAGGAATGTGTTTTATTTGGCATGGACCCTAATGATCAGATAATGAACAGCTTCATTCCTATCAAGAGGATATTCTAAAGGATGGTTTCATTTCTTAATGCTGACCCTCACTCTGAGAAGCAGGCTGCTCTAATCATGATAGTTAATGACCAATAAGTGGCCATTTGTCACATTTTCATTCTTCATTCCAGGCCTCAGCCAACCTCTAACTTAAAGGATTCAAACTATGATAAAATGCTTTAACAGGTAATGATGAGAGAGATGATGAGAATGTTTAGGGCAGAGTTCATGCTCCATATGTTCTCTGTAGTAATCATATTGAAAAATAGTAGTTTGGTTCGAGCCACTACACAGTTTGATTCACTGGACGTTTATTGACTACCCTGTGTGTAACTCCTCTAACAGTAGAAAGAGAAATGAATATCAAGGCACAAATCTCTGCCTTTAAAAAGCTTATTCTGTAGTAGGCAGTCAGGTTCTTAATAAAAATTTAAATGAAACAGATTAAGACAAGTATGATTACTAGACTTGTACACAGAAAATTTTATAAATTCAGAGGAAATCTTAGAAGCCTCCAAAAATTATGAAGGTCTTGAAATGGTTTCTTATGTACCCTTGGCTTGTATGTACTTGACATTGAATATAAACATAACCCAACATTTGAAAAGTTCACAGTTAAATTGTGGAAGTTCATTAACTACATGATTACAGCTGATTTGTTATGTTTAAATTTCCATAATCCATTTACAAGGTTTATCCATTTAAAATTTATAAATTAGCAGTTTTCTCTGCTTCTATTATTCAGGTCATTGCACCTTAGATAAGCTAAATGTTTAAGTGTTCCCTCTAAAGAAAGCAAACAAAATTTAAATATCTAGCATAGGAAGGTCGAAATGAGGAAAGTAGTCATCAGTGGACTAAACAAGAGCTTCTATTAGACACTAATATTCTATAAATTATATATGATCTACAAGTTAAATTATACATTATTAGAGAAAAACATTTTAAGAATGAAGTATTTTAAAATAAAATGTTATGATGTGACTTTCCATTTGGGTGGTATATGTCACATATTCTAGATCTATTCTCGTGAAATATCATTCAAATAAAGTTTAAAAAGAGAATAACCCTATTTTAATGCCTTTATTATTATAATACTATATGCCAAGGGATTTTCTAATGACCTAAGTGTTATACATTACAATTTCTGCTTAGAATTAAAACATTTACTGAAAAAAGAGTTTACAAGGTTTCATTAATTCAGTTGTAACATATATGGTTATGAGGATGGAAAGATGAAATAGAAATTAGTGAAGTATAAATGAAAATCAATTACAGTGATGAAACTCAAAACATCATTGGTCACCAAATATTAATCTTTTGCAAAGGATTTTGGTACTAAGAAGAGAGAAATAATAGTCCATAGCTTACAAAGACTTTTTTGATTCTTTAAAGAAGTATTTATTTACTTAGTGTCTACTCTGTGTGTCAAACACTGTGAGAGATAAAATATCACCTCCAAGAAATAAAAAGTCTAGTAGCAGGACTAAAATATCGACATAAATAACTGCAATGTTTGGTGGAACATAAAAGGTTCATAACTGAGTTACAGAAAAATATCATATGAATGTTGAAAGGTGGGGAATATTATTCCCGACTGGTGAGGTGGGGAGTGAGTTGATTCAGCAAAGAGTCCACAGATCAAGTGGATTATACTGGGATGGTGTTTTTCAGGATGAAATAAGTCAAATGTAGAGGAATGAAGAGCACAGCAAAAGCCCTGCTTGACAGAGGCACTGAGGAAGTGAAAAACAACAGGAATTGAAAAGTTTTGGAAAACATGGGGATGCTTGTGTATGGGAGAGTGTTGAATGCTAGGTTAAAGGGCAGTCTCATTTAATTCTATTCAGCAAATATGTATGAAGAATTTACTGCATGTGTTGTGCTAAAATCTGTGAATATAAAAACAACTAAGGCAACAATTTCTCAATCCTCAGGAATTCACTTTGTCGATGTAGATGTCACAGAAGTCAGGAGCTGAATAAACTAAGGGAATTATTGGATGCTTTTGGTCAGAGGCAATCTGGGTTATAATTTGGAAGCAATAATTTAAAGGTGATGTGTAAAATAAACTGGAATGGAAAAGACTTGTGCAATATACCCTCAAATGTCAGCATTCACAATTTTATTTTATTTAGTTCTGAAAAGGATATCTCTTAAAAGAAGAAGAAAAGGAAACATACCAAATCATGTTTACAGGCTGCTGGGGAGAACAAATCTAAGTGGAGTGAGGCTTTTTTTTTTTTTTTCTTCAGGAATCCCAAGTTAATGTTATAATTTCATTTAAGTGAAGGTAATTCTGACACAAAGTAGTCACTAGAAAGATTTATTTCTTTAATATGCACAACTGCATGCACGAATGAGGGCAGAGGTATGGTGCCAGATCCTGAAAACACCAGTGTTCCTGCCCTCTCAGGAGATTGTCTCAGCAGCTCAAGATCACAGCAAGAAAAAATAAGTGATACTAAGGATTTGGGTAAGAGGGGTGAGAGTGATGGAGGAGAGAGGGAAAAGAGAGAGCTTATGCTAAAATTGAAGAATGAAATAAATCTATGTAAAATTAAAATTCATTCTTAACAGTTTCACAGTTAGGAAATATGACACACTTGAATGCCAAATGATTGCTCTAAAATTCTGCTGCTGAACTATTAAAATGATTTAACTTTTCTCCATATGGTAGACAGAAATCTAGGATGTCCCATAAGATTCCTGTCCCTAAAGAACAAGCTTTGTTTAATCCCTTCTCTTTCAGGGTGGATCAAACCTGTGAATATGAGGATGTCTGTCTTGTGAGTAAATGACATTATGTGGGCAAAAATTGACTTTTCTTCAGATGTGATTTTGATTCCTCTAGTCAGCTGCCTTTGAGCCAATCAGAAGGGAGGTTTTCCTGGGTGAGCCTGACCTAATCAGGTGAAATCTTTGAAAAAGGGTCCAGGAATAAGAAATGCTCTCTGCTATGGGCTTTGAGGAAGCAAGCCACACTGAGTTGTACAGCTGTCAAGAAAAAATATTCTGGTAACCACATCAGCCTGCAGGAGAATCTGGAGCCTCAGGTGGGACACAGCTCTGGCTCACACCTTGAGTACCGACTGCCTTGTCAGATCCTGAACAGAGCAGCCTGCTAAGCAGAGTTCAGACTTCTGACTTGCAGAAACTGTGGGAAAATAAATGACTGTTTTAAGTTGCTAAGTTTGTAGTGAATTGTTATACTGCAATAAAAAATGTACACACTCTTTCTTGAATAAATATTCTGAGGGCAAGAAGATAAAAACATATATGAAAATGCTTTTATTAAAAAATGGTGGCTCAAGCCTGTAATCCCAGCACTTTGGGAGGCCGAGACGGGCGGATCATGAGGTCAGGAGATCGAGACCATCCTGGCTAACACGGTGAAACCCCGTCTCTACTAAAAAATACAAAAAATTAGCTGGACGAGGTGGCAGGCGCCTGTAGTCCCAGCTTACTCAGGAGGCTGAGGCAGGAGAATGGCGTAAAGCTGGGAGGCAGAGCTTGCAGTGAGCTGAGAACCGGCCACTGCACTCCAGCCTGGGCGACAGAGCGAGACTCTGTCTCAAAAAAAAAAAAAAAAGAAAAAAAACGAATGAAAATTCATTAATTCATCAACCTAAAAGTGTTTAGGCTAGTGGAGTTTCTTTCCCTACAATTGGATCTTATTCTTAAGAGTTAGGTGTGGTTTAAGATTGAGCAGACCATCAAATGAGGGCATCAAATGGCCATGGGCTACTGTGACAGAGAAAAAAAAATACCTCTATTTAGCTCACCTAATTATCCCTGGGAAATTATCATTGATTTCCTGAAGAGAGGAAATGAGCTATTTTGGACAGACCTGGCCTTGGATTTGTTGACAAAATGTATCACTTAACTGTCCATTTTGAGGTATAATTCTAACTTATGCAGTCCTTTTGTTTCTGTCTCTAAAGTATTTTCTTGGCATTGCACTGAAGAATGTGATGAAGAATGGAATCAAGCATTCATGTATCATATAGACAAAGAAATCATGGTCATTAGTTTGGGGCAAGTGTTATATTTGTGGAGAAATGAGTTCCACTCTGCTTTCTCTCAACTTTCTTTCTTGATTCCTGAAATAATAAAAATTGATGTTTGAAAAGAATGAGGAAATGAACAGAAACACTGTAATCAGAATAAAGCTCCAGAGTTATGCTAAAAGCCAACTTGGCAACCTTAGGAATCAGGAGAAAAGAAAGTTGTTCTTTATCAGTAAAACAGCATATGCAACAAGAGTATAAGAAGTGGTTCAATGTGACAGTAGAAAGGTTTGTCTCCAAAACGTGTCATCAGGAGGATGCGTTTGAAAAGTGGTTTCCTTTATCCCTTGCTTCAGCAGGCTGGACGTGAAGACTAGTGCCTCATTTTATCTGTAAGAAGTGGAAAACAGAAAGGAGCAGAATCACAGAAAATCTGCATTAGTGGCTGAGAAGAGAGAGAAGGACTCAAATGAGGAGGGCAGGGTAGTAAGAGAAAGGGAAAAAAACAAGGAGCAAGAAAGAAATCTCCCAATGTCCTTCCATAGTGACAGATTTTGTATCATTTACTGAAGAGGAAAACTGAAGAACAGTTTGGCATTATTCTCTGGACTCTATTTGTGTATTTGATCTTAAAATTTTAGAACTTTTGATAATGGACTATGTTTTTAATTCTTTCAAACATTAAGAGTTTAAATAGATATAAAGGTATACTATACCTTTCTATTAATTAGTATTCTAACAGCCTCAAAAATGTGTAAGTCAACACATAGGATTTCAAGCATTCTTATTATTAAACTACAGAAAATTGTAGGTATACATATATTTATAGATATTAAAGTATGTCATTTTCTAATAAATTCTGACAAATAGTGGATATTTTATCATATTTAACAAGGTTATAAGAGTTCAGTAATCATCCTCCTTACTCTGATACTTATCTGTTTACCCATCTCAGTTTACTTGTGCTGCTGTAATAGAATATCTGAGACTGGGTAGTTCAAAAACAGAAATTTATTTTTATTTCAATTGGTTTTTGGGGAATAGGTGGTATTTGGTTACATGGATAAGTTCTTTAGTGGTGATTTCTGAGGTTTTGGTGCACCCGTCACCCAAGCAGTGTACACTGTACACACAATGTCGTCTTTTATCCCTTGTTGCCCCCACCCTTTCCTCAGAGTCCCCAAAGTCCAATATATCATTCTTAACTCTTACCTCGCACATATGAGTGAGAACATACAATTAAAAACAAATTTATTTCTCATAGTTCTGGAGGTTAGGAGCCCAAGATAAGGGTGCCAACAATTTTGTTATCTGGTGAAGGCTGCTCTCTGTTCCAAGATAGTGCCTTGAACACTGAGTCCTTCGGAAGGAAGGAAGGCTATGTTCTCACATGGCAGAAGGTCAAAGGGCAAAAAGGCCTAACATTGCGTGGAACCTTTTTTAAAAGCTTTTTAATTGCATTCATGAGAGAGGAGCCCTGATGCTGTAAGTAATCACTTCTTGAAGGCCACACTTCTTAATATTTACATTGGCAGCATATAAATTTTAGAGGGAATGTATTCAAACCATAGCAATATCCCACACTCAAATAATCCTAAAATTTCAAGGCCTATCCTCTGAGTTCAATATCTGGTTCATTTGTGGTAGACTACCCACCAGCATCGTGTGGGGGAAAGTGACACTCGACTTCTTTGGGACTATTAAAGCTGAAGTTACCTTCTCATTTTCTCACAGGAGGGAGTAGAAGAATTCCCACCCTTTCCTCACAGCTGCCTAAGTGAATAACCACTCAATCAGAAATGGAATCTGGAGTGAAGAAGTTGTGAAACAAAGCAAACAGAAAGGCTTTGTACCAATCCCATGACCCAAAGGTGAGGGATTTTCTTCTTTCTCTTCTTCTGCAATGTTCCTTCATAAATAATGTTTAGTTCAGTATTTTTCATCCTTATAGAGAACTAGTGTTCACAGGTAATTTTACTGGAATTATAGCAGGTTAGGGTGCAAAATATACACATATTATAGAGGTATACATTTTCATATTCATTAGCTTTACTCATTTTAAAGCTTTTGATTCTCTTCATTGCCCCTCCTGCTGTAACCCAAAGTGAATCACCTATGAACTTTGGGTCATTCTAAATTTTATTGATTATGCAGTTTTACCTCCAATTCTACCTAACCAAAAGCCAAAAGTATTTCTACGACATCACTTTGTTTTGAAGGTATAGAGTTCTTTCTCTTGGATGGCTATTGTTTCTACATCAAAATATATTCTCCTTTAAGTATCTGAATGCTAATATGTGTATGATTCTGTACAGACATGCAGATACAAATGGTTCAAATACAGCAATATCCATAATAACAAGGGTACTGAGTTCTATAGGAGACTAAAGATGAAGTAGTTCACTGAACTTGAAGGTAAAAGCCTATCCTAGGCCTCTGACCATAGAAAGTTCATCATAACTTCTTTGTGCTCTTAAAAGTTTCTTCATTACTTGTCTAAACTGGTTTTCTGTATCAACCCTTCCTCTAAAATCTTAATGAGTGGCTTTTTGTAAAAAAAAGTCAGTTTCACGTGTGTATCAGTCCATTCTCACACTGCTATAAAGAACTGAGACTGGGTCATTTATGAAGAAAAGAAGTTTAATCGACTCACAGTTCTGCAGGCTGTGCAGGAAATATGACTCAGAGATCTCAGGAAACTTAAAATCATGGCAGAAGGGTGAAGGGGAAGCAAGCAGATCTTCACATAGTGGCAGGAGTGAGAGAGAGAAAGAAGTGCTACACACTTTCAAACAACCAGATCTTGTGAGAACTCACTGTTACCAGAACAGCAAGGGGGAAATTCACCCCCATGATCCAATCACTTCCCACCAGTTGCCCCCCAAACACTGAGAATTACAATTTGACATGAGATTTTGGTGGGGCACACAGCCAAACTGTATCACTGGCCCCTCCCAAATTTCGTATCTTTCTCACATTTCAAAAGACAGTTTTACCTTCTCAACAGTTCCCCAAAATCTTACCTGATTCCAGCATTAACTCAAAAGTCCAAGTCCAAAGTCTCATCTGAGACAAAGCTAGTCCCTTCTGCCTATAAGCCTGTAAAATAAAAAGTTAGTTACTTCCAAGATACAATGGGGGTACAGGCATTGAGTAAATGCTCCTGTTTCAAATGGGAGAAGTTGGCCAAAATCAAGGGGCTCGGGCTCTACAGAAATCCAAAACCCAGCAGGGCATTCATTAAGTCTTAAATCTCTTTTGACTTCATGTATTACATCCAGGCCACACTGATACAAGGGGTGGCCTCAGAAAGCCTTGGGCAGCTCCGCCCTTGTGGCTCTGCAGTGTACAGCTCCCGTGGCTGCTTTCATGGGCTGCCTTTGAGTGCCCGTGGCTTTTTCAGGCAGATGATGCAAGCTGTCAGTCGATCCACCATCTCTCGGGTCTGGAGACAATTGTCCTCTTCTCACAGCTCCACTAGGCAGTGTCCCAGTGGGAACTCCGTGTGGGGCCCCAGAGTCTCGCTCTGTCACCCAGGCTGGAGTGCAGTGGCCGGATCTCAGCTCACTGCAAGCTCCGCCTCCCGGGTTTACGCCATTCTCCTGCCTCAGCCTCCCGAGTAGCTGGGACTACAGGCACTCGCCACCTCGCCTGGCTAGTTTTTTTTTTTTTTTGTAGTTTTTAGTAGAGACGGGGTTTCACCGTGTTAGCCAGGATGGTCTCGATCTCCCGACCTCGTGATCCGCCCGTCTCGGCCTCCCAAAGTGCTGGGATTACAGGCTTGAGCCACCGCGCCCGGCCTGCTTTACTTCCTTTTTAAATATAAGTTTTATTTTCAGGTCATTTCTTTGTTTATGCAAATGAACATAGACTTTTAGAAGTAGCCAGGCCATATCTTGAATGCTTTGCTGCTTAGAAATTTCTTCTCATTGACACCCTAAATCGTCTCTCTCAAGTTCAAAGTTCCACAGAACTCTAGAGCAGGGATACACTGTCACCAGTCTCTTTGCTAAAGCATAGCAGGAGTAATCTTTACTTCAGTTCTTAATAAATTCCTCAGCTCCATCTGAGACCACCTCAGCCTAGACTTCATTGTCCATATCGCTATCAGCATTTTGGTTGCAGCAATTTAACAAGTCCCTAGGAAGTTTCAAACTTTCACTCATATCCCTGTCTTCTGAGCCCTCCAAACTGTTCAAACCTCTGCCTGTTACCCTGTTCCAAAGTTGCTTCCACATTTTCAGGTATCTTTATAGCAATGCCCCACTTATCTGGTACAACTTTTCTGTATTAGTTCATCTTCACACTGTTATAAAGGACTACCTGAGACTGGGTGATTTATGAAGAAAAGTGGTTAAATTGTTTCACGGTTCTGCAGGCTTTACACAAAGCATTGCCGGGAGGCCTCAGGAAACTTACAATTATGGTGGAAGGGCAAAGAGAAAGCAAGTACGTCTTCACATGGCAGAGTGGGAGAGAGAGAGAGAGAGCGAAGGGGAAAGTGCTACACACTTTCAAGCAACCGGAGATACTGGAAATATTTGAGGACAAAATTAAGATTTCAAGAAGGTGAATGATGGCTAGAAATAATCAAATGTAAATATAACAGAAATATAAGTAAATACTGAACTTGAGTTCAAAAAGTCAACTGCAGAAATACAGGTTAGGGCAACATCTGACATTCTAGTGGGTGTTTAATATTAATTAATAAAGCAAAACAAGAAGCAGTAAAAGCTATAGTGTTACATTTTGGCCAACAATGTGATGTGTTTTCTAAAATAGCTAATGCACTCTTATCTTGTATAATCTTATACGAGAATAAAGTATTGTATATAAATATAGATGTATTCATATAAATAATAGTCATTATTTAACTGAATTGATATGAGTGTTAAGTGAAGCACAGGAGGCCACACATATAATAATTAAATTTGTTAGTATGTGACACTTAATAAATATTTTTTAATTAAATCCTTGTTTTAAAAATTGGAAATAACAACTGCAATATATAAAATAAAATAATGTCAGGGATATATGGAACTCCTAAAGTAAGAATGATAATAGCAACAATAACCATATTACTGGTATACTTGTGTAGTAAATTACAGCTTACACTGTATGTATGTATGTATCTATCTATCTATCTATCTATCTATATTATTCTGTTCTCACATTGCTATAAAGAACTACCTGAGACTGGGTAAATTTATAAAGAAAAGAGGTTAAACTGACTTACAGTTCCACAGGCTGTACAGGAGGCATGGCTGGGAAGCCTCAGGAAACTTAACAATCAGGGCAGAAGGACAAAGGGGAATCAAGGACATCTTCACATGGCAGAGTGGGAGACAGAGAGTGAAGGGGGAAGTGTTACACACTTTCAAACAACCAGATCTCATGAGTACTCACTCACTATTATGAGAACAGCAAGGGGGATATTCACGCCGATGATCCAATCAGCACCCATCAGATCCCTCCCTCGACATTGGGAATTACAATTCAGCATGAGATTTGGGTGGTGATATAGAACCATAACATATCACTATCTATCTATTGATTTACATACTTAATTTGAATCAGGTCCTCCCAACCCCATAAGTAATAAAGGAATTATTCTGTAGATGTAATTGTAAACTCAGAGAGACAAAATGATTTATTTTGACTTCATGTCTAGTGGTCATCAAAGACCCAAATGTGTTTTCCTAGGAGTATTGTTCTGGATGAATCAAAGCAGCATCCAGATAGGAAATGGACTGATTTGATATTCTGTGTTGAATGTATGTATGTTTTAGTGGGGATGTATACTATACAATGTAAAATAATATATTAGAGTATGTCTCTACTATATATATCTGTATCTATATATTATATGTCTATATTATATGTATTTATATAAATATATATAAATAATACAGCATAATGTAATAAAGTTAGAGATTTGATTAGACTTAATTTTATTCTGAGAGAACATTGAAAAGCTAAAATTAATCAAAACTAAGTATGGAAAGTATGCTAACATTCTAAAAACCATGTTCAAAAAAAATTGCCTGTAATAAATAGATAAACGCTTTATTAAAGAGCAAGCTCTGATGGCATAGAGATCATTTTTGTTTTATTCAAATATGGTTCTTGCTACAGGGTGGGGGTTGAATATTTATTTGCTTAATGAATTAATTTATGAATGAATGAATGTTTAGACATATGTCTGTCAGTATTTATTTGAAGGAACATATTTGATTTATTTCAAAAGATAGTAGAAATAAGAACTGGATGTTACATTGAGACATATTTAGCTATATTAATATGAGGAAAAAATGTCCCATGGTAAGTGCTTTTTTGAGGATTTTTGAGTATTTGGAATTATTCCACTGCAAGAAGAGTCTTTTGCCACGCAAAAGCTCTAATTAAGTCCCAGTTATTTATCTTTGTTTTTATTGCATTTACTTTTGGGTTCTTGGTCATGAAATCTTTGCCCAAGCCAATATCTAGGAGGGTTTATCCAATGTTATCATCTAGAATTTTTATAGTTTCAGGTCTTAAATTTAAGTCCTTCTTCCATCCTGAATTGATTTTTGTGTTAGGTGAGAGATGAGGATCCAATTTCATTCTGCTACATGTGGCTTGCCAGTTATCCCAGGATCATTTGTTGAACAGGGTGTCCTTTCCCCACTTTATGTTTTTGTTCGCTTTGTTGAAGATAAGTTGGCTATAGATATTTGGGTTTGTTTCTGGGTTCTCTATTCTGTTCCATTGGTCTATGTGCCTATTTTATACCAGTATCATGCTGTTTTGGTGACTATGGCCTTATAATATAGTTTGAAATAAGGTAATGTGATGCTACCAGATTTGTTCTTTTTGTTTAGTTTTCCATTGGCTATGAGGGCTCTTTTTTGGGTGCATATGAATTTTAGGATTTTTTTTTCTAATTCTGTGAAGAATTATGGTGGTATTTTGATGGGAATCGCATTGAATTTGTAGATTGCTTTTGGCAATATGCTCATTTTCACAATATTGATTTTACCTATCCATGAACATGAGATGTGTTTCCATTTGTTTATGTTGTCTATCATTTCTTGTAGCAGTGTTTTGTAGTTTTCCTTGTAGAGGTGTTTCACCTCTTTGGTTAGGTATATTCCTAAGGTTTTTTTGTTTTGTTTTGTTTTGTTTTGTTTTTCCAGCTATTGTAAAATGGGTTGGGTTGTTGACTTGATTCTCAGCTTGGTCACTGTTGGTGTACAGAAGAGCTACTGATTTGCATACATTAATTTTGTATCCAGAAACTTTGCTGTATTCTACAGTCAGCAGAATGAACAGACAGCCCACAGAGTGGGAGAAAATCTTCCCAATCTATACATCTGACAAAGGACTAATATCCAGAATCTACACAAACTCAAACAAATTAGCAAGAAAAAACAAACAACCCCATCAAAACGTGTGCTAAGGACATGAATATGCAATTCTTAAAAGAAGATATACAAATGGCCAACAAACATATAAAGAAATGCTCACCATCACTAATGATCAGGGAAATGCAAATCAAAACCACAATGCAATCCAACCTTACTGCTGCAAGAATAGCCATCATCAAAAAATACAAAAATAGTAGATGTTGGCATGGATGCAGTCAGTGAACAGGGAACACTTCTACACTGCTGGTGGGAATGTAAACTAGTACAACCGCTATGGAAAACAGTGTGGAAAGTCCTTAAAGAGCTAAAAGTAGAACTACCATTTGATCCTGCTATCCCACTACTGGCTATCTACCCAGAGGAAAAGTCATTATACGAAAAAGATACTTGCACATGCCTGTTTATAGTAGCACAACCCACAGTTGAAAAAGCGTGGTTGGTTGGTTGGGAACCAATCCAAATGCCCATCAGTCAATGAGTGGATAAAGAAACTGTGGTATATATATGTAATGGAATACTACTCAGCCATAAAAAGAATGCATTAATGGCATTCACAGTGACTTGGATGAGATTGGAGAGTATTATTCTAAGTGAAGTAACTCAGGAATGGAAAGCAAACATTGTATTTTCTCACTGATAAGTGGGAGCTAAGCTATAAGGATGAAGAAGCATGAGAATGACACAATGGACTTTGAGGATCAGGGGGAAAAGGCGGGAAGGATATGAGGGATAAAAGGCTACAAATTGGATGCAATGTATACTGCTCGGGTGGTGGATACACCAAAATTTCACAAATCACCACTAAAGAATTTACTTATGTAACCAACCACCACCTGTTCCCCTATAACCTATAAAAAAAAATAAAAAAATATTTTTTTAAAAAGAAGAGTCTTGTATAAAGTTAGATATTTCAATTTAATTACCAAAAGCTGTTTAGCTAATAGCAGAATACTTTACAGGTAAAATATATGCCATAGACATCTGATACTATTCTGTGAAAACTTGGATGATTACCAATATTCTTTAAATAATTTCAATGACTTGAAGTAAAAGCTTAAACAATGGATTCTGTTCTTGAGCTGAAATACAGTATATGCTACTTCAGGAATAGGGAAGAGTTGACTAGAATTAGAACTTAGTGAGCATAGGTAATTCTAAACAATCTCTGGATTTAAAAAATCCCATATTCTTTATTATGTAAGTATGATTTTTTATGTCAAATAACCAAAAGGAAAAAAGATCCATACAAAGATGCAAGCTTCAGATTTGGATCAGAGAGTAATAGTAATGTTGGATAATATGCATAGTAGACTCTGCTTTCTGGGAGAAAAAATGTTTTGATGACATATCAATAGTTGTTGAACTTCATTTTCACATTTTTCTTGTTTGTGGGCAAAACCCACTGAAGTCTTGAATATATCTGGAATTTGTGTATGGAATAATCTTAGTGGAGCCTAATTCCATCTTTCACAAAACTGAATTAAGAAAACAGCAACATGCCTTAGAAATTGAAGGGATAGTCAATTCCAAATGTGTTCCCTGGGTAGTCACCAAAAGGACACATTTTCAGGCCTGTTTATTTTTTCTTTGATGATTGGTTTATTTCTTTAAATACATAGCAAAGCAAACTGATTTTGTTGAGAGTTAATCTCATTACTCAAATCATTTATTGAGGACAAATCTGTACAATGCACATTAAACAGTAATGTGAAACTTAAGATAAACAATACTTACACTGACAGATATATATAGTTTTAAATTTTTGAACACTTAGAAAAAATCTATTTATTAAATAGCAATAATTTATGTATAAAACATGCTGAGAAAGCTAATTTTATGAAGCAACAAAAATTTTATTGTGGGAATCCTGATGTAATTTTTGTCGGCAAGGTAGAAAAGCTATAGACTTATTTTCTTAGAACATATTACACAAACTTAGAAATAATTTTTTTGATCAAATGAGTGAAACTCAGGCTTCAAGGCAGTTTCAAGTTTTGTGGTGGGTATATTTTATATAATAAATAAAATACCGACCAAGAAGTATCATATTAAACATAAAATGGGATGAAAACACTTTTGAAAAAATTCAAGTGAACACCTATAGTATTATGGTATATATTTCTCACTAGTATTTACTGAAACTAATGTATTACATTATCATTGCTTCAATATTTATGAGCAGTTGAAGGCTAAGCTTGCCACTGAATGGAGAAATTCTAAACTTTCTATTTAGCACGTTTCAGAAAAAGTGCATATTTCTCTTTTGCTTATGTTGAAAGACAAAGACTGTCTGAGGCTGTACAGAGCAACAAGACAAAACTCATAGCTATAATTTCTGGAGAATTATTGTGTCTTAAAAGAAGATACAAATAAATGAACCCTTTTCTGGCTAGTTGTTTGATAGTATGGTCATCTTTTCACTTAGTTTTTCCATCTAAAGAATGGATATATCACAAATATCATCTTTCTTTACATAGATGAAAATAATTTATAAGATATTTTAGAGTGCTCTGTAAGCACAGGATGTTCTACAAATGCTCAATAATTAAGAGAATGGCTCATTTTAAAATATAAATCAAGTATGCTAGGGGAGGAAGAATTCCAGGAAAGAAACCAGGCAAAGTGCCACCACATCAGAGCTGTTGGCAGGTGCTTCAGCAGCAGCAAGGTGTGGTACTTTCTTTATTATCTCTTCTATGAGGTATGATGGGCCTCATCCATAGGACATGAAGCAGACTCCAGATGACTCTTTAGAGGTCTCAGACCTTGCCCAACAACAAGATCTCTGACTGAAAAGAAGTATTACACGTCTAATCAGTGTAAGCTTTGCTGGAACTGGAGTGGTAGTTTTCACAAAGCTTTCAGGTTGGTAGGGAGGGCAGGCAGTAAAATACGTCTTAATGATACCTTGCAAAGAATGAACAGATGGTCGGGAGAGCCATTTTAGCCCATCCTGGTTGGAGGTGGAGTTTGTCACTGTATTAGTCCATTTTCACACTGATGATAAAGACATACCGAAGACTGGGCGATTTACAGAAGAAAGAGGTTTAATGGGACTTACAGTTCCACATGGCTGGGGAAGCCTCACAATTATGGCAGAAGGCAAGGAGAAGCAAGTCACATCTTACATGAATGGCAGCAGGCAAAAAGAGCTAGTGGAGGAAAACTGCCCCTTATAATAATCATCAGATGTTTTGAAACTTACTATCATGAGAACAGCAAGGGAAAGACCTGCCCCTATGATTCAATTACCTCCCACCTGGTCCCTCCCACAACCCATGGGAATTCAAGATGAGATTTGGGTGGGGACATAGCCAAACCATGTAATTCTGCCTATGGCCCCTTCCAAATCTCATGTCCTCACATTTCAAAACCAATCATGCCTTCCCAACAGTCCCCCAAAGTCTTAACTCATTTCAGCATTAACTCAAAAGTCCGTAGTCCAAAGTCTCATCGAGACAAGGCAAGTCTTTTCTGCCTATGAGTCTGTAAATTTTTTTTTTTTTTAATCTCATTACTTCCTAGATACAATGGGGGGTATAGGCATCAGGTAAACACAGCTGTTCCAAATGGGAGAAATTGGCCACATTAAAGGGGCAACAGGCCCCATGCAGGTCCAAAATCCAGTGAGGCAGTCAAATCTTAAATCTCCAAAATGATCTCTGATGACTCCATGTCTCACGCTGATGCAAGAGGCAGATTCTCATGGTCTTGGGCAGCTCCACCCCTGTGGCTTTGCAGGGTATAGCCTCCTTCCTGGCTGCTTTAACAGGATCACACTGAGTGTCTGTGGCTTTTCCAGGCATATATTATAAGCTCTCAGTGGGTCTACCACTGACCTGTCGGTAGTCTGGAGGACTGTGGCCCTCTCCTCACAGCTCCACTAGGTGCTGCCCCAGTAGGGACTCTGTATGTTGGCTCCAACCCCACATTTCCCTTCTGCACTTCCCTAACAGAAGTTCTCCATGAGGGCCCTGCCCCTGCAGAAAACTTTTTTCTGGACGTCCAGATGTTTCCATGCATCTTCTGAAATCTAGGGGGAGGTTCCCAAACCTCAGTTCTTGACTTATGTGCACCCACAGGCTCAACACCATGTGAAAACTGCCAGAGCTTGGGGCTCCCATCCTCTGAAGCAACAGGCCAAGCTGTACCTTGGCCCCTTTTAGTCATAGCTGGAGTGGCTTGGGCACAGGGCACCAAGTCTCTAGACTGCATGCAGCATGGGAACTCTGGGCCCAGCCCAGGAAACCATTTTCTCCTAGACCCCTGAGCCTATGATGGGACGGGCTGCCATGAAGACCTCTGACATGCCCTGGAGACATTCTCCCCGTCGTCTTGGGGAATAACATTTGGCTCCTTGTTACTTATACAAACTTCTGCAGTCAGTTTGAATTTCTCCTCAGAAAATAGGTTTTTCTTTTCTATCACATTGTTAGGCTGCAAATTTTCTGAACTTTTATGCTCTGATTCCCTTATAAAAGTGAATGCCTTTAACAGCACCCAAGTTACCTCTTGAATGCTTTGCTGCTAAGAAATTTATTCCACCAGATACCCTCAATCATCTCTCTCAAGTTCAAAGTTCCACAAATCTCTAGGGCAGGGGCAAAATGCCACCAGTCTGTTTGCTAAACCATAACAAGAGTCACCTTTGCTCCAGTTCCCAACAGGTTCCTTATCTGCATCTGAGACCACCTCAGCCTGGACTTCTATTGTCCATATTACTATCTGGCTTTTGGTCAAAGCCATTCAACAAGTCTCTAGGAAGTTCCAAGCTTCCCTACGTTTTCCTGTCCTCTTCTGAGCCCTCCAAAGTGTCCCAACCTCTGCCTGTTATCCAGTTCCAAAGTTGCTTCCACATTTTTGGGTATCTTGTCAGCAGTCCCCACTCTACTGTGGGGGGACTTACTATATTACCAACTTACTATATTAATTCGTTTTTATGCTGCTAATAAAGACATACCCAAGACTGGGTAATTTACGTAAGAGGTTTAGTTGGACTTACAGTTCCACGTGGGTGGGGAAGTCTCACAATCATGGTGGAAGGCAAAGAGGAGAATCTTACACAGATGGCAGCAAGCAAAAACTGCTTGTGCAGGAAAACTCCCCCTTATAATAACCATCAGATCGCATGAGACTTACTATCATGAGAACAGCATAGGAAAGACCTGCCCCCATGATACAATTTCCTCCCACCAGGTTCCTCCCACAACATGTGGGAATTCAAGATGAGATTTGGGTGGGGACACAGCCAAATTGTATCACTCAGAAATACCTTTCCAGGGAAGTGCTTTGTGCCTAGCTCTTGGCTACTGGGTTTAAGTTAGTGCTAGGAAAGGGTCATAATCCCCAAAGAGGTAATATGTGTCCAAACAATTCATAATAGGATTATTTTAGAATTTTCATTTATTCTACTTATATCATTTGCTGACTGACTTCTGCATCCAATCTATGTTTTATCATGTGTCATTCATCCTTCCTTGCCTCTCAAATTTCAAAGTTGCCTTATTGCCTAATAAACTCCTGAATTTAGCTTCCAAGGTTCTCCACAATCTCATACTAACTCATAAATCTTAAAATTCAATAAAAGGAAAGCACACATAGACATTGTAGTTTTTTAGCTTTTGTGTATATGAGTTTTGGTCTTCACCTATCTTTGCCCATAAAAAATAATTTAAGACATAACTAAAATCCCATTTTCTTCAATAAGTTCTCTGATTCCACTCCTTGGGAAAAGCACTTACCTTCGAGAACTAAGAGGTTTTTTTTTTTGTTTTGTTTTGTTTTTTTTTTGTTTATAAAGTTAATTTGGCCCTTACCTTGAATATATTTCCTGAGAAGATTTCACTGACAGAATATATTTAATGTATAAAGTTATTTACCTGAAAAGAAAATAAGACTGCTTGAAAAATAAGTGAAAAAGTTATTTCGTGTGCCACAATTACATTTTGAGCTCATTAGTGTTGGTGGTACAAAATTCAAACATATACTTTAACTCAGCTCTATCTCAAAAATTAAGTAACTCATTTTGAAGAATATAATGATCTATTTAATAGTATGGAAGTTTTATAGCAGTTCTGTTTCAAAAATGATAAAAATTATGCTTTATGAAACTGTATTTTTCTATACATTTATTTTTTGGCTCCCCAGTTAAATTTTAATAAGCCCTATGAAATAAGGACCTTTCTTCTTACTTCTCTTTCTTCCTCCTCCTTTTCCTTAGCTTTTTCCCCTCCCTCCCTCCCTTCCCTCCTTCCCTCCTTCCCTCCTTCCTTCCCATGTTTATTCAGTAAACATGTTTAAACTACAGATTCATTTAGGGAGCATTTGGATGCCAGAAAGAGGATGCTTTAAATTAAGGAGTCTAAGGAGAAGAACTACCAGGGCATGTCACGGAACCCAAGGGGAGGAAGTACAGCTAAATTTCGAGAGGTGTTAGAATTAGAAACTGGAAAATAGTTACTAGTATTAGTCCATTTTCATACTGCTGATAAAGACATACCTGAAACTGGGCAATTTACTAAAGAAAGAGGTTGAATGGACTTACAGTTCCACATGGCTAGGGAGCCCTCCCAATCATGGCGGAAGGTGAAAGGCACTTCTTACATGGCAGTGGAAAGAGAGAAAATGATAGCCAAGTGAAACGGATTTCCCCTTATCAAACCATCAGATCTTGTGAGACTTATTTACTACCATGAGAACAGTATGGGAGAAACTGTCCCCATGATTCAGTCATCTCCCACCAGGTCCCTCCCACAACACTTGGGAATTATGGGAGTACAATTCAAGATGAGATTTGGGTAGGGACACGGAGCCAAAGATATCATTACTAAAACAGCTATTTGATCCCTTTTTTTCTCTCTGAGGGAACATAATTCTTTTACCTCTGTTTTTCTCTTTGTGTTTCCTCTATTGTCTTCATTTTCCCTATAAACGTGTCTTAACTAGCTTTTTGGCATACATGACTCAAGACCCCACTCTCTGACAAATATGACTTTTCTGATTCAGGACCACCACCAAATAAATGACTCCTAGGCTTTGTATCTCACAATTCAAATTCTGCAAAGAATCTAATCTGCTCAGCCCATTGTTCAGGTCCAAACAAGGGAGGTGAAGGATCACGGTTGTACGAACCTGGCAAGTGAAGCCACCTCTTCTTGCTAGAATCATTGCTGCAGGAGGATAGGCCATCAAATGAGAGAATGGTCCAAACATGCCTGTTACATTTATTATGTATAAAGCACCCTGATAGGTATTATGAATGGCAAAGGATGCTATTTAGGAAGACACAACTCAAACTAGAATTAACGAATGAGATTCAAAAGGAAATAACATAAAAATTGGTATATTCATCAATAAATTTAAAGTCTTATTGAGACATTAAACAAAAATATGTAATTTGAGGAAAATAAAAGTAACATTAAATATATTTCTTTTATATTATTATTTGTAAGATAATATTGGAGACTCTAAAGATGATTTGATGAATTTGATTATGAATAAAAATATGTACATTATGTAGCACATGTATATAATTATAATAAAGATTTCTTTGAGAAATTTAAAGACCATTGTAAGGAGAAAATCAGTAATCAGAAAATTACAGTGCAATATAACAAATTATGTGTAGGGGCAGGTTGATTATGAGATAATTTGTGAAGCAGCTACCTCCAACATTAGAGTCTGGGAAAGCTTTCTGAAGAGTATTCCATATAAGTTGAGACTTGAAGAGTGGGTAGGAATTAATTAGAGAAGAGGCGGGGAAAGGAATTCCAGGCAAAGGACCTGCAAGTGTAAAAATCCCAGAGATTAAAGGGCCCATGATTGGCTTAGAAAACTTGATGAAGTTCACTAAGTGTGAAACACTGAGTGTGGAAACGTAACAAGTTATATACAGAAAAGGGAAAGAAGAGCAGATCAGGCAGAGTCTTGTAAGACATATTAAAGTTAATATTAAAAACAATGTGGAGTCTTATGGCATCTTAATTAGGGGATGACATGGTTAGATTTGCCTTTTCTGAAGAGCACTCGGTACAGTCGCTTTGTCGCCCAGGCTGTAGTGCAGTGGGGTGATTTCAGCTCACTGTAGTCTCTGCCACCCAGATTCAAGCAATTCTCCTTCCTCAGCCTCCCGGGTAGCTGAGATTACAGGTTTGTGCCACCATGCCACACTAATTTTTGTATTTTTTGTAGAGATGGGTTTTGCCATGTTGCCCAGGCTGGTCTGAAGAAGTAAGTCTTGAGTCTTGAGAGTATTGCAGTCATTCTGGTGTGATGTGATTGGAGTTTATTAAAATAGTTGGCAGTGGGAATGGGGAAAGTAAGATGGAGTCAAGAGCATTTTGGAAGTAGAATCCACAGAGATTGCTGTTTGTAGGAAGTAAAGTATGTAACATAGTCAAGTACGACTCTCAGGTTTCCATCTCAGACTACTGTCTGGACTGTGATATTATTTACCGATGCAGACACAGAAAGAAGAAAAGCAGGCTTGTGGGTGGGAAGAGGAAGACAATAATTTCAGTACTGAATAGATAATGTTTAAATAACCAGAAAAGCATCCAGATAGGTGTCTCCTTAGTTCTTGGCAAGTCATTGTTACCAACATTTAGTAGCAATTTCTCATTTTGAAGAAATAGTTCAGTGTTGATAAAGAAACATTAAATACCTTTTAACATTCTAATTTTAGTTAAACCACATACCATTCTTCAATTGATTTTTTCTAAAACCTATTTCTGATTATACTACTCACCAGTTCAAGATTTTAAATATTTAATACAGATTGTTGCTAAATGGAAATTGTTTATTCTTCTACTATTTTGTTGTACATAGAGGACACTCAGGGTTTTTTTTAGAAGTTCATATTTGTTATGTAATTAAATTCACTTAATAAATATCTGCAACTTGCAACCCACTGTTGAGATACAAAAGCAAATCAGACATGGCAATGATCTTCAGTAGGTTTTGAATCTGTAAAACATTCACTTGAATTTTATGTAGCTCTGTAACACAAGAGGGGAAGTAGGAATAATCAAAAGAAAGAGTGACAAGGTTTTGACTGCTTTAAAAATAACCCAGATTCAGTACATTCTCAGAAACCTGGAAATGTTAGGGAATACATAAAGGAATAAAGATTAACCATGTGGGCATTGAGAAGATACTAAAAATATGAAGAAGTATAGATTCTCATTTATCTAGTGATGAAAAGGTCATTCATTACTTTTCTGAGGGCAATTTCAGGTGAAGAGTGAGGACCTAAGTCAATCATAAGAGTATCACGGAGAGAACAACCATAGTCTACATTCAGTTGGATTTTATATAAATGGGTAAAGTTGATGGATAAAAGCTGAAACTAACACTATGATTCAGATCACAGTATATGTGTGTGAGAGAGTATCCATATGTATGTGTGTATATATGTATACGTGTATTTATATATTTGTGTTTATGAAGAATTGAGATAACTGTAGTCTCTAGAGATACTATTGTGGCAAGGTCTATCAATTTTCAAAAGGTATTTAGTCATATATAAAAATAATAAATAAATATTATCTGCATGTGATTAGACAAGCGGTAATGAAAAATAAATTGCTGCATGGTTAAGTTAAACTAGAGGAGAAGAAAGGCAGAGAGAATTGATAATTGATGATGTTCTATTTTTCTTGTGAAGAAGCTTTCAAGAGTCTGATGAGGGATTGGAGTCAAGTAAAAGACTGAGAATGCCATGACAAGCAGAAAATTTGAGTTTTTGATAATCCCATATCTGGAAACACAACACAATAAGGCTCAGGGCTGCCAAAGCAATCAGAACTTGAGAGAGCATGATCCTGCATAAATGGCAAATACAAAAGAATGTCCAATGCTCATAATCTTCTCTCTTGAGGTAATTGATGAATTCTTTTTTTTTTGTTTGTTTGTTTTTTTTGAGATGGAGTCTCGCTCTGTCGCCTGGACTGGAGTGCAGTGGCCGGATCTCAGCTCACTGCAAGCTCCGCCTCCCGGGTTTGCGCCATTCTCCTGCCTCAGCCTCCCGAGTAGCTGGAACTACAGGCACCCGCCACCTCGCCCAGCTAGTTTTTTGTATTTTTTAATGGAGACGGGGTTTCACTGTGTTAGCCAGGATGGTCTTGATCTCCTGACCTTGTGATCCACCCGGAATTGATGAATTCTTAAATTCCTTAAGCTAAGAGGTATGCATAAAGATTCTGAAAAGCAGAGAGAAGTTTTTGGAAACTTCAAAATGCTGAGAAGACAAAAAATTATGTAGATTAGGAATTGCCAAGGAAGAAGGACCTTACTAAATGACCCATGCTTTTGGTCTTGAAGGGTTATGTCCTAGTTGCAATATTATAAGCAATGTGGAGCCCTTATGGCATTTTAATTAGGGGGTGACATGATTAGATTTGCCTTGTCTAAAAAGCATTCCGTACAGTGTGGTAAATTGGAAGAAGTAAGTCTTGAGTCTTGAAAGTATTGCAATAATTCTGGCATGATGTGATTAGAGCTTATAAAAATGTTGACAGTGGGACCGGTGAGAGGAAATTAAATGAATCAAAAGTAGAGAATCAGCCTTTAAAAAACTGCAACCTAACCTTGGGTCAGCATAGCTTCTGACTGACCCAAGAAGAAAACAGATACCCATATAAAAAGAATAAAAAGTTATAGGCCTGAAATGTAAAACAACTGAATTGAATAACTCAATTTTTGTGTTTAATATAAAATGAACATGTCATAAAAGATGGCTAGTGTCAGCTGAAATGTCAGTTGTTATCTAGGATGAAGAAGAGGGAAAAATTACTGAAAAACCAGGAAAGAGGAAGAAACAACAGGCCATGGTTGGAATATCTAACATATATTTAATTGGAGTCCTGTAAGAAGAGAACAGGATGTGGCAGATGTAATATTTAAAGATATAAAAACAGATGCTAAGCCCATCACACTAAAACACATTGAAAGGCAAAGACAAGGAAGAACACTCTTGATAGCAGACCAAAAGAAAAAACACATAAACTTCACAGGAGCAAAACTAAGATTGCTTTTTTATTTTTAGAGATAGGGTCTTTCTCTGTGGCCCAGTGGCATGATATCATAGCTGACTGCAGCGTCAAACTTCTGGGCTCAAGGAATCCTCTCTCCTCAGCCTCCTAACTAGCTAGGACTACAGATGCATGCCGCCATGCTTGGCTAATTTTAAAAAATTGTTTTTGTACACAGGGGTCTTGCTGTGTTGTCCAGTCTGGTCTTGAACTCCTGGCCTGAAGTGATCCAGTTCCTGTTACATCATCTGTATTAGAAACAAGCCTCTCTAGAATGTCTCTTAATTTTTAGTGAGAAAAATGTGTTGGATAGTTTCATGAACCCCAAAGTTAGTTCTCTGTTTGAAGGCCAACACATGTGAGTCAAAATAATAACAATGTTGCTTGGTAACTGTGGATGTAGATCAAAGGGAAATCTCTATAAGTTTTAAATGTATAAAGACTAAAGACCTTGACAATTTCAACATTATATTACACAAAGAAAGGGAAATAGGAAACAAAAGAGCAAAAATATGGCACTTAACTTCTATATATAATTAGGGGAAACATCTGATTAATAGTCCCATCTAAAGAATTTGGAATTGATTTCTTTTTCACAATACATAGGTACACTATCAGGGTAAGGGACAAGGGACACATACAACATTGTACATATATTTGTATGATAAAATTCCATAAAATAATGAAAATGAATGAAGCCTATGTAGACATATACATATGGATGATTGATATTTTCAGAAATAAGTCTTTGAGTAGACAAAATACACAAGGCAGAATCAACAAGACCTAGAAATAGTGCAATGGTATAAAATATTTATTACAATGAGGAGAGTGACATTTCACAGATCAAGATTTCTGACATAATAGGCAAATAAGAGCTGGGTTGTGCCTGTGGATCCTGAATTTGCCATGACTAATGATGGAACTAGAACAAAAGATTTAGATAGTTTATCAAATAAAGACATCTTCAATAAATTGGGGGCACTGGGTGGAAGTAATGGCATGTTGAGCGACATAGGCTTATTACAGATGCTTCAGGGGATCTATACATTTTTGAAAGAAAAAGGTAGACTATGTTGTAGAAGTTATAGTAGAGGGATGAGGATGAAGGTTTGGTGGGTGATATAGGTAAGACCTGGGAGCACCAGAGGGAAATGAAATAGAGTCAGATTAGCAAAGAGGTAGGCCATTGAGATTACAATCCCCGACTCCATCTCCAAAGCACATACCATTTTAATGCAGAACTCATCAACTTTAATCAGCAGGCTTCAGCAGAGGGTAACAGCATGGATACTCAACAATAAGCAGGATCAGTGGTATTTTAGCAGGTGCCAGCATCTGTACTCAGGGACTGAATCAAATACCAAAACTCTAGAAACCACAGAAGGACCAGAAGTCATATCAGAAAATATCTTTAATATTTTCTATGAGGGAGGATACACCTGATAGGTACCTTCCAGAGAAAAATATCAAAGATAGGTGTATTAGGCCATTCTTGCATGCTATAAATAAATACCTGATACTGGGTAATTCGTAGAGAAAAGAGTTTTAATTGACTCATAGTTCTGCAGGCTGTACAAGCACAGTGCTGGCACTTGCTTGGCTTCTGGGGAAATCCTCAGGGAGATTATACTCTTGTTGGAAAGTAAAGTAGGATCGAGCCCTTCACACGGTGAAAGCAGAAGCAAGAGAAAGGTGGAGGGAGGTGACACACTTTTAAACAACCAGATTTCACAATAACCCCCTCACTGTCATTAGGACAGCACCAAGCTGTGAGGGATCAGTACCCATGACCAAAATACCTCCCACTAGGCCCTGCCTCCAACATTAGGGATTAGAATTCAACATGAGATTTGGTGGGGGGCATCTATTCAAATTATATCAGTAGGCAAGAAAGATAATTCAGAAAATATTAAACATTTAAACTATCTGACACTGAAAGAGACTTGGTTTTTTAATTAGAAAAAACTTTCTCAGCTTCATACTTCTCCTGTCTATACTCCCTCCCGCAAACAGTACAATAGGTTTTGATGACATTCAAATTCATTTGAGAAAATTTAGAAACTATATGTAAAACACTGCAAATCTATGTTAATTATTTATCCCACACAAGTTACACACACACACACACACACACACATACATACACAGAAAAATATGGTATTTCTCTCTCTCTTTCTCCACCTTCTTTTATTCATCATTGCATTCTAGCTACTTAAACAATTTCTGGTTCATCCAGATATATATTTGTTAATTAAATGAATATATGCATGAACTTAATATATAATAAAAGAAAATCACAAAACAAAATAAGGAGTTATGATGACAAAATAATCAGGGATTTTGCTCTACTCTATACTGATATATTTCTGTATCTAGATGATTTTCTGGGAAAATAAAATTTTCTGGGAAAATAAAAATTTTCAAAATTTATAGCAAAAGAGACTTAAAACTCAAAAAGGGAAATTATATAAGATGGGAGACAACACTTTCAAAAGAGCTACTCCCACCCCAAAAGCATTATACCAAGATATTCCTACAGATTAATTCTACCAAAACTTTAACACATAATTTCTTCACTATTTAAAATCTTCCAGAATTTTTATAGTTCCAGGTCTTAGATTTAAGTCCTTGATCCATCTTGAGTTGATTTTTGTATAAGGTGAGAGATGAGGATCCAGTTTCATTCTCCTACATGTGACTTGCCAATTATCCCAGCACCATTTGTTGAATAGGGTATCCTTTCCCCACTTTATGTTTTTGTGTGCTTTGCCAAAGATCAGTTGGCTGTTAAGTATTTGGGTTTATTTCTGGGTTCTCTATTCTGTTCCATTGGTCTATGTGCCTATTTTTATACCAGCAGCATGCTGTTTTGGTGATTATGGCCTTATAGTATAGTTTGAAATCAGGTAATGTTATGCCACCAGATTTGTTCTTTTTGCTTAGTCTTACACTGGCTACGAGGGCTCTTTTTTGGGTCCATATGAATTTTGGAATAGTTTTTTCTAGTTCTGTGAAGAATGATTATGGTATTTTGATGGGAATTGCATTGAATTTGTAGATTTCTTTTGGTAGTACAGTCATTTTCACAATATTGATTCTACCCACCCATGAGCATGGGGTGTGTTTCCATTTGTGTCGTCTGTGATTTCTTTCAGCAGTGTTTTGTAGTTTTCCTTGTAGAGTTTTTTTTACTTCCTTGGTTAGGTATATTCCCAAGTATTTTATTTTATTTTATTTTATTGCAGCTATTGTAAGGGGGTTGAGTTCTTGATGTGATTCTCAGCTTGGTCATTGCTCGTGCATAGCAGAGCTACTGATTCGTGTACATTAGTTTTGCATCCGGAAACTTTGCTGAATTCTTTTGTAGTTCTAGGAGCTTTGGGAGGATTCTTTAGGGTTTTGTAGATATCATATCATCAGCAAACAGTGACAGTTTGACTTCCTCTTTACTGATTTGGATGCCCTTTATTTCTTTCTTTGTCTGATTGTTCTGGCTAGGACTTCCAGTACTATGTTGAAGAAAAGTGGTGAAAGTGGACATCCTCTTGTTCCAGTTCTCAGAGAGAATGCTTTCAGCTTTTTCCCATTCAGTATTATGTTGGCAGTGGGTTTGTCATAGATGGCCTTTATTATATTGAGGTATGTCCCTTGTATGCCAATTTTGCTGAGAGTTTTAACCATAAAAGGATACTGGATTTTGTCTAATGCTTTTACTGTGTCTATTGACATGATAATGTGATTTTTGTTTTAAATTCTATTTATGTGGTGTGTCACATTTATTGATTTGCATATGTTAAACCATCCCTGCAACCCTGGTATGAAACCCACTTGATCATGGTGAATTCTAGAAGATAACGTGAGAAAAACCTTTCTATTTTATTTTATTTTTTGAGACAGAGTCTCGCTCTGTCGCCCAGACTGGAGTTCAGTGGTGTGATCTCGGCTCACTGCAAGCTCTGCTTCCCAGGTTCTCCTGCCTCAGCCTCCTGGGTAGCTGGGACTGCAGGGGCCCACCACCATACCTGGCTAATTTTTTGTATTTTTAGTAGAGATGGAGTTTCACCACATTAGCCAGGATGATCTCGATTTCCTGACCTCGTGATCGGTCCCATCTCAGCCTCCCTAAGTGCTGGGATTACAGGCGTGAGCCACTGCGCTCAGCCAAAAAACCTTTGTAGACATTGGCTTAGGCAAGGATTTCATGATCAAGAACCCAAAAGCAAATGCAATGAGAACAAAATTAAGTAGCTGGGACTTAATTAAACTAAAGCGCTTTTGCACAGCAAAAGAAACAGCAAAGCAAACATACAGCCCACAGAGTGGGAGGAAATCTTCAAAACCTATACATCTAACCAAAGATTAACATCCAGAATCTACAATGAACTCAAACAGATTAGCAAGAAAAAACAAATAATCCCATCAAAATGTGGGCTAAGGACATGAATAGACAATTCTCAAAAGAAGATATACAAATGGCCAACAAACTTATGAAAAAATGCTCAACATCACTAATGATCAGGGAAATGCAAATCAAAATCACAGTACAATACCACCTTATTCCTACAATAATGGCCATAATAAAAAAATAGTAGATGTTGGCATGGATGCAGTGAACAGGGCACACTTTATACTGCTGGTGGCAATGGTATAACCACTATAGAAAACAATGTGGAGATTCCTTAAAGAACTAAAAGTAGAACTACCATTTGATCCAGTAATCCCGCTACTGGATATCTACCCAGAGTAAATGAAGTTGTTATACAAAAAAGATACTTGCACACACGTTTATAGCAGCACAATTCGCAATTACAAAAATGTGGAACCAACCCAAATGCCCATTATCAATGAGTGGATAAAGAAGCTAGTATTCATGTATGATGGAATACTACTTGGCCATAAAAAGGAATGAATTAATGGCATTTGCAGCAACCTGGATGAGACTGGAGACTATTATTCTAAGTGAAGTAACTCAGGAATGGAAAACCAAACATCTTATGTTCTCGCTTATACATGGGAGCTAAACTATGAGGATGTGAAGGCATAAGAATAACACAATAGACTTTGGGGACTCGGGGGTAAGGTGGGAAGGGAGTGAGGTATAAAAGACTACAAATTGAGTGTAGTGTTTGCTGCTTGGGTGATGGGTGCACCAAAACCTCACAAATCACCACTAAAGAACTTACTCATGTAGCCAAACACTACCTTTTTCCCAATAACCAATGGAAATTTAAAAAGTTTTTTTAAATGTGGAATTTTTATCTCAAAAAAATAAACAAAATCTTCCAAACAGACTTAAAGCAAATAGTACTTCAAATTTCTTTGACAAAGTCTGCAAAGCCTTGATAAGAAAACCAGAAAAAATAGCACAGAAAAGAATATAATGAAGTAATAAATGTCAATTAAAATAGCCTTAATAAAGTATTAGCAAATAGAATACAGAAGCATGTTAAAAATATATAAAAAAACAGCCATCTGGGATCCACAGCAGAAATACAAAGATGGTTTAAGAGTAGAAATTCCATTAATATAATTTAACATATGAAGGTGAATCATGTTATCATTTTTCATAGATGCTAAAAATTCAGCATCAATTATTAATTAAAATTATTATTTATTTATTTACTTTTTATTTATATAAACTTAAGGGATTTAAGTGCAGTTTTGTTAAATGGTTATATTGTGTAGTGGTAAAGTCTGGGCTTTTAGTGTATCTGTTCTTTATAAAGTAATAGTAATTCGATAGCATGTAAAACATGTACATCTCAACCCAAAGCTCAGAATTATGACTGATACGGTAATACAAGGAACATTTCTATTGAAGTCAAGTACAAGACATAGCTATCCAAATTACTGCTGTTTAACATTTTTCTGGGAGGACTAGTCAAAGCAATTGAAAAAGAGGAAAAAATCGATGTTAAATGTTCATAGGTCATAAATGGAAAAAACAAAACTAGTACACTTGGCTGGGATTTCTAGAAAAGATTATTTTTACTCTGGTTCAAATGGTTGTGTAATCTAGAAAAAGTTACTTATTTGCAACTAATTTTTTTTTCATATAGTGAGGTGACTGAGAGAGGAAGTAGTGGCATACATTTCTGAAATGATAGATTTTTTTTTTGTAAGTAGCCAATGAATTTCTCTACCAGCCTTCCTCTTCCCCTCTTACTCCATTTGAAAACCATGGCTTAAATAATATATGGTATTTCCACTGGCTTTATATTATTTTTTTCTGTTTTATATTTGTATCTTAATAAAAATGGATCTCAAATGGTGGTGCTAGTTGGAGAATTCAGCTATTATTTGATATTAGTCAAGACATTTTCTTGTCAATTTGTAGAGGGAAATTTCCATTTAAGGGCACATTCTCAGAATGGATAAAACATGGAGTAGTGGTGAAAGGAGAAAATTGCCTGACCAGCTAGACTGGCTTATTTAATCTAATGACAATAAATAACACTATCTATTTTTAAAAAAGAAATTTTAAGGACCACTCTCCAAATTTGAAGAGACTTAGAAAAATAATATTTTTAGCAGTTTAGAAAAATGATGATTTTTTCAATATAATCTATTTAATATTTTGCCAACTTTTCATTTAAAAAGTCATATTTTTAATTTAGTGAATTTGAGAGTTGGTTTTCTCAAAACCTGTATAAAATGCTTTATGAGTGTGAAAGAAAAAATAGATAAACTAAGACTTGTTGAACTTTAGCTAAGAAGATTAATTATTTTTCACTTTCAATTTAAGAGAAACAGCTCATTTGTTGCTTTGTTTTGCTTCTAGAATGTAATTTATCTTGTGCCAAAGAGAGGCAAGAATGAATCCAAATTAGAAATGAATGTAGAACACATGTTTTTTTACTCAAATACCATTAAAATGATGGCATAAATAAAAAAATATTAAGAAACATATAAGGCAAAAGAAAATAGTCAAGGACGAGAGGACAGAAAACATCATGTAATAAAGATCAACATAATATTTTAAAGTATATGTAAAATGGACAAGTGGCAACTCACTAAGACTAGAAAAATCTGAATTTTAGTTCTCATTTCATGCTGAGGATCAATCAACAAACAGTTTGATTTATTCCAAGGATTTGGGGATTGGCAGCAGCTGCATGTTGGATATGATGGTAGTGGGGCAAAAGCAGGAAGAATGTGGAAAGCTGGTAACACAAAGCAATTAAGCCACTTACTCTACCTGCACTCCAAATCACCAGCAGAAGACTCCCTCCTCAACTCCAGCAGAGGTCTGGATGTTTATTTTTCTGGGAGGACAAACCAGAAGGACTCTGGGTTCAGGAACAATGGGCACGTTTGAACATGGTGGATCTGTACTCAACTCCTAGGTTTATATCTCCTAGGGGAGACTGGAAGAACCAAGAGGAGAGCTATTTAGATATTGCTCTCCAGTAATCCTGCACACTGAGGCTCTTCAGCTGATAAGCCCCTTTCCCACCTAGAGTCATTTCCCTGATGACTACTAGCTAGTAGGCCTATGAAAAATTGCTCAACTTCATTAGTCCTGAAGGAAATGAAATTTAAAGCCACAGTGATATATCACTACACACTTGCCAGAATATGAAAACGAAAGCATCAGGGAGGAGAAAGGGAGGAACAGAATTCTTACATATTGCTGGTAGGTGTTGCAAATTGGTACACTTGCTTTGGACAACTGATAGTACTCCTATACCTAAATGCCCTATGATCTACCCTGGATGAAAAGGCAGTGAAAATGAGGACATATATTCACCAAAAGACATGTACAGTAAAGTTTATAGCAGTTTGATTCATAATAGCCCAGGAAATAACGTAAATACCCCAAAACAGTTCAATGGATGAAGAGTGCTGTATTCATATAATCAAATTGCTACACTATGATAAAGAAAAACATTCTGTTATTTGCAATATTAATGATGAATCTCACAGATATATGGTTGAATGAAAGAAGTCAGACACAAAAGAGTACATAATACATGATTCTATTTGTATGTTGTTCAAAAACAGGCATAATTAATCTTTGATGATAGAGGTCAAATTGTTGGTTACCTATGAAGACGTTGACTGAGAGAAGGCAGCAGGAAGTCTTTGAGGTGTTGGAAATACTTTTTATCTTGATTTGGGTTATGGTACACAGTGTTTACATATGCAAACATTTATCAAGATATATAATTAAGTTGTATGCAGTTCACTGCTTATAAACTAAGTCTCCATAATAAGTAAAAGAGAGAAAATAAAAAGTAAATTAGAGTATCCTTCCAAGAAATTGTTACAGTTCTCAAGGCTGTTAACCAAGATTCTGGCTGTCCTTTCAGGGACCTTTCTGACTGCACCTCCTCTCTTTTTTGCAGATAAGCATGGGCCTGTGACTTTCTGTGACTGATAAAACGTGAGTAAAAGTGACATGAGTTCTTTCTGGGTGGAAGTTTTGAAGTAGCCAGAGTGTGGCTTGCCATGTTGCCTTTCCCCTACTTCAGTCCTGAGATCCTTCGGAGGGTGGAGACTGAGTTGCCTTAGCCTCTGAGTAAGAATGATGTGGAGCTGAGTACTTAGCTAGTCTCTTAGACTCATAGTATCAGTGAGAAATAAACATGTGCTGTATTAAACTACTGATATTTGGGATTGTTTTCTACTCCAACACAATACAATTCATTTTGACCGATTCTAGAGTCTAGCTTCCAAAAGGAGAGAAAGGAGATAACAAGGAGTGAGAAAAATGTCAAAGAAATAAAGTAAAAACATTTCCCAGAAAGGAGTGGCGGGGGCGGGGATGTGAGAGGAGGGACTTTAATTTCGAGACTGAAAGACCCTCCCAGTGTTCAGTATAAGGAATGAATGGAACAAAACCCATATAACACATGTTATTGTGGCACTGTAGAATACTGAAGAGATTATACTAAAAGCTCATAGACAGGGGTACAAAAGGATCACAAACAAAGAATTAAGAATCAGAAGAGACTTGGACTTCCTGCAATAAATTTTGGAAGCTAGAAGGCAATGAAATACCTTTTAAAATTCTACAAAACATATACAATCTGGTTTTAAATCCCAGCCAATCTTTCAATCAGATATGAATGTGAAAATAAAGACATTTTAAGAGGCAATGCTTCAAGAAATATATCTCTAGCTTACCTTTTCTCCCAAAGCTCTTTCAATATATGCTGCACTAAAATAATCTAGAAAGATGATATAGTATGGTACAGTATCTCACAATATTGCCCACTCTCCTTTCTTAGCAACAGAATAACTGAAATAAAGACAAATTTCCTATCATGCCTTCCTTGAAGGTAGGCATGACCATTTGAGGTAGTGAGTTCGACTTGCTTTTCCTCTTTCTTTTCCGTAGTATACACGTAATGGCTGAAGCTCCCGTCAGCCATCTTGTATCACAACCTGCTGTCCCAGGAAATAAAAAGCAAGCACAGCAAAGCAATGCAATCTTAGGGTCCTTATTTCCTAACAATATAGTTTCCATTCTACTGCAGGACCATTCTTTTGTCCATGGTAAGTAGACTCCTGTTTCATTTAATGCTTTGTGTTTTTTTTCTGTTTTTCAGAGACGAGGGAAATTCTAACTCAAAGAAAGGGGTTCTGTGAAAGGCAATTGAATACAGGGGAATGGTAGAGGAAATCCCCAGGATTGATAACAAAGGGAAATCTTAAGTTTTGAAGCAACAGTGTTCCAAAAGGGCTATATCTTATTTTTCTTATTATAGAAAGTCAATATATAATATCCAAAATTTAAAAACGAGATTTAATAATATAAACATGTTATTTGGGAATATAAGCTAAATATCAGGGGAAACATTGAAAAGAATCAAAATAAGTTTCCTCTGGGGAGTGAAAAGCAAGAGTGAAAAGGGGTGAGAATGGGTGGCATAGGATAACACTCTTTTCTATTGTGAGCTTTGGTGAATTATTAGATCCATTAAACTCTGTAAATGTCTTTATTATTTGCTGTATTTATAGTGATAAATGATATAAATAACTTTTTAAAAGAAACTGAATATTTGTAACTGCGATTTGCATTTTCAGCTGCATGTGAACCAGAATGGTAAGGAAATTCTATTATTTGTGCTAGTTGACTTACTGGAAGGTGGTTGAAAGAAATGGCATTCTTAAATTGAGAGACAAAGGTCAAAGACAAGCAATGACTTCGCTGTGAAAACGTATATCATGAAGCACAACTCCTTAACGGCATACAGTGGCAGTCCGTGGGGAGTGAGGAGCAGTGCCTTTGGTTTGTATCTCTGACTTATTGCTATGACATGACACTATTACATTTTGGTTTTTAGCATTTTTAAAGAGGAAGTAATAGTTATGAGAGATGAAGAACTCAGAATTAAGTACTGTAGTTATACACAGAAGGGTAATTTGGTTTTGATGTATTGGCCTGGGCCTGTTAACAAATAATACCAAATTTTAAGTAGCATCTCACCAGTATGAAAAAAAGGTTGCATCATTATTAATGTCTAAACTATAGTGTGTTTCACACAGGATTATGGTAAAGGTCAGGCCATGTTTCTCTGAATTAAAAGCTATTCTGAGCTATCGCATTCCTAATCAACTCAGACCTAAAGGTGCATAGCTCAGTTATAATGAGGCACAATAAATTTAAATGAACTGCAAGATACTGTATAGTGATTTATATGTGCACTGTGGTATCCTTTTAACTCATTAGCAATGAATGATACTATGTGTTTGCAACTGTTTTTTTGCTGTATAACTATTTTTTAATCACAATATTTCTTAGGAAAAGTGCCTTATGCTCCCATTTTCTTTCTGTATGTGTAAAGTAAAAGGCAAAGGGTGCTCCTGGCATGTACTCAAACATGAGTCACAGCAGAAAGAAACTGTCAAATATCCATCCAAATAAATTTCGTAAATTAACAATTTGTAACTGGGCTCACATGTTTATGGTTTCACAGTATAGAATTGCCATGGGACTTGGGAAAAGAAATTGAAGGTTATGTGCAGGTTTCTGAATTATACTTCAGATTTATCCTTGTGGAGGAATTTTTAAAAATCTATTGAACACATTTGGGCATTTATTAAGAAACAAAAATAAAACACCAATATTTAGCTAGAAACTATTCTGATTAACACATGAAAGGAATTTTATTTACCATCTTTCATTCTCTTATGTTCACCCAATAATTTTTATAAACAACATATCACTATAGTTTGCTCATATGGCAAATTTACACAAAGCACAGAGATTTAATTTCATTTAGTAAAACTCTTTTAAAAAATTTCTGGATTGGGAACATCTCATGCATGCATGATCAAACATTCATTTAGAAAGGGAGTAATAGAATTGGTCAAATTCCTTTAATGGATGACTCAAATAACATTCACTTTTTGTGGTGATCAGAGGAGACTGGCTTAACATCCTGAGACCTGTGCCTCCTAATGCTTAAGAAATGTATCCAGGTGTTACATTTGTCTTAAGTTCCACTCTTCATACTTGAAATGGTCTCACTATTGCTGGAATTGAGTTTCTTTTAATCAGGGCTTTGTATTGAAGCTGGATTTCTTTCTTGGGGCCCAGAAAAAAATTTCTTCCTCCAAGGCCCTGACCTGGGGATTTCATCTGCCATTCTCTTTTGTTCAATCCCCTTCATTGCTTTTGGGTTTTATTATCAATTATATATCCTTCTCAATTTTTTTTTTTTTTGGTTGATGAGTTTTTACTGGATATAAACTTGGTCTTGTACTTATTAATTCTATAATAATGTGACAGATGCTGCTAAATATCCCCCAATGTTTACTTTTGTCTTCCTCCTTTTAGCAATGGAATGGAAGTTTTATCTAGCTGAGTGACCATTCAACTACTAGTTTCTCAGCCTCCTTTGATGTTAGGTTTTATGGACTGAATTGTGTCCCCACAAAATTCACATGTTGAAGTCCTGATCCCCATTCCCTTAGAATGTGACTATATTTGCAGATAGGGTCTTTAAAGAGGTAATTAAGATTAAATGTGGTCATTAGCATGGGTCCTAATCCAATATAAGTGGTGTTCTTATAAGGATACTAGGACACAGACACACACAGAGGAAAGACCATGTGAAGATGAAGGAGCAAGACAGACATGTCTAGGCCAAGGAGAGAGGCTTCAGAAAAAATAAACCCTGCAAATACTATGATCTCAAATGTCTAGCCTCTAGAATTGTGAGAAAATAAATTTCTGTTATTGAAGTCACCCAGTCTGTGGTACTTTGCTGTGGAACTCTAGAAACTAGTATTCTAGGTGTGGCCATGACATTGAGTTTGCATTAATGAGGTATAAGCAGAAGTGATGTGTGTAGATTCCAGGTCATTTTCTTAAAAGCTAAGTCCGAATATGCTAGGTTGTCTGTTTACTTTCTTACAGGCTGAAACATAGATGTTGTGGGGGCTCAGCTTTGAGTTTTCAAATAAGGACAATACCTGGGGCAACAGGATGGAAGAAACCTGGGACCCTGAATGACTTCATGGAGAAGAGCCATTCAGCTAGCCAGGACTACTTACATCTGGATTATTATATAGGAGATACACAAACTTTTATCTTACTTAAGCTACTGAATTTTTTTGTGGGGATGAAGGAGGGTCTTTGTTACTATAGCTTAGCATTTCCCCTAACAACAACAAAAAAACATTTTATGGAGTATCAGACAAAGGACTCCTACTCTATTTCCACTTTAATTTTCACTTATATTCTATACATAATGTAATACAGTTACACATCATAAGCTATGAACATTTATAATGTAAATATGTAAAAGTGATAGTATCTATATACTTTTTGATTGCATATTACATTGTGACACAACTGCCATTTTTATTACAATTCCATTTCCATTACAGATGTAGCAGTAATATGTTTAAAGAATGCTTCTGTCTTTCCTTTTATTAGTCATTATCAACAGGTCTTTATGATCTATAAATAAACTCAATTTCATCCTTCCTGAAGATCATCTGACCAAACGTATCACCTAATCGTCCTTGTAAATAAAAAAGATGGCATCAACCCACAGTCTAGCCCCATACACCTGGTCGCCATTCAAGACCTTCTCTAAGGGCTTTCTGATTACGTTTTGTTATTATTGTTACTTGTTAACCTTTTACTAAACTACGAGGCTGGAAAATACGGAATTATGTTTCACGGGCTCATTGATTTTCTACCTGTTCCTTTATGATCATATGAAGTGATTTTTTACATTCACTGATGATCATTGTACGTGAGTTTAGTGGACATCATACCCACCCTTCCATCTCCTACTCGTTTCTAGGCATTTCAGATGACTTCTACATTTTAGAGCATCAGTGTACAATGTTCTTTCTAAAATTGTTTTTGTAGTCAGAAAGTCCAACCTTCTTTCTAATCTAACTTTATATAATCTTGCTGCTCTTTTTTGGTAATCTCTTATGTGTTGAATGGGTGTGTTTTAATGCTCAAAACCTAATATTTGCAGCAAATAGAAAGATAATGCCCCCTAAGTGAAATGGTGCATCAAATGGCACTAGTAGCCATTTGGAACTTCTTTCCATTTTGACTTACATGAAATAACTTGTAAGCAGAGCAGCTTCACAGACGTGTTCAACTAGAGTACTTGGGAACTAAAAGATGGGCATTTTCTTGCTATCTCCCAAGAAAAGAATAAGTTTAGCTTGACTGAATGGTGGTAATTCGGTCTACCCACTCTTGCATTAAGTGATTAACCCACTGGAAGTCTGTGATCTTCTTTGAAGTCCCTAGCTTCAAAAGACTCCCCACATGAGGCCTATTCATATAAACTTGAGTTTCTCTAAGTAGTAAAAAAAAAAAAAAAAAAAACTTCTGCATTTTACTCTTAATTTTCTTTTTCAGTTGATGAAATATCTTTGAGCATCAGTAGGATTTTGAGATTATCATATTTTGTTCTCCAATGCACTACTGGGAGGGTAAAACTCAATGGTCGTGGCACCAGTGTTCTGTTCCATGTAAATCAGGCAGGAAAGTGACTCTACATTACTCTTTGGGTTTTGTTGAAGCATTTACTCTGTCTTGCCATCAGGTCATTGTTTTATTCTAAAGAACAATAAATTGAGATTGTGAGAGCATTTTAAATGCCAAAATAAACATTTATTCTTTGAATTTTTGAAGAGGAAATGCAAATTATTGCATTTTATTGACTTTTTGGACCCTGGAGAGTGTACTCTATTTGGTAATTTGAGATTTCATTAAGTAACTGGGCATAGTTCTCAGTGGAGAAGGGCAAATAAAATACTTAGATTGAGTGGTCACTTTAAAAAAGTAAGTTTCTTCCCCTCCACTAATTTTTGTAGAAAATAATTCATTTCAAATGAGAATTGAAATTATCCTAGTCCTAAAACATCTCATAATTGGCTGCCATGCCAAAAAAAAAAAAAAAAAGAAAGAGAAAAAGAAAATTAACACAGTAAGATAATGGAAAACATGAGGCCTAAATATAAAAATTTAAGCCCAATAGACAACACATATGTATTTAAGCTATTAATTACCATCAATATATTATATGCTGAGCATTATAATAAACAGAATAAAGTGGTGTGAAAGATTTAGATTTTATAGAATTCATAAGCTAAGGGCATGTTAAAATAATGACTTATTCAGATATGTTGTGGTTAGAAGTTTTCAAAGTCTGACTCGAGTCCTAAAATATTTAGCAGGTGTATTCATTCATTTATTCAGCAAATATTTATTGAGAAAGTACTACATTTTAACCAAGATGGCCTTAAGATTCCTCTTCATTTCACTTAACTTTAGGCAGGTTTCTTCCTGACTATAGATTCCTAAACATCTTTTTCCTGGAGCGTGTACTTTAGGAAATTTGCAATTGTAAATTTTTTCTCTTTGATATATAAATCCTCTCCTAACTTCTTGCCAGTTTTACAACCGAGGAATGTCTTTCTCAAGGACCTGGAAGCCATCCCTTTGAAATGTAATTATCAGGAAAGAGCACCCTGTCTCTCAGTCTCTGTGGGACTGGAGGAGCCTTACTTAAATAAATGCCATGAATGGCTTAATCACAATGGTCAGTCTCCTCCCTAACATCCGTCAATATTTTTCCATTAGCTCACTCTGCTGCTTAAAGTTTCTCCCATCTTTGGTTTCAGGGTCTCAGTAGATGTGAGTTCAATTTCTCTTCCCTATTTTGATAGTCTTGATTAAATTTTTCTTTACCTATTTACCTTGTCCAGTGGAACCTTTCTTTAACAATTCCAAATGCTATTTTATTGGGGAATATATGACACGATTGGGTATTGTCCTTGCCCTCAAAGAGCTTAAAACTATTAAGGTTATAAAAATTCCTTCCTTGTAAAGGCAAGTTCAAATCTACATCATAGATCCATTTAATTCATGTATTAGGCCATTCTCACATTGCTATAAAAAATACCTACGACTGGGTAATTTATAAGAAAAGAGATTTAATTTGCTTACAGCTCTGCAGGCTGTACAGGACATCTGCTTCTGAGGAGGCCACAGGAAGCTTCTAATCATGGCAGAAGGCAAAAGCACATCACATGGCAGAAGTGGGAAGGTCGGGGGGAGGTGCCACACACTTATAAACCACCAGATCTTACTAGAACTTACTATCACAAGGAAAGTACCAAAAGGATGGTACTAAGTCATTCCTGAGTAATCCACCCCCATCTTCCAATCACCTCCAGGTTCCACCTCCAACACCAGTAATTAAAATTCATACGTACAAACTTGGCCAATTGAGAGGTCCTCTAGACTGAGGATGCTTATCTGAAAGCTTCTGGATCAGAGCTCATCTCAATTTCTACCCAAAGTCATGCTTACATGCAGGTTGAATAATGGTGTGATTTGAAGGACAGTAGCATGATATTTTACTGAGAAATATCTTTTCTGTCAGGGTTGCTGGATGTTTGAAATACCTTATGTAGACATATGTTACTTTGTATTGACAATTACCTTTTCTCTCACTGTCTTTTCAAATATGATAAATAAACTGCTAACATCCCAGTATGAAGTAATACATCATATAGTCCTCCTCTGTGACATGAAAGAGGCAGAGTATCATAACTTTGGGAAGTTAATTTAGAGAGGAGCAGAGGGAATGAAGGAGAATGTTGAGAGTACAGTTCTTGGATAATTTTTGCAGAGCTAGTAAGTGTTGTCAGGGTGGGTTTTATTAAATAACTCACATAAAATGAATACTCGTAGAAATCAAACACATAAACATTACTTGGGAAAATAGAGAATGATCATGGTTAAAAAAAATGGCTGAGTGATTTGGGGTCAGAACTAAAGTTTCCAAAAGTAAATAAGTACATGCACTATTTATCTTGATTTTTTCCTTAGGTATACATAGTTCTTTTTTTTTTTTCCTGAGACAGAGTCTCTCTCTGTCACCCAAGCTGGAGTGCAGTGGCACGATCTCGGCTCACTGCAACCTCCACCTTTCCAGGTTCATGCCATTCTCCTGCCTCAGTTTCCTGAATAGCTGGGACTACAGGCACCGGCTACCACACCCGGCTAATTTTTTTGTAGTTTTAGTAGAGACGGGGTTTCACCATGTTAGCCAGGATGATCTTGATCTCCTGACCTTGTGATCTGCCCGCCTCGGCCTCCCAAAGTGCTGGGATTACAGACGTGAGCCACCACGCCCTGCCAGGTATATATAGTTCTTAATATCTATCAGGGCAAACATGTTTTGACACACCTAAAATAGCTGCTAGGTATTTTCCTTTGTATTTCTCTCCTCGTTCTTACTTACCCTGTGTCCAACTTCTTTTCCAAAGGTGAAATATTTTTAAAGTAATGTAAATGTGTGGTCTGAAGAAATTCCATCTGATGGAAAAATTAGGCTAAAAAGGGACTTTGCATGTGTGATCATGTGGATCTGGCGTGCTCTGCTCACAGACCTACCTGTGATTTCTTTCTTGTTCATGGCTCAACGCGCATCATCTCTTTTTGAAACCCTCCCTGGCCATCAAAAATAAAGTAGCTCCCTCTCACACCCTGCCACTATCACAGATTCTGTCCCATGACTCTATTTTATATTTGTCATAGCGTTTATTACTACCTAGAATTATTATTTCTTTAGTTTATTTACTTATTTATTAACTGCTTTCTCCCATTAGGAAATAAGGTCCATGTAATAATGAATATTGTCTACATTGTTCAGTGTTATTTCTACAGAGCCTCAATTATGACTGATGCATGGTGCACTCTCTAATGAAGAAAACTTCATATTACATTTATTTTTTTACCTAAGTATATTAACTCATCTCTTCCTCCTTTTGCCATGAATTACTTTTACTGTTATTTGCTTTCCATATATTATATTTACAACAAAAATTACTCTTCGTACTTTGCCAATTAAATCCCTTAAATTCTAGTTGAGGAATGAATGTTTGTTCACAATTGTGTTTATTTTCTATTTTGTATTTGTGTCCTATACTATTGGGAGAATATATGAAAACTAGAATGTGTCTTATTATGTACAATTTATTTCAAACACATGAAGGTTATATACGGAAGAGGGCTTTATCAAAACTTAATTTGTAGGATGAAAGGAGTTGACAAGTTCCATCACCAGCTCATATATGCAATATACAAAGATTAGCCCCCATGAGAAGCCCTTCAAAGACATACTTTCTGGTTTTGTTTACTACAATCACAAGTATTCTCTTTGCTTTGTTCTGGAGGTTGCTTAATATATCATTTGGTTCTACATGTTTCTTTCTCCTGATTTTTTTTTATACTGTCAGATTCTGCCATGTCCATTCAAATCTAAAATTGTCTGAAACTATCTAAGTCACAACAAATCTGCTGTGTGAATAAAATCTTTATGGAGAGCTGTGAGGTTTCCAAGGCACATGCATAATAGAAATTCAATATCACTTCATTTGAGTTCAGGCAGAACTACCAATAGCTGCGTTTCACAGAGACCCACAAATTGTGCTATGAAAAGAATGATTACGACAGAATGCCAAGCCTGTGTATGGGGGCTTGGTAAATGTATTCCAGGGTCAGTGTGTGGATCACCTCCGGGTGGTGCTGATAGGGAGAGGGATGCTCTCAAGTTCAAAATTGTATTAGGAGCATCTAATAGTAATCAATTTTGATTGTTAATAGCACATTCCTTTTAGTGTAAAAACTAAATTCAAGTAGGAAAAATGGCAATCTGCACAAGCTGTTTTAAAATGGAGAATTTGGCGTTAGGCTATTTAACTTTAGTGCCAACAAAGCAGTTAGCCAAAAAAAAAAAAAAAAAAAAAAACCTTGTAAGTACAAAATTTATTTTTGTAATGCTTAAAGAGTTAATAAGAAGTAATTCTCTTTAGGACAAAAATTAAAGTAATTAAAGTATAAAGAATTTCTATGTGTTCCTGAGTAAGAGAGGAAGAAAGAGAGAGGAGAATTCAAATCGAATTAGAGTAAATATTAGCAGGGAAACAGTTAAAGAGAATTAAAATTATTTTAGGGACTATTTTAGACCAGCATATGATTAACTTTACCTATGTAGATTCTAACCTCTAAGGATATGAATAATATAAAATTAAATATGCTGAATTATGTTTCCATCAATATTTTTCATTTTGGGGCTTTTTTTTTTTCAACTAACTTTTTACCTAATACCTATATTTAAACATACTTTAACATCAAAAAATCTAAATTTAATATTTTAGCATACAACTTATTTGTGAAAAAATAGTTGTCTAATAATACTCATTAGTTGGTTCATGCATTATTTTCTAAAGAGCTAACTGAACAACTAAAATATGCCCCATGCAATTTATAATTCTTAAATTAGAGCTCAAGAGTTAGGTCATTATTACAATTAATCTTAATTTAGCATGAAAATGTGTGTCTATGTAATGCTGTATTTTGATAGCTAGAGCATCTTTAGATGACTTAGGCACAATTAATATTTCTTTATAACTTCTAAAAGAAAAATTACTCATAATAATATATGGTCATAAACTAATAAGTAGAATGTCTGTTAAGTGAAACATCCAAAATAAATTGTATCTACTGATCATTTTGAAATAGCCACAATTTCTGTGAGATTACATACATTCAAGATGATTTTAGAAAGAAATAAATATACAATAGAGATGTTATTTTTTCATTATTAAAACATGATTGAGTCAACAGAGTGTATACAGATACCTGGAAAAAACTATTTTTGTTATGTTCACCTGATCTCTCCTGATGTCCTCCCAAAATTCATATGTTGAAACCCTAACCCCCAAGGTGATCGTATTAAGAGACTGGGCTTTTTGATAGGCTGTGACCTGATGAATAGCTTTAGTGCTCCTTTAAAACAGGACCAAAGGAACTCATTTGCCCCTTCACCATGGGAGGTTGTAAAGAGAAGGCACCACCTATGGACCAGAAAATGGGCCCTCACCAGACACTGTATCTGCTGGCGTGTTGATTTTACACTTCCCAGCCTCTAAAACTGTAAGAAATAAATTTCTGTTGTGTATAAGCTACTCAGTTTATGGTATTTTATTATAGTAGCCTGAATGGACAAAGACTGACTACACATGAAAACAAAGCTGATCCTGAGTAGTACTATTGAAATTCTGTTTTAACAAACACTGAGAAAAAATTTCTGTGATGCATTATCAAGTATTTTTAAAATGTCAGTCATGAATGGAATATTTTGAATACATATGAAATAAGTTGGCTTATAAAGCATAATACTTTATTCTAATTCAATACCTTTTATTTGTTGACAAGTATTTCTGAACATCTATAGAATAATCAGGATATGCTAAGACTCAAATAATAATGACAGCTGCTGTTTACTGAACACCTACAGTTTTCCAAACATTGAGAGGTGGTATTGTATGGCGTTTAAGGCTGTTTACTTTTTAACCAGAAGCTCTATTCAAATCCTGCTTTAGTCTCTTACTAGTTGTGAGGCCTTGGGAAGGTGATTTGCACCTCTGTTACCATTTCTGTAAAACAGAGACAATAGCAGTACCTACTTCATAATGTTCCTTTGAGGAAAGATTATGTGAATTCATGAATTAAACCCCTTGAACCAATGTTTAGTACACAATAAGTACTTACAAAATTTTGATTAGTATTACTTGTTTCATTATGTTATCATGGCTTTCCTTAATAATTCTTGGGGAAAAGATGTATTATGATTATTTTATAGATAAGAAAACTGAGATTAAAGTGTTATATGCAAGTTTTCCCAATTCACATAGACAGTAATAGAGTTGTAAACTCCCAAGTTCATGCTCCTTCCACTCTATTGCTTTGTCTCCGAAGGTACTGGAGACCCAAAATTATTTCTCAAATTACTGGAGAAACAATGTAAACAATAGCTGTAGCAATAAAAATGGATAATAGATGTGAGTTCTTGGCAAGTATATTAAAACAATCCTCAAATCAACAACAACAATAATATTGTTTTGTTTTGTTTTGTTTTGTTTTTTGAGATGGAGTCTTGCTCTGTCACCCAGGATAGAGTGCACTGGCACAATCTTGACTCACTGTAGCCTCCACCTCCCAGGTTCAAGTGATTCTCGTGCCTCAGCCTACCGAGTAGCTGGGACAACAGGTGCATGCCACCACACCCAACTAATTTTTGTATTTTTAGTGGAGATGGGGTTTCACCATGTTGGCCAGGCTGGTCTTGAACTCCTGACCCCAAGTGATTGGCCTGCCTCAGCCTCCCAAAGTGCTGGGATTACAGGCATGAGCCACTGCATCTGGCCAATATTATTATTATCTCTATTTTGTAGATGAGGAAACAGACATAGAAGAGATTCCTAACGTGCTCAAAGTCATACTGCTAGTAAGTGGCAGAAGTGCAAATGCTCCTTGAATATCTCGTATGTCCCCAAGTGAAGCTCATATTTGCTCAGAAATGGATGAATTTCTCAGGTCTCCAAGTACTTACCCAGCACTGATGTGCTCTATTGCTGAACCACAGCTCCATGAGGCAACAGCAGTGCCTTCCTGTTCTTTGCATCCCTTACAAACCCTGCTGCTACCCCACATTACACTGCACAGCACAAGTCTATGCTGCTTCTGCTTCACTGAGGTGCTCACAGCAGTCCTTTCCACTGTTGACTACCTTGGACCCAAACTCAGAGGTGATCTGTGGTGGAATTGAGAGGACTTTCTTTATATTTTTCTGATGGTACTGTTAAGGAACCTGAGGGAATGATCCTGTGTTCCCAAAGTGTTACAAGTTTCCAATTTTTATTTTAGTCTTCTTTTGTTGGTCATGCATCCAGGAACTCTACTAGCAATGGATCAATTATGAGTGACCATCTTGTACTGAGTGCTTTCTTATCTGGCATGTCTGGCGATATGATGCTGACTTGAATTTATCATGTCTGGTTTCCTAAAACTTTTCTCCACCCATCCCCAGTTTGTCAGACATGTAGCAAACATATAGCAGAACATGCCAGACATATAGCAGAACCCCAGAATGGGCACACTTTAATATATGTCCCAGGATTCTCCTGTGCATGCTTGCAAATAAAACGTTCCCAGTCTATAAATTTATCTATGCATGATTGGATCTTGGAAGTGGCCAACAGACAGCAATGATTCAAGGTGAGGACTTCACCAACCAAACATGAAGAAATTAATGATAATGTTATTTTAGAGATCCTCTTTTCTCCTTTTCTTTTCTTTTCTTTTCTTTTCTTCTCTTTCTTTTCTTTTCTTTCTTTCTTTTTTTTTTTTTTTTTGGTTGGAGTTTCGCTTTTGTTGCCCAGACTGGAGTGCAATGGTGTGATCTCATCTCATTGCAACCTCTGCCTCACGGGTTCAAGTGATTCTCCTGCCTCAGCCTTCTGAGTAGTTGGGATTACAGGCATGCATCACCACACCCAGCTAATTTTATATTTTTAGTAGAGACGGGGTTTCTCCATGTTGGTCAGGCTGGTCTCAATCTCCCGACCTCAGGTGATCTGCCCGCCTTGGCCTCGCGAAGTGCTGGGATTATAGGCATGAGCCACCATGCCCGGCAAGATCCTCATTTCTTAGCCATGTCCAATAACAGACTAGACTATATTTTATTTTTTTGGTCAATACTCCTAAATTATATTCAGAACTTAGTAAGCTTATGATATTAATACATAGCCAAATGTAATATGGAAACAAAAATACTATTAATATGTTTAATATATTTAGGAAAGTGGGTACAGTCTAAGGTATTTTATGAAATGTAATGTTTATTTTCATTAAACAATTATGTATGTGCATAATCACCAAACAAAATATATAAAAATCTATCTGTAATATATATTTGATAAATATATATAGTTTGGTGTCAATGTGTGTATATATACCGTGTGTGTGTGTATGTCTGTATATATATGTGTGTGTGTGTGTGTGTGTGTGTGTGTATAAGCATGAGTCATTAAGATAAAAGGTGCAGGTAAAACAAATTGGAGGTAAAATATCAAGGCTAACTTTTAAATTGGGAATTCAAGCTTCCCAATTTGTATATATGTATATACATACATATCAGTTTCCATGTGTTTTTAGAAATTATTTCTCTCTTATGTTCATCTTGTTGGTGGTAATGTTTCTTTAGGTGGATCAAACTGATTTCATATGGTTGAGACGGGGCTGACCCTAGCCCCTGCTTGCAGACTGGTGAAATTCTCAGACCTGTCCAGTGGATATATTGTGTTACCCTCGGCACCACTTTGATTGGTTCAGGACTGGGTATGTGACACAAACTGTAAACAGTCAGAACTCTAGAACTTTTGCCTGAGCTACTTAGAGTACTAGTAAGTTCAATAAAGCCACTGTTGCCCATATTTGCCACCACAGAATAAGTGATGAATATCTTGAGTACACTGAGTTCCAGAGTTCTTATCTACCAGGGAACTTTTAATAATAAATCAACACCTTGTCTTTTTGCCTAGTCCAATTGTGTTGCAGCTTTCTCAGTCATGTTGTTTGGCTACTGGGAGGGAGTGTTACAGCTCTTTAACTCCCACCAATGGTAAGCTCCGGGTTCTTGTCCCACAACCAAGAAGAAAAAGATGCGTGGACACTGGAGAGTAAGGCAGAGTCAGATTTATTAAGTGACAGAAAAGCTCTCAGCAAAGAGAGAGGACCCTAAAGAGTTTTGCTGGCTATGAGGCTGAGTCCAGGGTTTTCATGGACTGGGAGGAGGGGAGAGTGTGCTGATTGGTCTGCAGGCTGTCATGGAGAAAGCACTACTCAGAAAGAGGTATGATAGTGTAAAGAACCAATTGGAGGCAGAGATGAAGGTTTAACCTGGGACCTTGGCCCAGGACCAATCAGGGGCTGAAGCAATGATTCACCCTGTGTAAATGAAAATTTCCCAGTTTCGTGGTTCCCAGTTTCATGGTTCCCAGCCACATGGTTATAAAAAAAAAAAAAAGAAAAGAAAACTCAGACTGCGGCCAATCACAAAAAGGTAAATATATGTAAAATACATGAAAAGTAAAAGACTAAGGCACACCAAGGAGATTGAACTGCATCCAAAAAGGAGTGGAATTTGTTCATCTGGGTTCACAGAGTAGGTGTTTCCATTCAAGGACAAGAGCTTTTTCTTATCTGGGGCCTGCAGTTTGATTTTCAGGCTGTTTTTGATTTGAAGGAGTTTTGCTAAGGACTCCCCTAACTGCCTGCCTGACTGGTTTATTCCTTTCTTCTCTCTTAATTGAATCGAATAATTTTTAAATCTCATCTTAGTCAGAAAAGTCCTAAGAGGATGGAATAGTTTGGAAAATTAAAATAAATTTAAGTCATGCACACTTAAAGGAAAAGCTGGCATTCTCAATTTAAACGTTAGATTTGATGTTTTATCTTAAAATATTTTTAGTCTGTAGCTTTTGACTTAATATTAATCATGCTAATGATAACTTTTTAATTACATTTAATAAAACTTTTTAATTACACTTGAAAAGGCAAAACAATTGATAACTTTTTAATTGTGTAATTATTTTGCCTTTTTTAATCTGCTAAATCTTCTCTTTTCATATAGGAAAGCTAGGTTAACCTTCATGAATAATAAGGGCTATCTTATACCTTTCATTTTAAAGAAAAATTAGATTTTTTAGCAAATTATTCAGGCAAAATAAAAGCACTCTACCAAAATGCTTTTTTCATTATTTTCTCATTACTTTTGTTGTTGTTCATGTTGGACTGCTACTTACTTGTCTAATAAAGCGTTATTTGCCAAAACTCTTGACATGAAAGCAGCCAACCTCAGGTTAGTCTTACCTCTTGAGACATACTTCATTGCTTACTACTTATGCCTGGCTTTTGAAGACTCAGGAATTTAGAAATAGACTGAGCCATATTAAATAACCTACAATATGACACGCAATATTTGAGTACACAATTTGACATGCAATTGTTTCAGAAGCTTCCTGATTGTGTTATTGTATTTTTGATTTCTATTGTGTCCTTTGAAAGTGTTGTATTCAGAAATGTCTGATTTTGTCTCCTATTGTTAAGGCAGTAAACATTTGTAAACATTCCAAGTCACCTGAGCTGAAAAAGTCATTTTATGTTTTTCTTGTAAAATATTCAATTGAAAGAGTTGAATACAGGTGTACTCCACTTTTAAAATGTTAAAATTACATAACAATAATTACATAATAAAAGTAACTTGTAATGTAGCTGTTTGACTTCCAAATAAAATTTCTTATGGATTTATTGAAATGGCAAGTTTTTGAAGAACAAAACATTTTATAGTAATACTTTGCTTTATTTTTCTCTCTATAATAGTTTTATCTAGTCTTGCAAAAAATAACAGAAGGGAAATTTTGTTTTATTTAATTTTCAAACAGAATCTCATGTATGTTGATTTTGAGCCAGAAATTATGTTAAGCATTGTATCATTCCTTAAGGAACTCATAGTGTAGATGAGGATACAGATAAATACATATCAATTGCAGTGTCCATGGTATTTCTGATATATGAAGAAAAATAAATCTTAGTATCATTTCCCAAGAAACTTGTGATGTAGTATGGGGGAGAACATATGCAAACAGTAAACTGTAACAAACAATGCTATAGGGTAAATTATAAACACTAATATATGGTGCTTGCAATGCTATAAGAAACCAGAGAAAGACGATATCATTTTCAATTGAGGATTTCACAATTAGTAAAACTGTATATGCAGGTAGCAAATGGCAGAGTATTCAGAACTAGAGCAAATGTATATTAAAAGCCTCAGTGATGTGGGAAACCTAGAAAAAAAAATTTAAGAGAGTGTTTTTAGCTGACTGGAGGATGAAACAATTGGCAAATCACATGGAAAGTTGGAAGCGTTGGCCAGGTGTGGTGGCAGGCACCTGTAGTCCCAGCTACTTGGGAGGCTGAGGCAGGAGAATGGTGAGAACCTGGAAGGTGGAACTTGCAGTGAGCCGAGATCGCACCACTGCACTCCAGCCTGGGTGACAGAGCGAGAGTCTGTCTCAGAAAAAGAAAAAAAAGAAAAGAAAGAAAGTTGGGAGTGTTTCTGAGATGAGAAGTTGCAGGATGATCATGGTATTAAAAAAATAATCCAGTAGTGGGTATATATACTTAGAAATACAGAGAAACTGCCTAGAGGCAGGATGTTTTCTTTGAAGGCTATTTTAGTAACATTAAGGGATAACAATATGAAATAGGACAGGAGTAAGTGAGAGAAATACAGAAAATTGACAGTGGAATTATTATTATGCTACAGTTTATGTGATTCTCTGGCTAACTCAATATGAAAGAGAAATAGTAGAAATTATATTCCAAAGTCATGTTCAATATTACCAAGTTTACTGTGTTATAGAATGGCAGTTATAAAGCTATGGCTGGGGTTAATGTCACACTCTTTAAAACTTCCACAATTACTACTTATACTTCTAGGCTTAGGTAGTCTTCATCTAAACAGAAGCCATTTCTCTGAGTAGGAACCCATAGTCTAGGCAAAAGTGCTAGAATAAATGTGACATTTGGACAATAGAAAAAGATTGTTCACATATGAAGAATTATATAGTTTGTTTACATCACAATTTAAGGAATTATCAAAAAAAGGATATTAGTGTTTCTCTGATAGTGGGAGTGTAATTATTATACCAATCTATAATTAAAAATTAATGAACTATTAACAAATTATGAAATATTTATGTGGTTCTTAGAAGTCTGCCTCTGTAAAATATTTTAGCCCTATTTTGCAATACTTATTTTTCTTTTATTGTATAACACGGTAATCATATACTTTTTTTTTTTTTTTTTTTTGAGATGGAGTCTCGCTCTGTCGCCCACACTGGAATGCAGTGGCCGGATCTCAGCTCACTGCAAGCTCCGCCTCCCGGGTTCACGCCATTCTCCTGCCTCAGCCTCCCGAGTAGCTGGGACTACAGGAACCCGCCACCTCGCCCGGCTAGTTTTTTTTTGTATTTTTTAGTAGAGACGGGGTTTCACCGTGTTAGCCAGGATGGTCTCGATCTCCTGACCTTGTGATCCGCCCGCCTCGGCCTCCCAAAGTGCTGGGATTACAGGCTTGAGCCACCGCGCCCGGCCATATACTTATTATTAAAGAGTTGTTTCATTTTAAAGCCTGAAAGAGTTAAACTCTTAAAAACATCAGGTTGAATTTTCATAGCGATATTCTGATCACACAAGAGTACTTTCTAACAAAACTTGAGAAATTCCTCTTGGGGTCTTTTTACACCCAAAGCAAAATTATTTTTCTCATTTGAATTTTTTTCCAATCTTTTTTTAACTCTTGAAAAACTTATCTAATGACTTTAATTTAAAAATGGTGACTTCCTATTGGTTTTTAATGACAATGTCAGTTTTAGAATAGTTCCTGGTTTCTTAAAAGAAGACAAAGGTTAATGAATCCTGTAAGAGCCAAGTAAATGAGTTTTGCTAATTTTTTAACGAGAGTCTCTGAACTGCAGAATATATATATATGTATATAAAATGTGTGTGTGTATATGTAATATGCATATATATGTGCACACACACTGTGTTTGTGTTGTGGGTATGTTTTGTGTGTGTGTGTGTGTGTATGTGTTCTTCAAAGGCCACGTGTATCTGGAGCTATTCCATATACGGAAGCAAGTAAAGCTTTGTGGGATGTGTATATAAACTCACTTTATATTTAGGTGACTCATGCATGCATACTTTTATTTCAATGTGTGATTATTTGAATTTCAATTCACACATTGAAGACTTTCTCTTTTAAATATATGAAATAAAATCCAGTGCCAGGAAGAATCTACTTTTACAATCTTAACATTTTCTATTTCAAATACCTTCCAAAATATTGTAATCAGATATTAATTACCCTAGGTAAATTTTTTTTGTCTTTGGATCAGGTTATCAACTCATATTAAAACTATTGCACCACTACGTAATACAGAATATGCTGTTTGTGAAGAATTGCAGTCTTGATTTCCTCTTTGAGTTTAACTCTGAGATAGCTCTGATTAGATTAGGAACCTAAATTAACTTCTGCCCTTACCCCAGTTTCCACTAAGCAGGTTCACAGGTGAGGGAGCATTAGAAGTACCCTGGCCCTAGACATAGAGTAAGAATGCAGTGGAGGAGAAATGGACAAGAGGAAGGTAATTTTTTTTCCCAAGCCAACTAGATTCTGGGTGTATTGTGAGAACCAGGGTGAGGAAGATTATTTGATAATGATAGAGGGGTTCACTTGCAGAGAATAAAATGTTTACCTTGCATAGACTCAATCATGGACAATTGTGAATTTCTAGGATGTGGCCACTTTATTCTAAGCTCTTGGGAGACCACAATGAGCAAAACCAACAAAGTAGACTTAAGTTTTATTGAGGGGTCCAATTTAAACAGGTGTTTTACATCTGATAGGGAAAGCACAAATCACCTTTTTCACTTACCGACTATGATGTGACTAGTACTCATATGAAATTGGTACTCTGTGTCCAATTTATAAATGAAAAAGAACCCAGGAAATTTAAGTAGATCACCAAAATCATGTAATTGTAAGTGATAGATTTAGCACATCAGTCAGTTTCAAAAAGCTGGTATCCTTTTTACCATAGCACACATGCATTGAGAGGTTCATGGAAGATTATGAGCAGATACAGTTCAGCAAAATCTGGAAACATGGACTTTAGAGGGGAAATCTTGTGACCCTGAACTTTGCCCTTTAACAGACCTGTGACCTTAGAATGGTTACTTAAAGCCGGAAGCCTTAGTGAGATAATTATATATCTGTCTCATCAAATTATTGGGTAATTATATATCTGTCTCATCAGATTATTGTGAGGATTAGGATAATAAATAGAAAACATTTAGCATAGTGACTGGAATATAATAAGTGTTAAAACATTATCTCTTATTATCATCATCATTATTATTTATGATATTTTATTATTCTTTCCTGATAAGGAAAACTATTTGCCCTTTTAAAATCTGTACCTAGAATGAAGGATTATGGCTTAAAATGGTAAGAAAAAATATGTATGAATTTAAAGGTATAAAATTTAGGAGACACAAGGTATATAAAAACTATAGGTTTCAAACTTATTTTAAAATTGAACTGAATTGTCTCCAGACACATGGATCATTTTGGTGTTTTCCAACATTACGCATTTAAATTAGATGTATATTTTCACTACTGAATTTTTATATGAAAAAAGTACACTTGATGGAATTATTAGAAACACAGGACATTTAACTGAAAACACAAATGAGTTATTTATTATATTTGCATAAATATATTTGTGCCATATACATTCCCTTTTTCTAGGTTCTAAATAGTGCTGCATTGCAATTGCATATTAAGTTTACAATTATACACAAACTATGCAATTAAATGCTTACTTGAAATTAGGAATTATAAACTTTCCTGCATATATAGTAGCTCCTAAAGAATGTAATGTACTTGTAGTAATATCCACTAGATTGTGTGTTGCTTTTCTGCTGTTAAGCAAAGGGATAGAGTGGGGAAATAATTTCACACTGCATATAATGCATCTGATATGAAGGAAACTTGAAAATTATTTAGTTACAGATTTCTCTGACCAGGCTTGCAAAGTGGCATATATTATGTTAATGGGCAAGCATTTGAAAATGAATTTGAATATTAAATGCACTAAGTTTGGGTTCTGACATGAAGGAAGGCATAGTTGGTATACAATTTACAAACAGGTTCTTGTTAACTCTTTCATTGCTGTTGCTCACAATCATGCTTTGTGCTTAAAAATTGAGTCATATTTTTCACTGAAAATTTATAACAATGAAAATGATTATGGTATACAAGTGAAGTTCTGTTACAATATTAGATTGTAAACCATATTCTGTGTTCAGTTGTGTTCTATGGAAAATAGTTGCTTATTCATTGAAAGTTTATAAGTAGAAACAAAATGAGCAACATCAATCACTGTATTAATGGTATACTATATTTTGCAGCTTTCATTTGTAAAGTAACACATTTGAATTGGCATATATTGGAAGTATACTACCAAGCCACCATTGTACATTCAACCCAAATATCTTGTTCTCAGGTCCAAGCAGAGACCACAAATGTACTATTAGTGGATTCATAGTGTTTAAATTTACGGAAAATGAATAGTTAATAGTAAGTCTTCCAACCAAAGCATATTTTTATTGAAAGAGCAAAGCATTATAGTACACCGGATGTTTTAGGTCATTTATTTTGTTTTTGCTCTGGGTCATTTTACAAAAGCACTTCTGCTCTCTAGCGTTAAAATGAGAGCTACTCTACTCCCCAGATATTACCCAGCAGCACTTGGGGGCTCTTAATGATTAATACCATCACCGTCCAGCCACAAACCTTTCTGCCGCAGATAATGCCAGGCAGCAAGCGCGCTTGACACTTTTAATGTATAATTAAGTAGGAAAAGTCAGCACTCAGTATGCAAATTTTTCAAAATGATAAATGATGCCATACAGCAGTAGGGATTGATTTGGTGTAAATGAAACTAATTAAGGAAATGTCAAACATAATTAATAAAACAGGTTTAAGCTGCAAAACATTGTCAATTGAATGAATGAGGAGGCATTGGCTCCCATTGTTTCTGCTTTATTTAGGGCTTGTGTTTAGCTTGTACTCTGTTCCTAAATGCACTTTCGCTACCTCACACCCTCCACTACCAATTCCCAGAGAGGGGCAAAATAAATTTGCTTGTCTCTCCACTGACTGCAGAAATTAATTGCAGAAATCTTGTCCCATCCAAGTGTTACATTCACTCACAGGACATTAACATAACTAATTTGAAAGAGCCCAAATGACTGCATAATAGAGCACTGTCAGTATGCCTGACAGTCTTTGGTCATACCAAATTAGCTTGGTTTTCTAATTGAAATTTTTTTCCTTAGACTCTTTTTATAATTTTTTCCTTAGCTATTCATTTTTGATAAGAACAAAGGTTTTATAATTTACAAAAGAGTGCTTGACCTATAATTACTAGGAGGAAATTAGGGGAGGTAGAAAAGTCAGATTTAGTCCTGGTAATGATGCTAGAGACCTTGCTCCCTCTAGGGAGCCTGAAGAATAATGGAATCTTCTATTTTTACGGGCGACCTGTGCACTGGTGCTGACTCTAACTGTGAATCCACTTTACTTTGCAGATCACTTGCTTAACACTAAAAGTGCCAGCAGAATGGCAGGCCATTACTCCAAATGTCATTCAAATCACTGCCATTTCCACATGCCCTTCCTTCTCAAAGAGTAAACTGAAGAACACTGCCAGTCCTCTTATCACGCCTTTCTAAATCTTCCATGTAGAGTTCTATGCAACTTAATTTGTGAACCATTTGGGTAAATAAGGGTGAGAGGAGGGTAAGGAGTTTGTTGAGAGTAAGAAATTTAAAGAATGATAAATTGATTCATTTGGAAAAGAATCCAATAGGCCCTGATTTTACAGTCATGTCACCTGCATGCTATGGATGTAATCTTATCCTACCTGCTATGGTTTTCTAAGAAACGAGTCCACTAATTATATCCTCAGTTTAGAGGTCTTTTCTCAGTAGCACTGGTTTTCTTTTGAGTAGTCATGAAATAACAGTTAAGAATAGAGAAGTCAATTTTTTGTACTTTATGAGTTATATACTTAATGTGGCATTTCAGATTAACCGGGGAATTGGATGGAACTGAAAGCATAGAATCATGAGAAGGCAAGTGGGAGATATACACACGCTTCTTAATTCATGCGGTTTCTGCTGAATAGATGGGTAGAGGTATAAGTGCAAGGGCATGGTGTTGTTTGCTTAAAGTCTTGCTTCTGTAAAACCTCGATTTGTATGGCTTCTTCTTTAATTTGGTTCAGAAACAGAAGTTAGCTTATTTACTTACATCCTAGGTGAGATTGTGAAGATACTTGATTTTGAGCTAAGTCATTCTGGGCTCATTTGTAGACGCTGCCCAGCATATTATCTCTAGTTACTGAATATTGCACATATAGTTACCTATTACTTCTACAGGATTGGTTGATTGCATTGTTCTTTATTGGTACCCTTGATATGGTTTGTCTTGTAATATCTTGTGTGTTGTATGCAACGTAAGATAAAGATGAGGTTGTTATACTCCACCTTTAAATGGAATGGATATGGAATAAATCAAGTGTATTCAAAATAAATTATTACTTCATCTCTTGTCTAAAAATGGACACAACTACCTTAGGTTTATTTTACATGGTATGTTAACATCGATAATTTAAAGAACATTTGCTGATACAGATTGCATATAACCTAACTTCAGTTCCACCAAAAATTATAAAATGAGAATACACAAATTGATCATCTTATAAAATGGAAAAGTCTGGGGTCAGTTTTCCAGAAGGATGATTATCTTAAGACATAGCTAAATTAACTGGCTTTAAAAATCTCATCAAGACCAGGTATTTCTTTCTTTCCCATTCATTACTTCCCTTGGCTCTGCTTTCCACTGTGTTGATTTCATCTCCAGACTCCATCCTGTGGGCCCAAATAACTCCATGAGTAAGATTTTATCAGTTCTCTAATAATAGTTCAGTGGAATGAGATGTAGTTGTTTTTCAGGCCCTTAAAAAATGTCCTAGGATTGGCCTTGGCTGAACCACCAAAAGTAATGTACTCATCCTAGAATCTTGTCTAGCACTGATTGATCCTGCCTCATGCAAAATCAAATGAACTGAGCATGAGAGGAATTCTCTAAGAAAAATCAATGTGTTTTTATCAAAGTAAAGGAAAACTGGGAAAACATTGACAAAAACGATAAATATATTCTCCAAGAATATACCCTAAGATCTCTAATGCAAGAACATACAGCAGTCGCCCCTTCCCCACACTTTCACTTTCCGCAGTTTCTGTTACCTGCGGTACTATACTACTGTTCCGTAAGGTATTTTGAAAGAGAAAGAAAAATACCATATTCACATAACTTTTATTATAGTATATTGTTATAATACTTCTATTTCATTATTAGTTATTGCTGTTAATGTTGTACTATGGCTAATTTACAAATTAAACTTAATCATAGGTATGTATGTATAGAAAGAAACAGTATATATAGGTTTCAGGACTATCTGTAGTTTCATTCCATTATGAGCTTTGGAATGCATTTCAAGTGGATAAGAGGGGACTACTGTATATGCAATACAAAATTCTTAGTCACTGTGGGATGCTACTAACTTAATTAAAATGGAAAAATTTTAGTTTTATCTAAGGATTGTGTTTTACTTATAATTAACTCCTTTGATGGAGAATATAAGCAAAGAGAATTTTTTTTTTGCTTTAATGCTTTATAATTTATAACTTAGAAAGGGAAATGTGGTTTCTTAGTCTTTTATTTTGAAATAATTTTAGATTTACACATTTACAAACATGGTACAAAGAATTAATGTATGCTCTTCATAAATCTTCCCCAATTGTTAACAACACACATAACCATGGTGTATTTCTTAAAACTAAGAAATTAACATTGGTACAATCATATTAATTAAACTAGAGATTTTATTTGGTTTCTGCCAGTTTTTCTACTGATTTTTTATTCCCTGATTTAATGCAAGGTACCACGTCACTTTTAGTCTTCCTATCTCTGTAGTCCCCCCCGCAATCTATGACACGTCCTCAATCTTTCCTTGTCTTTCAATGATCTTGACATTTTATGAGTAATGATCAGTATTTTGTAGCCGTTTGGGTTTGTGTGATGTTTTCTCATGATTAATTTGAGGTTATGAATTATTGGAAAGAATCCCACAGAGGTGGTAGGCCCTTTTCACTGCATCGTATTAGGTACCTAATATCACATGCCTTATTATTGGTGATGTTAACCATAAGCACTTGGTGAAAGTGCTGCCGGCCAGGTGTCTGTACTGTAAAATTATTATTATTTTTAAAACTTTCCATATTCTATTTAAAAGCGAGTCATGAAATCCAGCCAGCCCACGCTTGAGAGGAGAATTGAATTTCACCTCCTGCAGGAAGGAATTAAATATTTTTGAAAGTGTATATTAAGACCACCATAACAACTTATAAATATTTTGAAAAGACACCTAGAAGTTGTGAAACTATCCTGTTTCTCCTTAAAGTTTCACCCAATACAAATTATAGCATTCATTAGTGGATATTGCCTAACTAATGGTGATCTTAAATTTTCCTCATTTCTTATATCTCTATTAATTCTTCTGAAAAAAAGGCTTATTTATTTATTTATTTAAACATTTATTTATACCAGTCAGGACATTGGTATTGTAAATCTTAAAATTAAAATTACTATAGCATTATAGTAAATCTTTTAAAAATTTTGTTATTATACTTTAAGTTCTGGAATACATGTGCAGAATGTGCACGTTTGTTATGTAGGTATACATGTGCCACGGTGGTTTGCTGCACCCATCAACCCATCATGTACATTAGGTATTTCTCCTAATACTATTCCTCCCCTTGCCCCCATCCCCTGACAGGCCCCATCTGTGATATTCCCCTCCCTGTGCCCGTATGTTCTCATTGTTCAACTCCCACTTATGAGTGAGAATATGCAGTGTTCGGTTTTCTGTTCCTGTTGAATAATGGTTTCCAGCTTCATCCATGTCCCTGTAAAGGACATGAACTCATTCTTTTCTATGGCTGTATAGTATTCCATGGTGTATATGTACCACATTTTCTTTATCCAGTCTGTCATTGATGGGCATTTGGGTTGGTTCCAAGTCTTTGCTATTGTGAATAGTGCTGCAGTAAACATATTTGTGCATGTATCTTTATAGTAGAATGATTTATATTCTTTTGGGTTTATACCCAGTAATGAGATTGCTGAGTCAAATGGTATTTCTAGTTCTAGATCCTTGAGGAATTGCCACACTGTATTCCAAAATGGTTGATCTAATTTACACTCCCTCCAATAGTGTAAAAGTGTTCCTATTTCTCCACATCCTCTCCAGCATCTGTTGTTTCCTGACTTTTTAATGATTGCCATTCTAACTGGCATCAGATGGTTTCTGATTGTGGTTTTGATTTGCATTTCTCTGATGACCAGTGATGATGAGCTTTTTTTCATATGTTTGTGGGCCACATAAATGTCTTCTTTTGAAAAGTATCTGTTCATATCCTTCACCCACTTTTTGATAGGGTTGTTTGTTTTTCTTTTCTTGTAAATTTGTTTCTTTGTGGATTCTGGATATTAGCCCTTTGTCAGATGGATACATTGCAAGAATTCTCTCCCATTCTGTAGGTTGCCTGTTCACCCTGATGATAGTTTCTCTTGCTGTGCAGCTCTTTAGTTTAATTAGATACTGTTTGTCAATTTGGCTTTTGTTGCAATTACTTTTGGTGCTTTAGTCATGAAGTCTCTGCCCATTGCCTGTGTCCTGAATGGTATTGTTTAGGTTTTCTTCTAGGGTTTTTATGGTTTTAGGTCTTACATTTAAATCTTTAATCCATATTTAGTTAATTTTTGTATAAGATATTAGGAAGGTGTCCAGTTTCAGTTTTCTGCATATGACTAGCCAGTTTTCCCAACACCATTTATTAAATAGGAAATTTTATTCCCATTGCTTGTTTTTGTCATGTTTGTCAAAGGTCAGATGGTTGTAGATGTGTGGTGGTATTTCTGAGGCCGCTGTTCTGTTCCATTGGTCTATGTATCTGTTTTGGTACTGGTACCATGCTGTTTTGGTTACTGTAGCCTTATAGTATACTTTGAAGTCAGGTAGCATGATGCTTTCAGCTTTGTTCTTTTTGCTTAGGATTGTCTTGGCTATACTGGCTCTTTTTTGGTTCCATATGAAATTTAACGTAGTTTTTTTGTAATTCTCTGAAGGAAGTCTTTGGTAGCTTGATGGGAATAGCATTGAATCTATAAATTACTTTGGGCAGTATGGCCATTTTCACAATATTGATCCTTCCTATCCATGAGCATGGAATGTTTTTCCATTTGTTTGTGTCCTCTTGTATTTTGTTGAGCAGTGGTTTGTAGTTCTCCTTGAAGAGGTCCTTCACATCCCTTGTAAATTGTATTCCTAGGTATTTTATTCTCTTTGTAGCAATTGTGAATGGGAATTTGCTCATGTTTTGGCTTGCTGTTTGTCTGTTACTGATGTATATGAATGCTTGTAATTTTTGCACATTGATTTTGTATCCTGAGACTTTGCTGAAGTTGCTTATCAGCTTAACAAGTTTTTGGCCTGAGACAATGGGGTTTCCTAAATATACAATCATGTCATCTTCAAACAGAGATAATTTGACTTCCTGTCTTCCTATTTGAATACCTTTATGTCTTTCTCTTGCCTGATTGCCCTGGCCAGAACTTCCAATACTATATTGAATAGGAGTGGTGAGAGAAGGCAAGCTTGTCTTCTGCCAGTTTTCAAAGGGAATGCTTCCAGCTTTTGCCCCTTCAGTATGACATTGGCTGTAGGTTTGTCATAAATTGCTTTCATTATTTTGAAATATCTTCCATCAATACCTAGTTTATTTAGTGTTTTTAGCATAATGTGGTGTTGAATTTTGTCAAAGGCCTTTTCTGTGTCTATTGAGATAATCATGTGGTTTTTGTCATTGGTTCTGTTTATGTGATGGATTATGTTGATTGATTTGTGTATTTAGAAACAACTTTGGACCCCAGGGATAAAGCTGAATTGGTCTTGGTGGATAAGCTTTTTAATGCGCTGCTGGGTTCAGTTTGCAGTATTTTATTGAGGATTTTCACATCGAAGTTCATCAACGATACTGGCCTGAAATTTTCTTTTTTTGTTGTGTCTCTGACAGGTTTTGGTATCAGGATGATGCTGACCTCATAAAATGAGTTAGTGAGGAGTCCCTCTTTTTTTATTGTTTGGAATAATTTCAGAAGGAATGGTACCAGCTCCTCTTTGTACTTCTGGTAGAGTTCAGCTGTGAATCTGTCTGGTCCTGGGCTGTTTTTTTTTTTTTTTTTTCGTTGATAGACTATTAATTACTGCCTTAATTACAGAATTTGTTGTTGGTCTATTCAGAGATTCAGTATCTTCCTGGTTTAGTCTTGGGAGGGTGTATGTGTCCAGGAATTTATCCATTTCTTTTAGATTTTCTAATTTATTTGTGTAGAGGTGTTTATAGTATTCTGTGATGGTAGTTTGTATTTCTGTGGGATCAGTGGTGATCTCCTCTTTATCATTTTTTATTGTGTCTATTTGATTCTTCTCTCTTTTCTTCTTTATTAGTCTGGCTAGTGTTCTATCTATTTTGTTAATCATTTCAAAAAACCATCTCCCAGATTCATTGATTTTTTGAAGGGTTTTTCATGTCTCTGTCTCCTTCAGTTCTGCTCTGATCTTAGTTACTTTTTGTCTTCTGTTAGCTTTTGAATTTGTTTGCTCTTGCTTCTCTAGTTCTTTTAATTACGATGTTAGGGTGTCCATTTTATATCTTTCCTGCTTTCTCCTGTTGGCATTTAGTGTTATAAATTTCTCTCTAAACACTGCTTTAGCTGTGTCCCAGAGATTCTGGTACATTGTGTCTTTGTTGTCATTGGTTTCAAAGAACATGTTTATTTCTTCCTTAATTTTGTTATTTACCCAGTAGTCATTCAGGAGCAGGTTGTTTAGTTTCCATGTAGTTGTGTGGTTTTGAGTGAGTTTCTTAATCCTGAGTTCTAATTTGATTGCTCTGTGGTCTGAGAGACTGTTTGTTACGATTTCTGTTCTTTTGCATTTGCTGAAAAGTGTTTTACTTGCAAGTATGTGGTTGGTTTTATAATAAGTGCTATGTGCTGCTGAGAAGAATATGTATTCTGTTGATTTGGGGTGAAGAGTTCTGTAGATGTCTGTTAGGTGTGCTTGGTCCAGAGCTGAGTTCAAGTCCTGAATATCCTTGTTAACTTTCTGTCTTATTGATACATCTAATATTGAGAGTGACGTGTTAAAGTCTCCCACTGTTATTGTGTGGGAGTCTAAGTCTCTTTGTAAGTCTCTAAGGACTTGCTTTATGAATCTGGGTGGTCCTGTACTGGGTGCATAGATGTTTAGGAGAGTTAGCTCATCTTGTTACATTGATGCTTTTACTATTTAATGTCCTTTGTCTTTTTTTGATCCATGTTGATTTAAGTCTGTTTTATAAGAGACTAGGATTGTAACCCCTGCTTTATTTGCTTTTCATTTGCTTGGTAAATCTTCCTCTATCCTTTTGTTTTAAGCCTATGTGTGTCTTTGCACATGAGATGGGTCTCCTAATCACAGCACACCGATGGGTCTTGACTCTTTATCCAATTTACCAGTCTGTGCCTTTTAATTGGGGCATTTAGCCCATTTACATTTAAGGTTAATATTGCTATGTGTGAATTTGATCCTGTCATTATGACAGTAGCTGGTTATTTTGCCCAATAGTTGATGCAGTTTCTTCATAGTGTCGATGGTCTTTACATTTTGGTTTGCTTATGCAGTGGCTGGTACCAGTTTTTCCTTTCCATATTTAGTGATTCCTTCAGGAGCTCTTGCAAGGCAGGCCTGGTGGTGACAGAATCTCTCAGCATTTACTTGTCTGTAAAGGATTTTATTTCTCCTTCACTTATGAAGCTTAGTTTGCCTGGATATGAAATTCTGGGTTGAAAATTCTTTTTTTTTAAGGATGTTGAATATCGGCCCCCACTCTCTTCTGGCCTGTAGGGTTTCTGCAGAGAGATCCGCTGTTAGTCTGATGGGCTTCCCTTTGTGGGTAACCCGACCTTTCTCTCTGGCTGCCCTTAACATTTTTTCCTTCATTTCAACCTTGGTGAATCTGATGATTATGTGTCTTGGGATTGCTCTTCTCAAGGAGTATCTTTGTGGTGTTCTTTGTATTTCCTGAATTTGAATGTTAGCCTGTCTTGCTAGGTTGGGGAAGTTCTCCTGGATAATATCCTGAAGAGTGTTTTCCAACTTGGTTCCATTCTCCTGGTCACTTTCAGGTACACCAATCAAACGTAGGTTTGTTCTTTTCACATAGTTCCATATTTCTTAGAGGCTTTGTTTCTTCCCTTTCCTTCTTTTTTCTCTAATCTTGTCTTCTCACTTTATTTCATTAAGTTGATCTTTAATCTGTGATACCCTTTCTTCTGCTTGATTGATTCAGCTATTGATACTTGTGTATGCTTCATGAAATTCTCGTGCTGTGTTTTTCAGCTCCATCAAGTCATTTATCTTCTTCTCCAAACTGGTTATGCTAGTTAGCAGTTCCTCTAAACTTTTATCAAGATTCTTAGTTTCCTTGCATTGGATTATAACATGCTCCTTTAGCTCAGAGGAGTTTGTTATTACCCACCTTATGAAGCCTACTTCTGTCAATTCTTCAAACTCATTCTCAGTCCCGTTTTGTTCCTTTGCTGGCAAGGAGTTGTGAACCTTTACAGGAGAAGAGACATTATGCTTTTTGGAATTTTCAGCCTTTTTGTGCTGGTTTTTTCTCATCTTTGTGGATTTATCTACCTTTGGTCTTTGCTGTTGGTGACTTTCCAATGGAGTTTTTGCATGGTCATCCTTTTTCTTGATGTTGATGCTATTGCCTTCTGTTTGTTAGTTTTCCTCCTAACAGGCCCCTCATCTGCAAGTTTGTTGGAGTCTGCTGGAGGTCCACTCCAGACCGTATTTGCCTGGGTATCACCAACGGAGGCTGCAGAACAGCAAAGATTGCTGCCCGTTCCTTCCTCTGGAAGCTTTGTCCTAGAAGGGCTTCTACCAGATGCCAGCCAGAGCTCTCCTGTATAAGGTATCTGTCGACTCCTGCTGGATGGTGTCTCCCAGTCAGGAGGCACGGGGGTCAGGGCACACTTGGAGGCAGTCTGTGCCTTAGCAGAGCTTGAGCACTGTGCTGGGAGACCTACCATTCTCTTCAGAGCTAGTGGGCAGGAATGCATCCTCAGCTGCCTCTTCCCCCAGGTGCTCTGTCCCAGGGAGATGGGAGTTTTATCTATGAGACCCTGACTAGGGCTGCTGCCTTTCTTTCGGAGATTCCCTAGCTGGAGAGAAGGAATCTAAAGAAGCAGTTTGGCTATAGCAGCTTTGCAGTGCTGACTGCAAAGTCACACAGTCTGACTTCCAGGAGGCTTTGTTTACACTGTGAGGGGAACACCGCCTACTCAAGCCTCAGTAATGGCGGACGCCCCTCCCCCCAAAAAGCTAGAGGGTCCCAGGTTGACTTAAGTCTGCTGTGCTGGCAGCAAGAATTTCAAGGCAGTGGATCTTAGCTTGCTGGGCTCTGTAGGGGTGTGATCTGTTGAGCAAGACCACTTGGCTCCCGAGCTTCAGCCCCCTTTGCAGGGGAGTGAATGGTTCTGTCTCGCTGGCATTCCAGGCACCACTGGGGTACAAAAAAAAAAAAAAAAAAAAACACTTGCAGCTAGCTCTGTGTCTGCTCAAATGGCCATCTGTTATTGTCATCAATAAGATTTTAACTTTAACTGAAAGGCCAAGAAAGGAGAATAAACTATATAATTATTCACTGGAAAATAATTAAATTTTTAAAATTTTCAATCCTGCTGGAGATGGCATCTGGCTGGTTTCAGATTAGCTTGTAATAGGTTTCTTTCTATGACATTCTTTCTTGCCAACTTGTGAGCTTCTGCTTTGTAACATTTAATTTATATTTTCCATTTCAAGCTAATATATATGTTGATTTGTACAGTTTTCTACTTTAGCCTTATAGGATTGCCTTTTGAGTGATTTTTCCCTACTTACTACTCTATATAGTTAGATGCTTGTTTGAGACCCAAAGAAATATGTTACTGACAACTACTTAATATTATTTGATTAACTTATAAAAAGCAGAAAATGTCTTTCTGCCAGGAATTGATACAATATTTTAAAGCATAACTAAGGACTACATAATTTATGTGGTTAGCATTAATTTGGATAATGAAATCGTTTCTTTTACTTAGTAAGTGGAATACTAAATGATGTACCTACTAAATGATTATGGTATAAAGTAATATTTATAAGTAAAACACTTAACATATTTAACAAAATGTTATGTGAGATAATATTTATAGAAGAATAATAAAACCTCTTGTGCTCCTGGGACACTATCCTCTTGAAAATAATGTCCACAGTTCTAGGTATGATCAAAATATATTTTGGATTTACAAATAGATTTTCATTGCCTTTCTTTAAGAATGTAAGTTAATTAGTGTTTAATACCTACTGGTTTTTTAGAAAAAAAAAAGAAAAACATTCGTGGGTATGTGTGACAGAAAGTGTGTGTGTGTGTATGTGTGTGTGTTTTGAAAACATGCAGGTCCCTTCTGTGGTGAACTTGTATGGCTTAGCTGCTACATCTTTTGGACATTTAGAAATATTGTTATTTGTGAGAGAACATGGTAGGATTGCTACAGACTATGGGCAAAACAAACATAAACAGTTTAATTGATGTTAACAATAATAATAGATTGTCTCTAAGACCACAGAAAAATATAGGGGCAGAGGTTCAATTTTTCCATACAATTATGAACATGTTTTAAGATTTTCATGCTTTGATTTTTTTTTTTTTAGAAACAGTAGGAGTAACAGCTGTAAACAATAGTAATAACAACTGTAACAAGCATTAACCGAATCACTTCTTACCCTTCCTCTCCTCTCTAGCATTACCATCTTGATTCAAAGAGAGATTGTTAATTGCAGTGTAAAAGTTTATTTCCCCAATGATCTGGCATGAATAAAAATCGACAATACCAAATTATTGGTCTCTCTTCAACCCAGTCTTCCCAACTCTAAAATAATGCCCAAGAAATTTGGTCTGTAATTATCTTAGGAAAATACTTTGAACATGGCATAGCTCTTACCAGAGATTTGAAAATCCTCTTGGAGTAATTTTGTTAGAGACTGTGATAAATGACAGAAGACTAGAACTAGATGAGAGACCAACATATGAAGTTTGTTTCGTAAGAATCTCAGGACTATCCTATAGTGAAGACCTTCCAGAGCAGCTGCAGTCTGGACTGTGCAAGGCTGAACTGTCCAACCTGGATTTATGCCCCAGGAGTAGCTCTCCAAGTGGCCCATTTTCTTTAGAAATAATCATTCAACTTACTTTTCACCTGTGTGTTGTGGGTCTACATGGACTTGCCAAGAAGGGCAGTTCCTGGTGGTTTTTCAAAGTTAAAAAGAGTTGAGAGACACCATCCAGACTGACACCGACACTAACGAGATATCACATATAAAGGAATAAAAACTTTATATAATAAGACTGTTAAAAAAATTCATTATATATTTTCCAAATTGGAGAGAGGCAACAAAATCCATTTGTTTTTTCAAACATCATCAATAAACATCTCTTGAAGAATTAATGCCTATGTATCAGGGATAATGCACAGTGGGTACAAATACTCTAGCAGACTCTCCAGCCAGTATACAAACACGGACTTTTAGGAATTAATTGGGCAAGCAGTTTTTGGTGTTTTTGATTTCCAGAGGTTGGAGCACATCAACTGATTTCCCAAACTCACTGAGTCAAATGAGATACTAGAATTAATAAAACACACTCTCTGACCTCAAGTAAACTGACAAAATATTATAGCAGGACTAAAATTTTATGGTAGCTATAAATGCAAACACTAAAAATGTTACATAAGAGTAAAAATGAACTTTGTTGAGATTTAGCACATATTCTTTCATAAAAGACACATACCAACCTTGTGAGGGAAATGGCAGTATTCCATTTAGCAAATGAGAGAACAGAGGTGCAAAAATCCTCAGTTCAGACTCACACTGCAAATACGTAGCAGACTTAGGATTTCAATATGTTTTTTTGTCCCCTCAGCTCTTAAACCTATGTATTTCCATTATACCTACTAGAAATAAATATATACATATTTGAAAGTGAAAAAGGGACCAAACACTTCCACATGGTTGTGGGTAGAATCAAGAAAGGTTTTGCATTTTTAAATGCTTCAGGGCCAGGGGTGGTGGCTCATACCTGTAATCCCAGCACTTTGGAAGCCCAAGGCGGGTGGATCACTTGAGGTCAGGAGTTCGAGACTAGCCTGGCCAACATGGCGAAACCCTGTCTCTACTAAAAATACAAAAATTAGCCAGGCGTGGTGGCATGTTCCTGTAGTCCCGGATACCCTGAAGGCTGAGGCAGGAGAATCCCTTGAACCCAGGAGGCGGAGGTTGCAGTGAGCCGAGATTGCACTGCTGGACTCCAGCCTGGGTGACAGAGCAAGACTCCGTCTCTAAAATAAAATGAAATAAAATATAAAAATGTTTCAAAGTTTGAATAGGAGTTGAAGACAATGACAAGATGAGAAGCACTTTATTTGCAGGGCTCAGAGGGCATGCTCACACATTTTACAGTGATCCAAAATATGTTTTTTTCTATATTATGAAATATTAGAGAATTAATCAATAATTAAATATACAATTAAGAAACAATTTACCATCTAAAGAATGAGCTACTTCAAATAATTTCATAAGCAGGAAATGAATTACAATAAAATAAAATCATAAATGAAATGCCTTATTCCAAGAGCATTATTTTGTTTATTGTCAATAAGAGCAAAGAAAATAGTATTCTGCCTCCAAAGAGTTCACTGTGTGTGTTTATTACTGGCAATTGCAGAGTCATTTGAAAATATTCCTGGTGGTTATATTTATCCTCTCGTAATTTTACACAAAATATGATACAACTATTTTTCTTTTCCTTTTTTACTGTTAAGGACACTTAACGTGAGATTACCTTTGTACCAAATTTTAAACTGCACAGTACAATGTTGTTCAGTAGAGGCACAGGGTTGTACAGCAGATCTCTAGAGCATATTCATCTTGCATAACAAAAACTTATACTCATTAACCAGCAACTTTCCATTTTTCCTTTCCCTCAGCTCCTCGCAACTACCATTCTGTTCTCTGTTTCTTTGAATTGGATTATTATATATACCTCATATGAGTGGAATCAAGCAGTATTAATCTTTCTATGACTGGGATTATATAACTTAGAATAATGTCCTTCAGGCTCCTCTGTGTTGTCACAGATGGCAGAATATCCTTCTTTTTAAAGGCTGAATTATATTTTCTTGTAAATATATACCACATTTTGTTCATCTGTTTATCTGTAGATGGACATTTAGGTTGTTTCTAATCTTGGCTCTTGTGAATAATGCTGCAATGAACACAAAATCTTCAAGATCCTGATTTCAATACTTTTGGATGTATACTCAGAAGTAAGATTGCCAGATCACATGGTAATTCTGTTTTTATTTTTTGAGGAGCCATCATACTGTTTTTTATAGTGGCTGCACCAGTTGCCTTTCCTACAAGAGTGCATGAAGCTTCCAATTTCTCCACATTCCTGCCAAAACTTGTTATCTTTTGTTTTTTGATAATCGCCATTCTCACAGGTGTTAGGTGCTATTATATGGTAGTTTCAATTTGCATTTCCCTGAAGACTAGTGATGTTGAGCATTTTTTCACATACTTGTTGGCATTTTTATGTCTTCTTTAGAGAAATATCTATTCAAGTCCTTTGCCCAGTTTGTAATTAGATTATTCGTCTTTCGGCTGTTGAGTTGTACCTTGCATATTTTGAATATTAACCCCTCATCAGATATATGGCTTTCAAATATTTTGTCTAATTCTGTATGCTGCCTTTTTACTCTGTTGATTGTTTTATTTGCTGTGCAGCAGCTTTTAGTTTGATATAGTCTCCCTTTATTTTTTCCTTTTCTTTTATTTTAAATGTAGGGGTACATGTGCAGGTTTGTTATATAGGTAAACTTGTGTCATGGTTGTTTGTTGCACAGGTTATTTCATCACCACCCACTACCCTCCAATAACTGTGTGTTGTTCTCCTCTATGTGTCCTTGTATTCTCATCATTTAGCTTTTCTGTTGCCTGTGCTTTTTATGTCATACCCAAGAAATAACTGCCAGGCATGATGTCGTGAAGGCTTTCTCCTATTTTTCTTCTCAGAGTTTTACATTTTCACTTTTTACATTATTGTTAAGCTTTTTTGAGACCGTTTTTCTTTTTGTATAGTGTTAGGGCCATATTTCATTCTTTTGCATATGGATATCCAGTTTCCACAACAATATATGTGAAATTTCCCCATTGTGTGTTTTCTTCCCCTTTGTGTATTCTTGGCATTCTTGTCAAAGATCAGTTGACTATATACACATAGATTTATTTCAGGGCTGTCAATTCTATCTTATGTGTCTATTTTGTCTTTTATATCAGAACCACACTGTTTTAATTAGCATAGCTTTGTAATATATTATGAAATCATTAACTGTTATGTCTCCTGTTATGTATTTTTTTCTCAAGATTGCTTTGGTTATTCAGTCTTCTCTGGTTCTATAAAAATGTTAAGATTTTTTTCTATTTCTGCAAAAAATGTCATTGGGAATTTGGTAGGGATTGCATTGAATCAGTCGATTGCTTTGGGTAGTATGGACATTGAAACATTATTAAGTCTTCCAATTGATGAGCAAGATATCTTTCCACGTATTTGCATCAATTTAAATTTATTGCATCATTGATTGTAGTTTTTAATATACCAGTCTTTTACCTTCTTAGTTGAGTGTACGCCTAAGAATTTTATTCTTTTTTATGCTATTATGAATGTGATGTTTTTCTTAATTACCTTTTGTATAGTTCATTGTTAGTATATATAAATGCTACTGATTTTTGTGTGTTGATTTTGTATTTTGCAACTTTCCTGTATTGGTTTATTAGTGTTAACTTTTTGTGTGTGTGTGGAGTCTTTGGGACTTCCAATATTTAAGATCATACTGTATGCAAACAAGGCAATTTTACTTCTTCCTTTCTGATTTGAAATGACTTTCATTGCCTAACTGCTCTTGTTAGAACTTCCAGTACAATGTGAATAGAAGTGGTGAGAGTGAACATACTTGCCTTGTTTTTGAAGCTAGAGAAATACTTTTCATTTTTTCACTATTGAGAATGATGTTAGCTATGGGCTTCTCATATATGATCTTTATTATGTTGAAGTAAATTCCTGCTATATATAGTTTGTTGAAAATTTTCATTATGAAATTGTGTTAAATTTTGTCAAATGTCCTTTCTGCATTCATCAAAATGATCATGTTATTTTCATCCTTCAGTCACATTAATTGATTTGCATATGTTTAATCATCTTTGCATCCCAGATATAAGTCCCACTTGATCATGCTGTATGATGTTTTTTAAGTGCTATTGGATTTAATTTTATATTATTTTGTTGAGGATTTGTGCATCTATATTCATCTGGGATATTGGCCTGTAGTTTTCTTTTCTCACATTGTCTTGGACTTTGGTATCAGGATAATGCTGGCTTCATAAAACAAGTTTGGAAGTTTCTCTCTTCTTCAATTTTTTGAAAGGGTTTAAGAAGGATTGGTGTTTGTTTTTCTTTAAATGTTTCATAGAATTTACCAGTGAAGCCATCTGGTTCTGGGATTTTCTTTGTTAGGAGGTTTTTATTTACGTTTTCAGTCTTACTCATTATTGGCCTGTTCAAGTTTTCCATTTCTTCATGATTTAGTTTTGGTAGGTTGTATGTTTCCAGGAATTTATCCATTTCTTCTAGGTTATCCAATTTGTTGGTATATAATTTTTTATAATAGTTCCTTATTTATTTCTGTTGCATCAGTTATAATGTCTCTTCTTTAATTTCTGATTTTATTTTCAATTTTGTTGATTTTTTAAAAATTCCAACTGTTTCACTGATTTTTAAATTATTTTTCTGTTTTGTTTAATTTTGTTTTGATCTTTGTTATTTCCTCTCTTCTGCTAACTTTCAGCTTAGTTTTTTTTTTTTTTTTCGTTCCTGAAGGTATAGTTAGGTTGTTTATTTTATTTGAGATATTTCTTCTTTTTGAATGTGGGTGTTTCTCACTATAAATTTCCATGATAATGCTGGTTTTGCATATATTTCAAATTAAGAGGTAAGAGATGGAAATAACATTTTCCATAACTGTTCTAAATATACTTATGTAGTAATTATGTCTTAATGTTTTTCCTCAGAAAGTTTACATTATCATACAACAAGAGTTGGTATGTAATTATTATTTTAGTTCTTTACCTTCTGTTCCACTCAGTGCTTAAAATGTTGCACAAATTGTGTAGTGTTTTATGTTTTTATTCTAAATAATATGTTCTGCTGTCTGACAGGAGCAGGTCTCTTTTTATTCAGTAATACTGCATATGTTCTTCTAAATAAACATTTTTCAAGTTTATTTTAAATCAAGAATTATATTATTAAGTTCAAGTTTTGATTTAAAGATTTAGATAAGAATGGTTTATATGAGATACTTGGAACTGGACGTAGAGATATACACTGTGATTCATGCATAGATGTTGCTATTGAATGTAATACTGGCTTTCTGTTTAGCAAGGAAAAACTGTTTTATTTCATATAATAAAATCCATTTATTCGGATTTGGTTCTAAGTTTTAGCAATTACTTTTAGACATGTAGTAAATTATTATCTGTTATTTTCTTATTTAACTTTTTACGTTAATATTATGTTAAAAGAGTCTCTGATATTCATAATGATCTTTGGATTTCTAAAGGGGAGAAAAAATCAATATTCGTTCATAATGTTAATAATATTCTTTTAGTAGAGTACTGCATTCAAATTCCTAGTGCTTTATATAATTGCCAGTTATCTTTCTCAGTGAGATGAGTAAGAAGTTTGTTTTGTCAAAATAACGGACAAGAATATGTTCATGTAAGGTGAGCAACTAGACTCATCAAGTAATGGTTTTAAAGAAAGACAGACAGGAAACTTGTCAAAGGAAAAAAGATAATGGTTCCAAAAGGCTAACATAATACATAAGAATTTTGCCTAGTGCTAGTCCAGTGAAAAATAGTCACAATATAATAAACAGTCAACTGATTTTCAAAAAGAGTGCCAAGATACACAATGGGGAGAAGATAGTCTCTTCAACAGATGGTATTATGAAAACATAAACAAAATAAAATAAGATAATGATAGGTACATTCAATAGTTAAAAATGAGCATTAAACAAGAGAAAAATTAGCAAGTAATGGGGTACAGAAATTAAAAATACTTTGGCAGAACATTTTTTGTTTTGAATTAGTAGGAGAAATTATGATGAAATATATATGCACATTAATTTTCTGGGAAATAAGAAATATGTAACCTAAATATTATTATTTTATAATAATATTGAATAATAATATTGTTTGTTGCATGTTATATATATTTTCCTCAATAAAGGATAATATGTATTCAAATTAGTAGAAAAAATTCAAGATCCCAAGTAAATTAATGGGCAAACAATATAATAGTTTATACATGGGAAATACAATGGATAAATAAATGGGACAAATTTCTAGCTTCTTTAGTCATCAAAGAAATATAAAATAAGGCAATCTTAAAATTTTTTTTTCCCACAGTAAGGATAGTAAATAAACAAACAAAAACCAAAACATTCAATGTTGGCAATACTGCAAAGAAATTGCCATATTTGTTTATTAGTGCCAACTCTGTAATTTCATACAGAGTTTCTGAAAAGTAATATGGCAGAGAAGTTAAATTGCTTGAGACTTGAATATCATATTTTCATTCCTAATTTTATCCCACGTAAGCAATCTAACAGAAGCTTAAATACACTTAAATATGCTCACTATTGCTCTAGTAATGATAGCAAAACATGAACAAAATAAAATATTTTACTAACATATAGTACAATCTATTAGAATATACATGCATGCATATATTTGTGTTTACGTGTGTGTTGTATATCCATTTCTATAAATATGAAGGACCTGTAGAGAAACCAAAATGTTTATGACATAATTCTAAGTGAAAAACAGTATATAATGCATTACACTAATATTGCAAATAAATAAACATAGGTGCCACTGATCATTAACAGTGGATAGTGACAGGTTAATCACATTAATTAACCAATTCATTGGCTTGCTAATGTTAACATTACAAGGCATTTATTTGACTTGTAGATCTCTTTGCCTTTTTGTGTACCTAACCTATTTGCTAGATAAACAGGTATCATTTATGTCCCGATTACTTACAAAAGGAATGTATTGACCTAAATACTGAGTCAACAGATTTTGAAAAATAAAGATTAAGTTGAAAATTGTAGTAACGATTCTGGATGTATTTCCAATCTGATGAGCTATTCTTTACACTGAAATGTTATGCTGGAACTTTGGTAAATTCAACCTGCATACAGGGCCAATTCTCATTAAAATGACAGTGAATTTACAGTAGATAAAAACATGATTGCTAATGCAATTGAGTCATTTATTTATTCATTTTAATCATAAATATATCTTGCATCTCTAGTATGTGTCTGATATCATTCAGATCCTAAACAAGACTGAAACTGCAGTTGCTATTACAGAGCTTATAGTTTTTTTTTTTTTTTTTTTTTTTTTTTTGAGACGGAGTCTCGCTCTCCCGGGCTGGAGTGCAGTGGCCAGATCTCAGCTCACTGCAAGCTCCGCCTCCCGGGTTTACGCCATTCTCCTGCCTCAGCCTCCCGAGTAGCTGGGACTACAGGCGCCCGCCACCTCGCCCGGCTAGATTTTTGTATTTTTTTAGTAGAGACGGGGTTTCACCGTGTTAGCCAGGATGGTCTCGATCTCCTGACCTCGTGATCTGCCCGTCTCGGCCTCCCAAAGTGCTGGGATTACAGGCTTGAGCCACCGCGCCCGGCCACAGAGCTTATAGTTTCTAGAGAAGAAAACCAGTTGCCACAGACTCATAGGTGCCATGTTTACATTCCCTGGGAACCCTTTATTGGTTTGGTGCGTCTTCTCTGAGCTGTCATGATAGGATTTTGCTGCAATGACACACATCTGTAACCTTTTCTGGAGTGTTGCTCTTAGGATAGTGGAGTCATCTTACTTGGAGAGCCTAGGAATTAAGCCCTACCTCCCTGCCTTAAGGAAGTCTGTATCCAATGACTGATGCTGTGTACAGAAGTCCAGTAACTACCTTAAGACAGGATATACTTTGTGGGATAACTTAAGTTTTGGAGCTCCTCTGTGGGATCAGATTGAAGCTCAACTTTATGCCAGCCATATTTTGCTGAACTTCCTCTTTCGCTGTCCTGTTTCCCTCACTCTCATGCAAGTTTTTTTCCGAGAGTCCTCTCAATGTAGGAATCTTATAACCTAGATTAGAAAGTCAGAGGCATCTTCCTTGAGAAAAACGCATTTATATAAGACCCTATGTCTTTTGTGTATTTTGTTTAAAAAAAAAATAACATGCATTCGTGAAATGGATGCCTGTGATCTTTGATGATGACCATCATGAAATTCATCAATTAATATCATGACTGAATCCTTTTTCTTATTAGCATCAAACTGTAAACGTTGGTCACTGATGGGAATGAATCCACCACAAAGAGTAATGAGTTACTCAGGCACAATACCTATCAGGGCTCATTAGAGACTGCTGTAGGAAACATCCATGAAACTGTACCATTGAGCACTCCCTTTGACCTGCATGTGCATGTTTGTGTGTATATATGTAAATGCAGTTCTCTCTCTCTCTCTCTATATATATATATACATGTTTGTATTTCACAGCTGGGCATAGTTTCTTCGGTAATGAAAACTGGCTGGTAGAATTTGGGTGATAACCAAAATGACACTATGTTTAGCACAACTCTATTATGAGCCTCTAGTTCTATGTTTCTGCTTAATGCCACAGATATAATGCTTTTCTTAAATCAAATTTTGGAGTTAAAGTCCTTATTATGAATTTTAGTAGGACATTGATTCTCATCTATATCAGGTGTATTCTGTTTAAGGCACAGACCATAAGTATAAGCTGCACCAATCGCTGAGATCTTGGTGGAGAGAAGAGGTACAACTTTAAAAAAAAATCTGCGTGGTAGTTATGATGAAATCAAATAAGAAGGTAGACAGTCCTACTGCTTTTTAGTGTTTACTGTGCACTGCACACTAGAAAGCACAATTATGCTATATACAGTTTTCAAGTGGTTGTTATCATGGCAAAACACATGAAAATATTATTGATAAAAGGTAAGTGATAATAAAAGCCAGCAATTCCCATATACAATGTTTAGAAGAAAAAATAAATTTGGCAAACATGTTTGTCATGATTATGTTTAAATAATTCTACTTCACAGTATATAATATGGCTTATTAAAGGGCACATTTATTTTAAAATTCTTTTCATGTGCATAAAGAAGAACTGAAAGTATCCAGCAATATGTTGAAGATATCACAGAGGCACTGTAGCCATTGTGAGGATCATAAGTGGATGTAGCTTCTCATATTGACATTATTTTTAAAAATAGAATTTTTAACTTTTGAGAAAACAACACTTTCATTATCCTGGGACAATAAATTAAGCATCCAAATATAATGTTTGTCAAACTCTTTGGGAAAAGTTATCTTTTAACATGGATAGTTTGCCAGTATAATGGTAATCTTGGTTGATATCTATTATATTTTAGAGATTTTTGAATTCCATAAGTATACCAGAAGTAATAATACTCTATTATTTGAAAAACTTTAAGAAGATATTTTATAAACATTGCCTTTTTCCATTTGGACTTAACAGTACATAAAATTGATATCATTGTTATTGAAAGCATTTGAAATGTTATAGTAGAAAGCATTTGTAAATATGTACAAGAGAAAAATAAAGAAAGGAAAAGCATTTCATTAAACAGTGGTTTAAATGCCTTTGTAAGTGGAAACTATGGTAGGGGTTAAATATGCATTTATTTTAGCAAAGCTTCTTTTATTTTTTTCTTTTTCTTTTTTTTAAAAAAATCAACAGGTAAAATCACTGTTATAACTCAACAAATTGTAAAACTGAGGGGCTCTTGGGTCCAGGACTCTTTGGAGAGAAAATACTAGCTCAATATTGTACTTAGCCCCACAGTAAATTAATTACTTAGGGCTTATGTGGTTTTTATGCAGGACACAATCATTTTGAAGGTGGGAGTTGTTTATTAAAGGTATATTAAAATCAGAATCTAGGCAAGAAAATAGTGAATAATATGCAAAACAAATGCTGAACATAGTTAATTATCAATTAAAAAATTTAAGAACATAAGGTTAGGTTAAATGCTGTAGAAATTTGGCTGAGACAACTGTATCCTTAATATTATTATATATCACCCTCTGATTAGTAAATCAGCTGATGCCTATTCATGGAGGACCTCCATGCCCAAGAGTTTAATAATTGAACAAGACAATGTGGAGCAAAGCAGGCTTATACTCTAGTTAAGAACATGAGGAATGATAAAATTAACAAATAAAATGTTAACACAGATGTATATAAGAATGTCACAAATAATCATGTGTTTAGTTTTATAGCATGGATAGAGAATAAGACACCCACTAAATTTAAATTTTCATATGTGGTATTTATGTCTCACTCTGTCACCCAGGCTGGAGTGCAGAAGTGTGATCACGCCTCACTGCAGCCTCGACTTCCCATTAGTCAGATGATCCCTCCACCCCAGCCTCTCAAGTAGCTGGGATTACAGGTATGAGCTACCACATCCAGCTAATTTTTGTATTTTTTGCAGAAATGGGGTTTCATCATGTTGTTCAGGCTGGTCTTGAATTACTGGGCTCAAGCTCCTGCCTTGGCCTCCCAAAGTGCTGGGATTACAGACATGAGCCACCTTGCCTGGCCAGGAATCAATTTTTGTTTATGAGAAAGGTCTTTAATTTTGTTACAAGGATCTCATTTTGTATTCAAAATGGATCATGCTCATAGAATTAATTTGAGATTCTTCCTGTTTTTCCTTTTCTATAAAATAATTTGTAGAAGATTGAAATACCCATTCATTTAGTAAACTTTCCTATAAAACTCTTTGTGGCTTTCTTTGTAGAAAACTTTTGAATTACTTACTATTTTTCTTTTTGGTTATAGTACTCTTTAAGTTCTATTTTATATTGAATGAGGTAATATAAATTTGTTTGGAAATTTGCGGAGTGTTTGCATATTTTTAAGTATATTGGAATAAATTTTTAATCATGTGTTATTATTTAACAATCTCTACTACACCTGTGTTTGTATCATTTTGTTAATTCCCAATATTATTTGACTGTTACATTTTGTTTTATTCTTTTTAATTAGTCTTGCCAAATAATTCTCAATGCTACTACAGAGTCTTTTATTAGGCCAGACTTTTGACTTTGTTCTTTAATCTTCTCTATTGTGTTTTCCTTTTTATATTTTATTAATTTGTCATATTATATTTATTAGTTCCTTATCTCTGCTTTTCTTGGGTTCATTGTATCATTTTTCTACTAATTCCTTACGATTGATGCTTAGTTTATTAACTTCAGTCATATACAAAGAGTTGTGTTAAAATCTATTCTGATCATGGGCTTGTCAATGTATCTTTGTAGCTGCCAATTTTTTTTTTTTTTTTGCTTTACATATTTTGAAGCTATGTTTTTAGATGTGCACCAATTTGGAGTTATTGTATCTTATTGGTGAATTAAAGCATATCACATATGTAGTTTTTCTTTATCTCTACTAATTCTTTTGCCCTGAAGTTTATGTTGTCTAAAATTAAATGGTTATACCAGGCTTTCATTGTGAACTATTTTCTTCAGATGTACTTCCTTCATCATTTTACTTTCTACCTTTCAGTGTCATGTTTACAAATACTTCTTAGAAGCAATTTATAGTGGGATTTTGTTTATATCCAATCTAACTCTTAAATAAATAAGAGTGTGGAATGCTTTAAGTCCCATCATCCTTCCTTTTATGTGGTATTGTTCTTTAGGATTTTTGCACTATCTTGATTTTTTCCCCCATTTGTAACCTACTAAACTAGATGTTATTATTATTTAATGCTGTCAATAGTATTTTATATTTACCTATAGACTCACCATGTTTTAAGGTTGATTTTCTTTCTTCCTAAAGTTCATCTTAAAATTTCCTTTAGTGAAGATCTGGTACCATGCTAGTAAACTCTCAATTTTTGTTTATTCCAAAATGTTCTTCTTTGTTCTTGGTATTGAAAGATAATTCAAGGGTTGAGATTGTAGACTTACCTAATTAACTGGAGGATTTAGGAGAAAAATATATCCCTATTTTTAAAAAAATATTTGTTTCAACATCTTCTTAATGTTTTTATTTGGAATGAGAGCCACAGCAGTCTTTTTGGTTATAAAATTCACTCTTTCCAAAGCTGTGCCAATCTTTTTAGTCAAAATGCCAAATGTTGGATATGTATATGCTTTGCAAATTACTATATGGGCAAGAATGACTGCCACCTTGTAGAAACACCTCCTAACAACAAGAACAAGAACAATATCAAAAACCTCAGACTTTTTATCTCCCAAACCACATCTTGCCACCTGAGGTTTCCCAGATGATCTTTTGGCAGTTCCAATTTGTCCCCTTTTTACTGTTAGCAGAGTTATTTCTCTAAAATGATCATCTGATCACTTCTTCCCTTTGCTTAATATTCTTTAATGATTCCCTTTATTCATTATGATTAAATGTAAGCCTCTTTGCCTTAAACACAAGTCTCCTTCTGATAAACTTCCTGTTGACCATATCTTGCCATTTCCTTCCCCTTCCCCACATGTAGTACTTTGAAATTTCTTATGTGCCTCTTAGACTTTGCACACTCTTCTTTTTTTGTGTAATGCTCCTCTGATCCCTGCTGCCCTTACCCTTAGCCTTATCCTTATGCTCCACCCTTTCCCCTTGGTTTTTCTCTCTGTGTCTCCATATTTTGTGATTGTCTTATGAGAAACATTCTGTGTATCTTCAGTCTGGGCTGGGTAGTTCTCTGAATTCTCTCAGCATAGCCAGCACTCATTGTGCCTTATTAAAATCATCTATTATTTGACTGATTCTCTTTCCTATTCTCTGATTATTAGAGCTAATCGAAAGCAGAGGCTGCACTTGTGTTCATCTGTTTCTATAGTGCCGAGTATAGTGACAAACATGAAGCACGTGAATAAAAAAAAATTCTGGCTTAGTTACTAGGCTTTAAGTAAATGGCTCATTAAAGTAAGAAAACAATCTTTAAATATACCTACTGCAGAACTTCTGCTGTTCTGAGAACAGTATTTCATGGCTTACCTAAATAGGAGTAACAAAATTATTAGTTAACCTAAGTGTCAACACAAGCACAATCTTCTTAACTTCCCTTTTCTATTTATCTTCAATTAGGGAAGCTTATACAAAGTCAAATAGCTGCTCTATGTCAAAACCCTTTCATAGTAACCATGGTGGAGTATGAAATAATTTACTTATATGTAAAATTTTGGAATTTTGGTGCTTGGAAACAAATTAAGATGGGAGAGTACAGATTATTCTTTGTTCTGACTCTTCTCTTAATTATTAAAATCCTGATTCTACTGCTTCCTAGTCTAGGGAAGCTGATATAAAAAAACAAATGAAAACCAAAAACCTTGTTTAATTAAACACAGTATGTACATTTTCACCTCTGGCTAACATATTTACAGACATTTTATATAATTTACATAAATGGGTGTTCATTATCGGTCTTGCAGTTATTCAGTTATGTCTCATCTGGAATTTATAGAGGAAAATTCTCATAAATTCAATTTATACAGTGCCTGGCTCAGTACCATCAGAGACGCATAATACATGTTTTTTATAATGATGTTAAAATGTTCAGTTGCAAACGTGGGCTGTGGTCACATAATCTTTCTATTCCCTGTTCAATGAATAATTCAAGTAGTAGCCTTCACACTTCTCATAAGATTGAGATGATATATCTATTCCCAAGTCTTGTTTTCTATTATTGAGATGTAAGACGCTACTGCAAATGCAAAGTCTCTGGGGCCTTGTTACAGTGGCCAGCTTCAAGTTTCCTTTGTGAACTCAAAAGGATGTGCCAGGAGAAACTTCAGAATAGAATCACTAGTGAAAAAGCAGGCACAGTTTTGGGGGCAATGTTCACATTACATGGAAAGTATATGTGTTTTTAGCAAAACTGCGTGTGCTTGGAAGGAAGGGGGTGTTCCTTCACCGTTTTTGTGTTTTCTAACATAAACAAGTAGTAAAATCTCTTAGTGGATATTTTTTGAAAATATATACTCTTGTATGTGAATGGCAGATTTTAAAATTACATGCTTTGCTTATGATTATAATGTGGTACTGCACATTAATTTGATACTTGTAATTACAATAACATATAAGAATCCCCAAAAATATTTATGTGTTTTTTTGTGTGGGGAGAAAACAAAGAGAAAATGTAAACTGGAATATAAAGCTACAAACAACTATCCAATTTATCTTATAACAAACACCCATTGGACAAAAGCAAAGTAAGGCATTCATTAAGTCTTAGATTGTGATCATTAAAATATAATGCTTATTACTTCAAAGGAAGATAATGTGAGAGGTAAGCTACATAAGCCACATTTAGTTTTAAAGGAAAATGTTCTGTCTTGAATGAAAATATTCTCATCTGTACAGTAGCTGAGACTTTACATTTTATTTCAAGTATGTAAAAATAAATACAGCAAAACCATTTATTCTGTTTCCCAAAGATATTAAGTGCTTCATGAAAGCAAAGAGCATTAAACTCTAATAATGAATTTCCTATAATTATGGACAAACAACTTACTAAGTTTTTTCTTTCTAGATCCTGACTTAATGAAACCAACCATTTTCTACACTACTAACTTTCCTATTTCAAGCGGTGCCTGGAAAGAAAGTCCTAGGTGAATACTTTCAAAAATATTGCTTCATTTACAATTTTGAATAATACTTTCACAAGAATTCTGATAACAAAGACAGCCCAAAAAGGAAAAACAATAGAAAAGTTTATGACGTATAAAATGAATTCTTCAAAAGAATTTTGTTTCGAAATGCCAAGGGTTATAAGTCAAATATATGCAGTGCACATTACTATTTATTACCTTGCATTGGCTGAAATTCATCTCTTCTGACAACTCTGGGTAAATCATGTTACATATTTCATAAAATATGAGTGTTGGTCCTTTTCTGAAGATGCCACTTACTGTGTGAACTCACTGCCATTGGCTACATCCCAGTTGCTGTAAGCTCCCTTAAGACCACTACTTCTGCAGAGTCCTATGGCAGTTGAATCAGAGAAGAAAAGGTATTTATAGAAAACATATGCAAAAGGTTGATAGCTCGTCCAGTTTTTAGTGCACAGACTGACAGCTAAATACAAATTGAGAAATGTAAGTTTCACTTTGAGCAAATTTACTGGGTGAAAACCTCATTTTTTTCATTTCATTTGAATATGTTCACTGCTTCTCAGAATATGCAACTTTATAGTAAGCATATTTTTTATTCTTGAAGGCTCATTATTTTACAGTGAGGTTACTGAACCTAGACCACATAGTACAGATTACCCAGCATAATATTAATCAAAATATACATGGCAAATGGGATTCCAAACAGTGCCAAATATGCATCTGCTTTCAACAGAGAATAAAAAAGTACATTTAGCACCTTTATTAAAAGGTATTATGGGCAATTTATTTTTAAGCCATCTCTCTAACACTATTAACTAGCATATAATTTAATGTACTCCCAAGCAACTTGACTTTTACTGTTTCCTTCAAAACATTAATTTGTAAAAGCAAGTTAATGTAAAAGATGCCTTTGACCCAGAGAAAAGATTCGAATCATTAAAAATAAATTAAGTGATCTTTTAGACACATGTAACTGTTACTTTGGGGCTTGCAAAATAACATATTTTCTGTTGCCATGTATGACATGATATTTCATAAGGAAAAATAAAGCTAGTGCTACTTCTACTGGAACAGTTTATAGCCTCTGAATGAATCAAATCAGTTTTGGAAGTTTTGCCTAAATTTGAACAGAGCTGCCCGATGCCTAAATATTCCTCAATGAACAAATTAGAGGAGTTCTGCCAAGTTTTTATAAGGGAGAAATACGTTCTATGTCCATTTAGGAAGTTTTGGATTGTTTAGTGGGCACTTGGTTTTGTACATCTTTATAGTGTTAACTTTATAGAGAAAAGGAAACCAATTCACTGCTATTGAAATGTAGCCAGCCACTTTTATACTAAATAGGCAATGGAGATAATAACAGGAAAATAAAAAAAGTTCTAGCTTAAGCAGTATAAGATAAACTGAAAACTGTGACATGTTTATGTGGGTAAAATTTTTGAGTGGTAAGTGGCAAATAAAACTTAAATTAAGAAAGTAATACAAGGATGAATACTCCCTTTAAGGAAGTGAAAGTATTCAAGAATAATAGTACTACATGAAAAATAACAAAAGCAAAAACAAAATCTCAATGTCACCTGGATTGCCCACAATAAAATTCCACTGCCTTACTGTAGGTAACTGCCATGAACAATTTGGATAGTATCCTTCAAGGTCTTTTCCTATATATTTACATAATGATATATTTATATCTTGGATGCATGTGTGCACATGTATATAAAATAAGCACACATTGCATATGTATATATTATAAATAGTCCACAGCCAGTTTAGTTTTCACTTGATAATAAAATGAACATCAGTACTTTACTATATACATCTTTTAGTTTTCTTATTTTTTATGCTATTTTTGAGTAGGAACGTGCTTACATAATTTAAACCATTCGCTACTGATAGATATTTGGATTATTTTTACTTTTTTTGTTTAAAAAAAAATCTAAAGAAATCCTTATGCTATCTGGAAGATAAATTTCTAAGTAATTGGTTTTAATAAATATTGTAAAATGATCTGTGACAAATTTTTATTAGTTTGTGTCCTCTCTCAACAGTTGATAAGACTTGCTAAGACTTTCTTCATATTTTTATACTTTAAATTATTGATCTTTAATTTTTATTAATCTACTAGTAAAAGATATCATGATATTAATATGCATTTCCATTATTACTGGTGAGGTTGAGCAATTTTACCTGTTTATTATACATAGGTACACACACACAGATTCCATTCTTATTTCTGTTATTTATATTCTATAAAATTGTTGTGAATACGGAATTAGCAAATACTGAATTATTGATCCTAGGGAAAATACATACATACTTATGTTATATATTTATATATATAATCTTACATATATTATAGTTTTAAATCCTGAAAAACAACTCATCCTAGTAGATTCTTCTTTTTTTTTTTATTTTGCAAAAGAGAAAATGTTCAGGAATGTTAAGTGGCTTACCTGAGGGTACCCCATTACCAGGTGCCACTGTTTGATTTGAGGGTTCCAAACAAATTTTAGGGAATAGGTGAATTCTTAAATATGAAATAATAAATAATAAAGATCAACTGTACACACACAATAGACATATAATGTACATACATACATATCCATTTGAATTGTCTCTTAAAATATTTTATGGATGTGTTTATTTTCTTTTGTAGAATCCATCTCTAGATTATGTCCGTTACCCTTTCTTTATTCCGTATTTTCCAAACATTTTCTCCCAGTTTGGACTTCTTATTTTAAGTCTGTTAATAGTATATTTAACCATTCAGGAGAATTACATTTCTATGTAGTCAAATATGTCGATATTTCCTATGTCTTTTGTGTTTTATTTAGAAAGGACTTCTTCACCAACTGATAAAACAGTTCTCTTTTCAACTTTCAGCACTTTAATTCACCTTGAATTAATTTTTGATTTATATTATGATGTTGGCGTTTTTATTCATCTTTTTTCCAAGATGAAACTCAACTGTCTCAAAGATATTGCTTGAGTCACCTATTATTTCCCTGATTTCAAATGTTCCCTTTATTTCTAAATATGTATGCTTTGTTTCTGAGCTCTTTACTCTTTTTCATTGATCTATGTGTCTATACCCAAATCAAGAGACATCCTGTTTTAATGGTTTAATTTTACAACGCATGATTGGAAATAAATCCTCTTTTTATGGCCCTTCTTTTTCAGAATTGTCATGGTAATTCTTTAATATTTTTCTAGATGCAATTTAATAGTGGCTTTTAAAATTCCATAAAAGGTTTTCTTATATTTGTATTGGATTCTATATTAGTTACCTACTGCTATGTAACAAATTACTCCAAAATTTAGTATCTTAAAACAACTACACTATTAACTGCATCAAATAGAAAAAATGTTATCTCAGAGTTTCTGTGAGTCAGGAGTCAGCCCCAAGATAGTTTTCCTGAGTGCCTCTGCCTCAAGGTCTTTCATAAGGCTGCAAGCAAAATATCAGCTGGGACTGCAGTTATCTCAAGGTTTGAGTGGGGTCTCATTTGATTCCATGCTCACTCTTTTGGGTGTCAAGATACAGTTCCTCATGGACTGTGGGAACAAGGGCCTTACTTTATCTCTGAGTGTTAACCAAAGGCTGCTCTCAGTTTCTTGCTGCCTTTACTCCTTTATAAACCAGGGTATAACATGGTCACTGGACCTCCCTCAGAACCAGCCACAGAATGAAAAAGAGGGAGTGAGACAACCAGAATGTTTTTTTGTAATCTAAAGTCAGAAGAACAACGCATCACTTGTGCCATATTTCATTCATTATAAGTGAGTAACTAGGTCCAGTCCACAGTAAAAGGGGTGGGGGTACTACACAAGGGCATAAACACCAGGAGGTGGCTGTTGTCAGGGGCTGTTTTAGAGGTTGCCTATAACACAAATGCATAGAATAACTGCCAAACTGACAGCTTCACAATATTGATTCTTCTCATAGAAGAATATGGAGGATTTCCTTAATTCAATAGTTGTTCTTATATATGTTTTTATTATTTTGTTATTGTGAATAGAATTTTATGAATTTCTAATTGGAGTTGATATCACTTTTTTATGCATTATGGTAATTTTTTATTTTTCAGTGTACACAGCATTATACACATGACAGGCACTCAAAAATTAGGTGAATTGTATGCAGATGATATAATTACAGCATTTTCAACCTTATGATACCACTTAATTCAAGTCCTAGTATTCCAGATGAGAAAAATGAAGCCAACAGAAGTTCTTGCTCAAGATCTTATGATTAAGATATAATTTAAAAATAATCCAAGCACAACGTTTGCTTAGGAAATAGGTGTTTCATTCATGTTCTTATTTAACCTATTTGTTTAGTAAATAAACTTGCCTTTTCACCAGCATTGCAGAATTGTATCTCATCCCTACTACTGCTGGGATCAGTGAAGATGTGATATATTTACTGTTGTCTTTAGAACACTGATGCTGTCATTTATATGTATCAACACATTTGCAAATGCTTATACACTTTCTCTTTCTAACTTGATGGTTTTAGGCTTCATTGTGAAGTCTCCATCCTTTGCTGCAATTGGAATGATTTCATCTCCGCTCACATAGAGCTTTGTTTCTGCCTGGACTTTATTGCTTACCACAATTAGACCTGCATTGTGATTTGGTGAATAGATGTTTGTGTCCCCTACTATTCTGGGGCTGTTTGAGGGTGGGGAATCACATAATGATCATCTTGGTTTCTCTATAGCACCTAGCCCAGTTGTTTGAATACAGTAGAAACTTCATAAATGCTGAATAAATTGTTTTGTTCAGTCTAATATAATGAAATGATAGTTACAGGACTGTGTTTCTGAAATCAGGCATTTTGCATGAAAATGCTAACCAGAGCCTCTTGCCCACTATTTGAAGAGGAGAAAGAATATAATACTTGGCAACACAAAACAACCCACCAATTTCCTAAAAGATAACTAAACCCAGCAAAATGTGTAGGTAGAAGTAACTACCATGTTAGGAGTAAAAAGCTTAAGCATCACTTTCTGATCACTAATTAATTAGGCTGTTAGTAATGACTGTGTACATAGTAACATGTACAGTTTTTATACCACATCATAAATATTTTGTTTATGATAAGGCATAGAAATAAACACACATCAATAAATAAAGCTGTTAGGGAAAAAACAAAAAGTTACAATAAGAGTTTGTTTCTTGTAATAAATTCTTCATCATCTGCAGCTTAAAAAAAGTTGAGAATTGAACTGGGGAGAAGGATTGAAGCAGTGGTTTGTCAAGGGTTATGGAAAGAGGTGGTGTGAGGAGTTGCTGTGCGTGGGTGACTGTGTTGGTCCCCTTGGGCTGTAGTAACAGAATACCATTGACTGGGTGGCTTATACACAATAGGAATTTATTGCTCCCGGTTCTGGAGACTGACAAGTCCAGATTCAGTGTCTGGTGAAGGCCAGCTTCCTGGTTCCTAGATATTGCCTCTCACTGTGTCCTCACATGGTGGAAGTGGGGAGGGCGCTCTCTCGGACCTCTTTGATAAGAATACTAATCCTATTCATGAGGTTTCCATCTGTATGGCCAAATCACCTCCTAAGGTTCCATCTCCTAACACCATCACTTTGGGGGTTAGTATTTCTTTCTTTTATTTTTTTAATGCTTTTCTAAAAAATTATTATTATACTTTAAGTTCTAGGGTACATGTGCATAACGTGCAGGTTTGTTACATATGTATACTTGTGCCATGTTGGTGTGCTGCACCCATCAACTCGTCAGCACCCATCAACTCGTCCTTTACATCAGGTATAACTCCCAAAGCAATCCCTCCCCCCTCCGCCCTCCCCATAATAGGCCCCGGTGTGTGACATTCCCCTTCCCAAGTCCAAGTGATCTCATTGTTCAGTTCCTACCTATGAGTGAGAACATGCGGTGTTTGGTTTTCTGTTCTTGCGATAGTTTGCTGAGAATGAAGGTTTCCAGCTGCATCCATGTCCCTACAAAGGACACAAACTCATCCTTTTTTATGGCTGCATAGTATTCCATGGTGTATATGTGTCACATTTTCTTAATCCAGTCTGTCACTGATGGACATTTGGGTTGATTCCAAGTCTTTGCTATTGTGAATGGTGCCGCAATGAACATATGTGTGCATGTGTCTTTATAGCAGCATGATTTATAATCCTTTGGGTATATACCCAGTAATGGGATGGCTGGGTCATATGGTACTTCCAGTTCTAGATCCTTGAGGAATCGCCATACTGTTTTCCATAATGGTTGAACTAGTTTACAATCCAACCAACAGTGTAAAAGTGTTCCTGTTTCTCCACATCCTCTCCAGCACTTGATGTTTCCTGACTTTTTAATGATTGCTATTCTAACTGGTGTGAGATGGTATCTCATTGTGGTTTTGATTTGCATTTCTCTGATGGCCAGTGATGACAAGCATTTTTTCGTGTGTCTGTTGGCTGTATGCATGTCTTCTTTTGAGAAATGTCTGTTCATATCCCTTGCCCACTTTTTGATGGGGTTGTTTGCTTTTTTCTTGTAAATTTGAGTTCTTTGTAGGTTCTGGATATTAGCCCTTTGTCAGATGAGTAGATTGCAAAAATTTTCTCCCATTCTGTGGGTTGCCTGTTCACTCTGATGGTAGTTTATTTTGCTGTGCAGAAGCTCTTTAGTTTAATTAGATCCCATTTGTCAATTTTGGCTTTTGTTGCCATTGCTTTTGGTGTTTTAGACATGAAGTCCTTGCCCATGCCTATGTCCTGAATAATATTACCTAGGTTTTCTTCTAGAGTTTTTATGGTTTTAGGTCTAACATTTAAGTCTCTAATCCATCTTGAATTAGTTTTTATATAAGGAGTAAGGAAAGGATCCAGTTTCAGCTTTCTACTTATGGCTAGCCAATTTTCCCAGCACCATTTATTAAATAGGGAATCCTTTCCCCATTTCTTGTTTCTCTCAGGTTTGTCAAAGATCAGATGGCTGTAGATGTGTGGTATTATTTCTGAGGACTCTGTTCTGTTCCATTGGTCTATATCTCTGTATTGGTACCAGTACCATGCTGTTTTGGTTACTGTAGCCTTGTAGTATAGTTTGAGGTCAGATATCATGATGCCTCCAGTTTTGTTCTTTTGACTTAGGATTGTCTTGGCAATGCGGGCTCTTTTTTGGTTCCATATGAACTTTAAAGCAGTTTTTCCAATTCTGTGAAGAAATTCATTGGTAGCTTGATGGGGATGGCATTGAATCTATAAATGACCTTGGGCAGTATGGCCATTTTCACGATATTGATTCTTCCTATCCATGAGCATGGTATGTTCTTCCATTTGTTTGTGTCCTCTTTTATTTCACTGAGCAGTGGTTTGTAGTTCTCCTTGAAGAGGTCCTTCATATCCCTTGTAAGTTGGATTCCTAGGTATTTTATTCTCTTTGAAGCAATTGTGAATGGAAGTTCATTCATGATTTTGCTCTCTGTTTGTCTGTTACTGGTGTAGAAGAATGCTTGTGATTTTTGCACATTAATTCTGTATCCTGAGACTTTGCTGAAGTTGCTTATCAGCTTAAGGAGATTTTGGGCTGAGATGATTGGGTTTTCTAAATATACAATCATGTCATCTGCAAACAGGGACAATTCGACTTCTTCTTTTCCTAACTGAATACCCTTGATTTCTTTCTCTTGCCTGATTGCCCTAGCCAGAACTTCCAACACTATGTTGAATAGGAGTGGTGAGAGAGGGCATCCCTGTCTTGTGCCAGTTTTCAAAGGGAATGCTTCCAGTTTTTGCCCATTCAGTATGATATTGGCTGTGGGTTTCTCATAAATAGCTCTTATTATTTTGAGATACGTTCCATCAATACCGAATTTATTGAGAGTTTTTAGCATGAAGGGCTGTTGAATTTTGTCAAAGGCCTTTTCTGCTTCTATTGAGATAATCATGTGGTTTTTGTCTTTGGTTCTGTTTGTATGCTGGATTACGTTTATTGATTTGCGTATGTTGAACCAGCCTTGCATCCCAGGGATGAAGCCCACTTGATCACGGTGGATAAGCTTTTTGATGTGCTGATTCGGTTTGCCAGTATTTTATTGAGGTTTTTTGCATCGATGTTCATCAGGGATATTGGTCTACAATTCTCTTTTTTTGTTGTGTCTCTGCCAGGCTTTGGTATCAGGATGATGTTGGCCTCATCAAATGAGTTAGGAAGGATTCCCTCTTTTTCTATTGATTGGAATAGTTTCAGAAGGAATGGTACCAGCTCCTCCTTGTACCTCTGGTAGAATTCAGCCTGTGAATCCATCTGATCCTGGACTTTTTTTTGGTTGGTATGCTATTAATTATTGCCTCAATTTCAGAGCCTGCTATTGGTCTATTCAGGGATTCAACTTCTTCCTGGTTTAGTCTTGGTAGAGTGTAAGTGTCCAGGAAATTATCCATTTCTTCTAGATTTTCTAGTTTATTTGCGTACAGGTGTTTATAGTATTCTCTGATGGTAGTTTGTATTTCTGTGGGGTCGGTGGTGATATCCCCTTTATCATTTTTTATTGCGTCTATTTGATTCTTCTCTCTTTTCTTCTTTATTAGTCTTGCTAGAGGTCTGTCAATTTTGTTGATCTTTTCAAAAAACCAACTCCTGGATTCATTGATTTTTTGGAGGGTTTTTTGTGTCTCTATCTCCTTCAGTTCTGCTCTGATCTTAGTTATTTCTTGCCTTCTGCTAGCTTTTGAATGTGTTTGCTCTTGCCTCTCTAGTTCTTTTAATTGTGATGTTAGAGTGTCAATTTTAGATCTTTCCAGCTTTCTCTTGTGGGCATTTAGTGCTATAAATTTCCCTCTACACACTGGTTTAAATGTGTCCCAGAGATTCTGGTATGTTGTATCTTTGTTCTCCTTGGTTTCAAAGAACATCTTTATTTCTGCCTTCATTTCTTTATGTACCCAGTAATCATTCAGGAGCAGGTTGTTCAGTTTCCATGTAGTTGAGCGGTTTTGATTGAGTTTCTTAATCCTGTGTTCTAGTTTGATCTCACTGTGGCCTGAGAGAGAGTTTGTTATAATTTCTGTTCTTGTACATTTGTTGAGGAGTGCTTTACTTTCAATTATGTGGTCAATTTTGGAATAAGTGCGATGTGGTGCTGAGAAGAATGTATATTCTGTTGATTTGGGGTGGAGAGTTCTGTAAATGTCTATTAGGTCTGCTTGGTGCAGAGGTGAGTTCAATTCCTGGATATCCTTGTTAACTTTCTGTCTCATTGATCTGGCTAATGTTGACAGTGGGGTGTTGAAGTCTCCCATTATTATTGTATGGGAGTCTAAGTTTCTTTGTAAGTCTCTATGGACTTGCTTTATGAATCTGAGTGCTCCTGTATTGGGTGCATACATATTGAGAATAGTTAACTCTTCCTGTTGAATTGATCCCTTTACCATTATGTAATGATCTTCTTTGTCTCTTTTGATCTTTGATGGTTTAAAGTCTGTTTTATCAGAGAGTAGGATTGCAACCCTGCTTTTTTGTGTTCTCCATTTGCTTGGTAGATCTTCCTCCATCCCTTTATTTTGAGCCTATGTGTGTCTCTGCATGTGAGATCGGTCTCCCGAATACAGCAAACTGATGGGTCTTGACTCTTTATCCAGTTTGCCAGTCTGTGTCTTTTAATTGGAGCATTTAGTTCATTTACATTTAAGGTTAATATTGTTATGTGTGAACTTGATCCTGTCATTATGATATTAACTGGTTAGTTTGCTTGTTAGTTGATGCAGTTTCTTCCTAGCGTTGATGGTCTTTACATTTTGGCATGTTTTTGCAATGGCTGGTACCAGTTGTTCCTTTCCATATTTATTGCTTCCTTCAGGGTCTCTTTAAGGCAGGCCTGGTGGTGACAAAATCTCTAAGCATTTGCTTGTCTGTAAAGGATTTTATTTCTCCTTCACTTATGAAAGTTAGTTTGGCTGGATATGAAATTCTGGATTAAAAATTCTTTTCTTTAAGAATGTTGAATATTGGCCCCCACTCTCTTCTGGCTTGTAGAGTTTCTGCTGAGAGATCTGCTGTTAGTCTAATGGGCTTCCCTTTGTGGGTAACCCGACCTTTCTCTTGGCTGCCCTTAACAGTTTTTCCTTCATTTCAACTCTGGTGAATCTGCCAATTATGTGTCTTGGAGTTGCTCTTCTCGAGGAGTATCTTTGTGGCATTCTCTGTATTTCCTGAATTTGGATGTTGGCCTGCCTTACTAGGTTGGGGAAGTTCTCCTGGATGATATCTTGCAGAGTGTTTTCCAACTTGGTTCCATTTCCCCCCTCACTTTCTGGCACCCCAATCAGACGTACATTTGGTCTTTTCACATAATCCCATGCTTGTTGAAGGCTTTGTTCATTTCTTTTTCCTCTTTTTTCTTTAGACTTCTCTTCTTGGTTCATTTCATTCATTTGATCCTCAGTAGCTGATACTCTTTCTTCCAGTTGACAAGTCAGTTACTGAAGCTTGTGCATTTGTCACGCATTTCTCATGTCATGGTTTTTATCTCTGTCAGTTCGTTTATAGCCTTCTCTGCATTGATTATTCTAGCTATCCATTCTTCCATTCTTTTTTCAAGATTTTTAGTTTCTTTGTGCTGGGTACGTAATTCCTCCTTTAGCTCTGAGAAGTTTGATGGACTGAAGCCTTCTTCTCTCAACTCATCAAAGTCATTCTCCATCCAGCTTTGATCCGTTGCTGGCGATGAGCTGCATTCCTTTGGAGGGTGAGATGCGCTCTTATTTTTTGAATTTCCAGCTTTTCTGCCCTGCTTTTTCCCCATCTTTGTGGTTTTATCTGCCTTTGGTCTTTGATGATGGTGACATACTGATGGGGTTTTCGTGTGAGTGTCCTTCCTGTTTGTTAGTTTTCCTTCTAACAGTCAGGACCCTCAGCTGTAGGTCTGTTGGAGATTGCTTGAGGTCCACTCCAGACCCTGTTTGCCTGGGTGTCAGCAGCAGAGGCTTCAGAAGATAGAATATTGCTGAACAGCGATTTTACCTGTCTGATTCTTGCTTTGGAAGCTTCATCTCCGGGGTGTACCCTGCCATGTGAAGTGTGGGGTGACGGTCTGCCCCTAGTGGGGGATGTCTCCCATTTAGGCTACTCAGGGGTCAGGGACCCACTTGAGCAGGCAGTCTGTCTGTTCTCAGATCTCAACCTCTGTGTTGGGAGATCCACTGCTCTCTTCAAAGCTGTCAGACAGGGTCATTTGCATCTGCAGAGGTTTCTGCTGCTTTTTTGTTTGTTTGTTTAGCTGTGTCCTGTCCCCAGAGGTGGAGTCTACAGAGATAGGCAGGCCTCCTTGAGCTGCTGTGGGCTCCACCCAGTTCCAGTTTCCCAGTGGCTTTGTTTACCTACTTAAGCCTCATCAATGGCGGGCGCCCCTCCCCCAGTCTGGCTGCTGCCTTGCCGTTAGATCGCAGACTGCTGTGCTAGCAATGAGGGAGATTCCGTGGGCATGGGACCCTCCCGGCCAGGTGTTGGATATAATCTCCTGGTGTGCCCTTTGCTAATACCCTTGGTAAAGCACAGTATTGGGGTGGGAGTTACCCGATTTTCCAAGTGTTGTGTGTCTCAGTTCCCCTGGCTAGGAAAAGAGATTCCCTTCCCCCTTGCACTTCCCAGGTGAGGCGATGCCTCGCTCTGCTTCAGCTCTTGCTGGCCGGGCTGCAGCAGCTGACCAGCACCGATTGTCCGGCACTCTCTAGTGAGATGAACCCAGTACCTCAGTTGAAAATGCAGAAATCACCCATCTTCTGTGTCACTGGTGCTGGGAGCTGGAGACTGGAGCTGTTCCTATTTGGCCATCTTGCTCTGCCCCGATATCACTTTTATACAAAAGTTTCTCTCTCTCTCTCTGTATGTGTGTATATGTGCATATGTATTTATTTTACCTTTTGACTTTTCTCTGTTAGCATATTTTGTCTCTAAACAACAATGGCTTTAATTTATACCTTTTATATATTGATACTTCTTAGTTATTTTTCTTATTTTATTGCCTTGGTTAATACAATCAAAATGAAGCCATTTAGTTGTAGTGGCAGCAAGCAGCTTGTGTTACTGTTGTCTTCAGTGGAAATGTTTAATGTTTTCCATTAGCATAATAATTGTTCTTTCATTATCAAGTTATAATGCTTTTCATCTTTTATTCTGATAATAAATTGCATTAGATTTTCCAATGTTGAAACTATCTTTCCATCTCTAAATTGTACAGGTTATTACACTGTTGAATTCAGTGAGCTGGTATTTTATTTAGGAGTTTTGTGTACACATTCAAATGCAAGATTGTTGTGTCTCTTCTGTTTTTCTTTATCATAAGATTTTAATATGTCTTATGATACACTGATAGAATGCTTTAGACTACCATTTTAGCAATAATTATATAGTTTATAGAGTACAGGAATTAGTGTGATATCATGTAATGATTTGCCTGCAGAATCGTGAAATTAACAAGAAGCAGTAAAGTGAAATTCTTTCTTTCAAACTTTTATTTTAGGTTCAGGGTTATCTGTGCAGGTTTGCTACATAGGTAAATTGTGTGGCACCAACATTTGGTGCAGAGATTATTTTATCTCACAGATAATAAACACGGTACCTGATAGGTAGTTTTTCTATCCTTACCCTCCTCCCACCCTCCACTCTTAGGTAAGACCCAGTGTTGTCGTTTCCTTCCTTGTGTCCATGTGTACTCAATGTTTAGCTCCCATTTATGAGTGAGAGCATGTGATATTTGACTTTCTGTTCCTGTGTTAGTTCAATTAGGATAGTAACCTCCAGTTCCACCCATGTTCCTGCAAAGGACATGTTCTTGTTCTTTTTTATGGTTGTATAGTATTCCATGGTGTATGTGTACTACATTTTGTTGACATAGTCTGCTGTTGATTGGCATTTAGGTTGATTCCATGCCTTTACTATTGTGAATAGTGCTGCAATGAGCATACACGTGCATGTGTCTTTGTGGTAGAGTAATTTATATTCCTTTGGGTATATACCCAGTAGTTGGATTGCTGGTTCCAATGGTAGCTGTGTTTCAAGTTCTTTGAGAATCACCAAACCACTTTCCCCAATGACTGAACTAATTTACATTCACACCAGCAGTGTATAAGTGTTCTCTTTTCTCCACAATCTTGCCAACCTCTGTTATTTTTGACTTTTTAATAGCAGCTATTTTGACTGGTGTGAGATGGTAACTCATTGTGGCTTTGATTTGCATTTCTCTCATGATTAGTGATGTGGAGCATTGTTTTATATTTATGGGCCATGTGTATGTCTTTTTTTGAAAAGTATCCATTCGTGACCTTTGCCCACTTTTTAATGGGACTGTTTTTTACTTGTTTATGTGCCTAAATTCCTTACAGATTCTGGGTATTAGACCTTCGTTGGATACATAGTTTACAAATATTTTCTCCTATTCTGTAGTTTGTCTATTTAGTCTGTTGATAGCTTCTTTTGCTGTCCAGAAGCACTTTGGTTGAATTAGATCCCATTTTTCAATTTTTTGGTTTTCTTTCTATTGCCTTTTGTGTCTTTGTTATGAAATATTTGCCAGGTCCTATGTCCAGAATGGTATTTAATAGGTTATTTTCCAGAGTTTTTCTAGTTTTCTATATTTATGTTTTTAATCCATCTTGAGTTGTTTTTTGTGTGTGGTAAAAGGAAGGGGTCCAATTTCAATCTTCTGAATATGGCTAGCCAGTTAACCCAGCACCCTTTGGGGAAAAAGTCTTTTCCCCACTGCTTCTTTTTGTCAGTTTTGTCAAAGATCATATGATGTAGGTATGTGGTATTATTTCTGGGCTCTCTACTCTGTTCCACTGGTCTATGTGTCTGTTTTTGTACCAGTACTATGCTGTTTTAGTTATTGTAGCCCTGCAATATAGTTTGAAGTTGGATAATATGTCTCCAGCTTTGCTCTTTTTGCTTAGGATTGACTTGGCTATTCATGCTCTCCTGTGGTTCCATATGAATTTTAAAATGTTTTTATTCTAATTCTGTGAAGAATGTCATTGGTAGTTTGATAGAAATAGCATTGAATCTGTAAATTGCTTTGGGTAGTATGGCCATTTTAACAAAGCTGAGTCTTTCTATTCATGAATATGGAATGCTTTTCTGTTTGTTTGTGTCATCTCTAATTTATTTGAGCAGTGTTTTGTAATTATTGTTGTAGATATTGTTTACCTCTCTAGTTAAGGATGATCCTAGGTATTTTATTCTTGTTGTGGTTATTATGAATGGGATTGCACTCTCAATTTAGCTCTTAGCTTGAATGTTGCTGGTATGTAGAAATGCTACTGATTTTTGTACTTTAATTTTGTGTACTGAAACTTAGCTAAAGTTGTTTATCAGATCAATAAGGTTTCAGGCACAGACTATGGGATTTTCTAGGTATAGAATCATATTATCTTAAAACAGAGATAGTTTAACATTTTCTCTTCCTATTTGTATGCCTTCATTTATTTCTTTTGCCTGATTGGTCTGGCTAGGACTGCTAGTACTATGTTGAACAGGAGTGGTGAGAGGGAGTATCCTTGTCTTGTTCCGGTTTTCAAAGGAATTGCTTCCAACTTTTGCCCATTCAGTATGATGTTGGCTGTGGGTTTTTCATAGATGGTTCTTATTTTGAAGTATATTCCTTCAATGCCTAGTTTGTTGAGGGTTTTTAATATAAAGAGATGTTAAATTTTATAGAAAGCTTTTTCTGCATTTGTTGAGATGGTTGTGTGGTTTTTGTTTTTAGTTCTGTTTATGTGATTAATCACTTTTATCAATTTGCATATGTTGAACCAACCTTGCATATCAGGGATAAAACCTACTTGATCATGGTGGGTTAGCTTTTTCATGTGCTGCTGGATTTGGTTTGCTAAGTTTTTGTTGAGGATTTTTACATCTATCTTCATCAAGGATAATGGCCAGAAGTTTTCTTTTTTGTATGTCTCTGTCAAGTTTTGGTATCAGGTTGATGCTGGGCTCATAGAATGAGTTCAAGAAGAGTTCCTCCTCCTCATTTTTTTTGGAATAGGAATGGTACCATCCTTTCTCTATACATCTGGTAGAATTAGGCTATGAATTCATTTCATACTAGGCTTTTTCTCTAATAGGCTTTTTATTACTGATTCAATTTTGGAGCCCACTATTGATCTGTTCAGGAATTCAGTTTTTTCCTGGTCAAACTGGGGAGATTGTATGTTTTTAGGAATTTATTTCTTCTGGGTTTTCTAGCTTGTTTGCATGGAGGTGTTCATAGTAGTCTTCTGAAGCATTTTTTGTGTTGTTGTGTGGTCAGTGGTAATGCCTCCTTTGCCATTTTTGATTACATTTATTTCAGTCTTCTCTCTTTTTTTCTTTTATCAGTCTAGCTAGTAGTCTATCTATCTTATTTATTATTTCAAAGAACCAACTACTGAGCTCATTGCTCCTTTTAATGGTTTTTCATGTCTCAGTTTCCTCAGTATAGCTCTAATTTTGGTTATTTCTTGTCTTCTGCTAATTTGGGAGTTGGTTTGCTCTCGTTTCTCTAGGTCCTCTGGGTGTGATGTTAGGTTGTTAACTTGAGGTCTTTTTAATGTTTTGATGTGGGTGTTTAGTGATGTATATATCCCTCTTAACACTGCTTTAGCTGTGTCCTAGAGATTCTTGTATGTTTTAGCTTAGTTCTCATTAATTTCAAAAAATGTCTTGATTTCTGTCTTAATTTCATTGTTTACCCAAAGGTTATTCAAGAGCAGATTGTATGATTTTCATATAATTGTATGGTTTTAAGTGATGCTCTTAGTATTGATTTCTATTTTTATTGTGCTGTGGTTTGAGAGTGTGGTTGATATGATTTTGAGGGTTTTTTTTTGTTTGTATTTTTTTTGAGACAGAATCTCACTCTGTCACCCAGGCTGGAGTGCAGTGGCCGGATCTCAGCTCACTGCAAGCTCCGCCTCCCGAGTTCACGCCATCCTCCTGCCTCAGCCTCCCGGGTAGCTGGGACTACAGGCGCCCGCCACCTCGCCCAGCTAGTTTTTCATATTTTTTAGTAGAGACGGGGTTTCACCGTGTTAGCCAGGATGGTTTCAATCTCCTGACCTCGTGATCTGCCCGTCTCGGCCTCCCAAAGTGCGGGGATTACAGGCTTGAGCCACTGCGCCAGGCCGATTTTGAGTTTTGATAATCTGCTGAAGTTTGTTTTATGCCTAATTGTGGGGTTGATATTAGAGTATGTACCATGTGATGATAAGAAGAATGTATATTCTGTTGCTTTTGTGTACAGAGTTCTGTAGATGTTTATTAGGTTCATTTAGCCAAATGTTGAGTTCAGGTGCCAAATATCTTTGCTAGTTTTATGCCTTGATATTCTCTCTTACACTGTTAGTGGGGTGTTGTAGTCTCCCACTATTATTGTGTGGTTATCTAAGTCTCTTTGTAGGCCTCTAAGAATTTGTTTTATGAATGTAGGTTCTCCTGTGTTGGGTGCATATATATTTAGGATAGTTAGATCTTCTTGTCGAATTAAACCCTCTACCATTATGTAATGTCTTTCTTTTTGATGTGTGTGAATTTGATCTGTCATCATGTTGTCATCTGGCTATAATGCAGACTTGTTTGTGATTGCTTTAAAATGTCAATGGTCTATGTACTTAAGTACATAATGACTGGTAGCAGTCTTTCCATATTTAGTGCTTCCTTCAAGAGCGTCTGTCAGGCAGGTCTGATGGTCATGGATTTCTTTAACATTTGCTTTTCTGAAAAGGATCTTATTTCTCCTTTGCTTATGAAGTTTAGTTTGGTTGGATATAAAATTCTTGGTTGAAATTTCTTTTCTTTAAGAATGCTGAAAATTGGCACTGAGTCTTTTCTTGTTTTTTTTTTTTTTTTTCCCGGAAAGGTTTGCTCTTAGCCTGATGGGATTCTCTTTTTAGGTGAACTGTGCCTTCCCTCTAGCTGACTTTAACATTTTTTTTTCTTTCCTTTTGACCTTGGACAATCTGATGACTATGGTCATCTTGTAGTATCTCACAAGGATTCTCTGAATTTTCTGAATTTGATTGTAGGTCTTTGTAGTGAGGTTGGAGAAATTTTCATGGACAATTTGCATAATCCCATATCTCCCAGAGGCTTTGTTCATTCTTCTTTAATCCTTTTTCTTTATTCTTATCTGACTGAGTTATTTCGGAGAAGTGCTCTTCAAGATCTGAAATTCTTTCCTTAGCTTGATCATTTCTATTGTTAACTTGTGATTTTATTTTGGATTTTTTAAATATCTTTTGATGCTCTTGAGGTTTTGCTTATAGTATGAGGTGGGTTCAGTCAACTGACTTTACTTCTGAAAGATTTTAGGGGGTCAAATCTCAGCTCAGCACTCCTGGGTTGCATTTTCTAACACTGGGGGGCTGGTTTCAGGCCTTTGTTCTCTGGCTCCTCCAGGTTAGGAACCTGCTATGCTGGAGGAGATGAGGTATTCCTGAACTATTGGCCACAGCACTCTGACGTGTGGTGTCAACCAAAGCTCTTTGTCAGGGAAGTGGCAGTGAGTTCTGTGCTCGTTCACAATTGCCAGCAGCACAGGCAGTATGGTTAGGTGCACAAGAGTTGGCTGGGGCAGGGTATCAGTGGGAGCGGGACTGTGTTGTTCCTATATGTGCTCACACAGGTGGCAGTGGTAGCAGTGGGGGCGGCACGGCAGGCTTGGGGCTGTCGGCCTCCATGTGTGCGCTTGTAGTGTTGATGGTCGCAGTGTGGGGTGGAGGGGCAGGGTAGTTTGAAATCCTTAAATATATAAAAATCAATATAGCCCTGATTAAAGTCTTTAGCATGCATTCATTCTTCACATGTATAATGCAGTAGTAGGAGTTTATTTTAAAGTCGTACTTTTAATTGAAACTCTAAATTACAATTCAGAAAGTGCATTGCTGTAAGATAGTATTTTTTAGACATTGGAAAATTATTTAGGATGAAAGAATTTTACTTTTCTTAAAAAAAAAAAAAACCCATACTTGTTATGTTTTGAAGACATCAATGTTTTGTTATTTCCTTACTGTAGATGTTTGCTGTTTTGGTACAAGATGTATCAGAAATATCTATTACTTTATTCTGAAAACTAATAGACCATTTTTGAGCAGTTTTTCAGTTTATAAAAAGAAATAGAAAGACTTCCTACATATTCCCTCACGCACTACCCCCTGCCTAGTTTTCATTATTATTAACATCTTGTATCAGTGTACCACATTTGTATTACCTTATTTTTAATGACCTTGAAAGCAATTATTAAGTAATCTTCTGCTGTGACTTGTTACTATTATTTTTCCTGAAAACATCTTGCAATTTTATATTGGATAATAAATTTGGGGAAAAAATTGGATAAAAAATTTGGAAATAGTGGGTATTTATATTTTAAAATGAAAATAAGTTCATGATTGGTTGGCAAACTAGTAACATGCTTAAAGAAAATAAACATTTCTATTTCTAAACATTAATGGATTTTTTAACACTTAAGAAAATAGAATGTTGAATGTATAATGTAAACCATTCTTTTAAGTTGTATTTAAATATTGCCCCAAACAGGTGAGAAGGAATCACTCAATGTAATAAATACTGGTAAATATAAATATAAAACAAACACCTAACATCTATTTAAAAACTTTTAACATCTATTATTTATTTATTTATATAGACAGGGTTTTGCTCTGTTGCCCATGTTGGAGTGCAGTGGTGCAATCATGGCTCACTGCTGCTGTGAACTCCTAGGTTCAAGCAATTCTCCCATCTCAGCCTCCCTTGTAGCTGCGACTGCAGGTCCATACCACCACGCCTGCCTATTTTTTAAATCTTTTCTAGTTACAAGATCTTGTTTTGTTGCCCAAGCTTGTTTCAAAACCCTGAGCTCAAGCACTTCTCCCACCTTGGCTTTCCAAAGTGCTGAGATTACAGATGTGAGCCACCGTGCCCAGCCTTATACAATTTAATGAGAGCTAGAGGTTTTTATACTCATAAATGTGAGTAACTATCTGATATTTAACTTACTTCTTCAAATATTAAAAAAAAACTTAACTTTTTCCCCTTATAAACTACAGGTTGTAGTTGCTTTGCTCTGTAGTTTTTAACCGTTTTCCCATTTAAAAATAAAAGGTACAGCTCGCTACCAATGGTCATTTAATTATTTTGCACAAACACCCTCTTTGAGGGTGAAGCAAATCTGACTGACTTTCAATGTAAAAATAAAATATAAAAACTGTTCTTGGAGTTATTTCTAAACAGAACTAACATCAGAATCATCTACCTCAGAAAAATCAGCTTCATCAAATGAATCTTTGGCCAACTATTCAAGAACAATGTTAACATCACATGTAAGAATGCTACATTTTTTACAATTTGACATTTTCAGCAATCGAGAATTACTATATTTTTAAATGGAAGTACCATTACTAAAATAGAAAATATCTTCTGTTTCCAAAGTAGATATATTAGGGCAATGAGAGAATAATAGTAAAAGTAAGATACTGTGTGGCAAAGTTATCTCAGGGTAAACACTACAGCTGCAACTGTCACCAGCAAGTATTCTCAGGGCGAATGAGAAAAGGGTTAGCTTTTCAAAACAATTAATTGTTATTTTTATTAGACTATTCAGCTGATAAAGGCTTTATAAGTTTTTTCTTTTAAATATTTGAAAAATGTTTTGACATTTTGAGTTTTATTATTTCTTTATATTTTGAGCTATCATTGTCATGTAAAGAATACTACCTTGAGAAGGCCTATGTTATGGTTCTCCCAGGTAGCTGGAGATTTAAATTATTAACAACCGTTTAAGGGAAGGTGGCAACATTGTCCAATAAGTAAGTGTGTGTGTGTGTGTGTGTGTGTGTGTGCGCCTGTGTAGTGTTTGGTGTGGGAGAGATGTTGTTGTGAAGGGAAGGCTTCCAAACTTCCCTGTACATCATATGTACCCATCCAACATTACTTCTCCTCCAGACATATTTCTTTTTGCCCCCTTCCAAAAGATATTCAAAATAATAACAAGGGGTAAATCAAAAGTAAAGGGAAAATAAATAAGAATTCATATGCTAATATTGAGATAACATAATGCTGAAATGGTTTGATTTCAAGTAGTCAATGACTTGATTGAGCATGTTTTAGAATCCTTCTGATCTTTGGATAGCCATGCTGATAGACTTCTCAAACATTATGAGAACCACTTTTCAAATGGTGGAGGTAAGAGTACCCAACAATCTGCTCCTCCATAAAAGCAAGAAAACAAGTGATGAAAAATGTTAAAATAACATTTTTCAGAATTCTGTAAATTAAGTAAATATTTGTTACTACAATTTGAGGAAAGATACATTTCCTTTCTACTAATTAAAAAAAGGCATATTATCTACATTGCTGTAAGGACAGTGAGCTGTCAGGGTTCCCCATCCCCATGTCCCTGACTGTAGCTCCACACTAGCCTTGAAAATCAACAGCCTCAGAACTACCATATCTGTGAAAGGCAATGGCCTGGCAGCTACCTAAGGGGATGAGAGGTTTCAAACTCCCCCAGAATTCTATCTCCAGAGAGTGTTACTATTTGCCCTGTCTGGCAGTTCCATGAAAAGCTTCCTCCTTGGGTGTTGTCTTTTTTCTCTTTTCTTTTTTTTTTTGAGACAAGTCTTGCTCTGTTGCCCGGGCCGGAGTGCAGTGGCATGATCTTGGCTCACTGCAACCTCTGCCTCTCTGCCTCCCAGGTTCAAGCGATTCTCCTGCCTCAGCCTCCTGAGTAGCTGGGATTACAGGCACGTGCCACTACGCCCGGCTAATTTTTGTATTTTTAGTAGAGAAGGGGCTTCACCATGTTAGTCAGGCTGGTCTCGAACTGCTGACCTCATGATCCACCTGCCTTGGCCTCCCAAAGTGCTGGGATTACAAGCGAGGCTTGTCTTTATTAGAGTTCTCTCTGTGTACACAGCTTTATCCCCAACACATTTTTATAAAAAATCAGTGGCAGTTGTTTTACATCACAACTACCTGAGGAAGCAATAACAGTTGGGGCTAGCAATCAGCTGATTGAAAAAAGAAGAAGAAGAAAATGGGAGAATAAAACGTCCATAAAGGGCTTTGTAAAGTGCCTACATATTTCTGGAAATCCATAAGGCCACAAAAATGTAGAGGACTGTACATACATCCAGGAATGATAGGAGAAGGGGTTAATCTTTTACCCCTGCTGATTTAGACGCTCTGTACTAGCAGGAATTGAAAGCTAAAGTAGAGTTGTAATGCTCCTGGCAGGGGTTAAAAATGTGTTATTGAACACATGAAGAATGCCTGGTCAAGGTTGGGAGGCTTACTGGATCAAGAGATCTAGAAAAACCTTTGTCAAATAATTAGCCAACCACTAAGCCAACCAAACAGAGACTTCAGTGGCCATACATAACAGAACACATAATTTTCAGATTTAGTCCAAAATAATGATTAAGCAAACAAACATCAGCAATAATTTCTTGCTGGGAGGGCACTAGTTGTGGGAATATTCAATTACATTTATAGAATTGCCACATTATTTTGTTTAAAATATCTAGTTCTTAAGAAAAATTACAAAATGTGCAAAGCAACAGACAGGGTTGACCAATACACAGGAAAAAAGGTAATCAATAGAACCTGTTCCTGAGGAAGCCCAAATATTGGACTTTAGAAAGATGTCAAATCACCTATTTTATATCTATATCTATATCTATATCTATATAGAGAACTAAAGAAAATAATGTATAATTAGAAAAGTATGACAATGATGTATCAAAAGAGAAAATATGAATAAGGAGATAGAAATGATAAAAAAGAACCAAATGGAAATTCTGAAGTTGAAAAGTATAATGCCTAAAATAAAAAATTTAGTAGAAATGTTCTGGAACAGATTTGCGTTGGCAAAAGAAAGAATTAGTGAATTTGAAGATAGGCCAACTGAGAAGATTCAGTATAAAACACAAAGTAAAAAATGAGTAAAGTGACAAGAGGCTCAGAGGCATTAGGACACAATCATACTAATATGTACATAACAGAAGTTTCAAAAGCAGAGGAAACTGGGAAAAGGATAAAAATAATATTAAAGAGATAAAAACCAACAAATTCTCAAATTTTAATATAAAATTAAAAAGAGTTTTAATAAATACATCTAAGAAGTTCAAAAATCTCCAAGTAAGATAAACTCAAAGAGATTCACACCTAAGCATATCATAATCAAAGTGTCAAAACTAAAGATAAAGAGAATTCTTGAATACTACAAGAGAAAGATGATTTGTTACTTGAAGATATTATAATAAGATCAGCATTAGGTTTCTCAGCAGAATCCATGATGGCCAGAAGGCAGTGAAATGATCTATTTAAAGTGGTGAAAAAAAAAGATTGTGAACCGGGAATTCTGTACCCAGTAAAACTATCCTTCTTGAAGTAAAGAAGAAATCAAAACATTCCCAGATAAACAAAAACTGAGAATGTTTGTCATTAGATCATCTTTTCTACAAAAATACCAAGGAGTCCATTGAGTTCAAATGAAAGGTCACTAGATACTTACTGGAATGTATACAAAGAAATGAAAAACATCAGCAAAGGTAGCTAGATAGATAAATATGAAAGAAAGTATAGAAATACTTTGTGACTCTATTCTTTTTTCTGTATGATTTAAGAAATTACTTCATAAAGCAATAATTTAAAAATCATGTTCTTTAGATATTTTGAGTTCCTGGCATCTACATATGAAATTTAATATTAGTTTGTCAGTTTCTAAAGAAAAGCCAACTGGGGTTTTGATAGGAATTGCTTTGGATCTATAGATCAATTTGAGGTATATTTCCATCTTAAGAATATTAAATCTTTTGGTCTGAGATTATGAGGTATCTTTCCATTTATTTGGTCCTTCTTTAATTTCTCTCAGCAATATTTTGTAATTTTCAGAGTAAAAGTTTTGCATTTCTTTTGTTACATTTATTCCTAAGAGTAATATCCTCTTGATGCTATTTTAAGTGGAACTGTGGTTTTAATTTCCTTTTCCATTGTTCACTGCTACAACTGATTCAGAACAGTTTTACAGGAATACTTTTAGTCACTGTTTAGGTAACTTGGATAACAACTTTGGTTTTAGGAATGAGAAAAATAGATTCATTCAACTTTTTATAGTTACCATGACTAATGCTCCTAAAATTGGAAATGTTTTGGCCAAACCACAATTTTGGAAGAGGAGATCTGAGATAGATAACTATGTAAGTGTTTCAATGCTGGAATATGTTTTTTATGAGGGTTGATAAGATCTTACCAGATGATTCTATGGGTTTGCAGACAAAGAAACTGGTAGAAATTCAATTCAGATTCTTGGAAAATGCAGTTGCTCTTTGACAGAACTCAATGTGAATTTTGAAGTAAACTATGAGAACTCTGTTACCATTTGCTAGAAGGTTTTTCTATGAATTTTGGTTTTAAAACTTTGCTACCATAGGAATAAAACATTTTGAATTCATTAAATAAATTGAATATACTGAATACACTTTCAGCTTCCCATATAAGCCAAACAATAGCAGCTGTCTATTGAAATTAACTTTTATACAGAAATAAAGTTTATATTTGGTTTTGTTTGTGCAACTTACTAAAGTTGTTTACAGGAAGTGAGTGTTATTTTGCACAAAAAATTAGAAAAAGAGGATCACACTTTTTTTCAGCATTGTCTCTATGGTTTACGTAGATAGAATTATCAAAGCATAAAAATTAAATATATGCATATTTTGTGTGTATATGTTCACGTGTCTGTCACCTGCTTCTGAAAAGGTCCCAAATATCTAGTAAATTAGAAACCATTGTTATATAAAATGATTTAAATAATTCAATTTAGGCTTCAAGGACAAGTGTGTACTTTCATTTTAGAATTACTGATTTGTATTTTTTATTTTTCATTCTATACTCAGTTGCTTACTCAAAATCTATATTTAATTATTTAATAAAGTTGCAAACTTAACATTTCCAATATTGTCTCCTGATTTTCTCCTACTAAAGATGTTCCTCCCACAGTTTCCCTCATCTTAGTTATTGACAACTCTTTGCCTCCACTTGCTCAGGAGAAAAGCCCTAGTCATTCTTGAATCTGCTTTCTCATACCCCATGTTCAATCTACCAGAACACTGTGTTACTTTCTTTACATTGATTGTCTGATTTAGTGCTAACAAACCTATGCAGTAGGTATTATTTCTATATTTAAATAAATAAACATTAATAAAAGACAATAATAATCATAGCATTTACTAGGTACCAGGTACTCTTCAAGTCATCTTACTTATAATAGCCCAAATTATCCTACTAATAACTCTATATGGTTGTTACAATTATTATATTCATTTTACGTGTGGAAAAACCAAGGCATACAAGGCTAAGTATCTTTTCCAAATTCTCATAATTTGTAAGTGTAGGAGCCAAGTTTCAAACCCAAACATAGTACACTAAAATACATTAAGCACTTGCAACTCTAAAGAGGAAGTTTTAGGAAAAGTTTCTAAATGAAATACTTCATAATTAACAGACACTAAATGTATAGGATTTTATTTTCCTTTTCTTACCAATATCCAACACACATTTATAGTTTTCCACACGTGCCGGATATTAATGCAGAAAGATGACTCCAGTGTGTTTCTTGCCCAGAGGAAGATCATAATCACATAGGAGAAGAGAGAAGAAATTAAAAAATGAATAAATGAATGAAGATGTCATTAAAATATGAAATATATGAGTATTTTTCATATATTATAAGATGGAGTGCTAAATATATTGCAACAATCACTTGTGATACACAAATAAGTTTGTAAAATAGAAATAAAGTATTCAGGCTGAGCATGGTGACTCATGTCTGTAATCCCAACACTTTGGGAGGCTGAGGCAACCAGATTGCTTTGAGCTCAGGAGTTTGAGACCAGCTTGGGCAACATGACAAAATCTCATCTCTACAAAAATTATAAAAATTAGCCTGGTGTTGGTGGCTCTAAGTAGTAAGCCTTTAGAACATTCTATTTTCTTTTCTGCTAAGAAACACAAGTACTGCATCTACAAGGTATGTATGATAGAAAATGAAATTAAATGAAAGGTCTGAAAGATGTGTTTTGAACTAAACAAAATACAACTTTAGATTTTTGGGGGTATGTGAATACATTGCATTTTTCTTACAGAGCATTTGACAGATAAAATCCAGTTTGTAAATTGCATAACTGTAATGATGTTATATAAGATTTAAATGTATTAAATGCAACAGAATATTTAACCAAAGTCCTTTCTCTTTTTCACAAAAACAAGTCACATGCAGAGAAAAGGTAACAATTGACAGATATATTTTGAAACATGGGTCTTAAGTATTTACAGAGTTTAGAAAAGAATTATTTTTAAGTCTCAACTACGTAATGTTTAAGGTTTCTCAGATTATTCAAGTTATTGATATTTACCTCTGTTTCTATGACTATCAAACATGCAGTAGAGAAAATAAGAGAAATTGTTCAAAAACTGTATCCTCTATAAGGAAGTTCATTTTAGGAGCAAGTACATCTTGCTGCTTGAATAGTTCCTTTTAAATGAACTCTTGATGATGTAAAAGAACAAGATTTATCTTTAAAGATGTAAAAGAACAGTCCAGTAGAATAAAGTACATGTGTTTTCTATGTAAATTGCAAATATGAAAAACATTTTACTTCATGGCATTAAAGTCACAGGTCAAAGTCAAGAGTTTATTGCCAATTTAGAAGAAAATTTCTTTTCAATGACATATGGCATGACCTTCAACTTCTACTAGTTGTAGAATGGTTAAGGTCAACGCTTCGTACGTTCAGAAAATCCAAATGATGTACATGACAAATGGTAGAGTCTATCGTAACTGATTTCTGGGGCAAACGCAGTAAAATATTGCACAGTGGGATGAAAGGTTATTGACCTTGTGATATTATGTCTGACACTAATCATTATTTCCCAATTGAGCTGTTTGAAAGGATAGTTAATATTTTGTTTATTTTTTCTGATTGTTTATAAGAATTGGAAATGCTCTGCCCCCTCCCTGCACCCTACTAAATGGAATACAGCTATTTCTGTTGGGATTTTGTCAACTAAGGACAAGTTTAAGTGAACAAAAGAGTGTTTTAATTTACTTTCAGTATAGTTTTTCTTTTTTGCTTCTGTTTTAGTCAGAATTTTGTTTTTAGCCTCACACAATAGGAAAAAATACGAACCTTCATGAAGAGTTAAAATTTCAGTGTTAATACTTTACTGTCCAGAAAGAAAAATAATATTGAGTATTCACTCTTTATATACTAAAAGTATCCTGGCTTTTTTTTTTTTTTTTTTTTTAAAGAAAGCCTCAATAAACACTGATTTAGACATGTTTCATCTATCTCCTCTCTAAAATGTGCTCTGCTTCTGGGTTCTGTAGCCCTGCCAGTGGAATTTTTTTCTCTTTTCCCAAGTTGACATGTTCTCATCTATTGTCCTTTTCTCCTACACTCCAGAAGTCCAATTGCCAATTAACAGCTGCTACCCAGAGATTTTCTCATAGCACATTGGACTAAGGCTATTGTCCTTTTTCACTATATGTCCCATTCATTATGGGACTTTGGCTTCTTTTTGTATTTTGAAACCTTAATACATCTAAGCACCACATATGCATTCATCTGCTGTTCTTTCTGTGTAAACCATGGTCTAAATTTCTCCGCACTAAAAATGCATTAGAGATCATCATTTGAATTTACTTTAGGCAACTGGAGATATGACAAGAAATAAGCACTACATAAACGAATTTGCCCAACTGTTAAACCTATGAAGGGCAGGAAATGTGTATCCCACGCATTATTCTCCAAGTCTTCTTGACATGACCTAAAGCAGTAAACTTGAGCACCCGGAGTATCTGTGTAAGCTAAGAAAATGGGCTCACTCTGGGCCCACTATTCATGGGACTGCAGATAGAAAGAATCCTAGAAGCTGTAGTTACAAAATAAAATTCTTCTATATCTTTCATTATGCAAAGTTTGTCTTTAGTCACTATTATTATTACTTTTGTTGTTGTTATGTTTATTTTCAGGTTTGTTACTTTGTCTATACTATTAATCTACTAATATTTCTATTATTCTAGAATCAACCTTGCTATGCCCCTAACTTTGAAGCAACAAAGAAAAAAAGATTTTCTATTTTAAAAACAGAGATGACTCTATAATAGGCTGTAAAATGGCCCAAATGTGAGACCAAGTATCATGAAGAACTTTCCAGGTAACTTTGGCGTAAGAGCTGTAAGAAGTTGCACATCATCACTAACCAGTGAAAGTCAAGCACAGAATATTTATGAGAATATGATAAAAACCAGGCTAAAATTCTTTCTTAGGAAAGCTCACAAGAAAGGAACTCAAAATGTCTGGCTCATTTTTTAGGAAAAGTGATCCAAGTACAGAAGTGTCCCAGGTCAGGAAACAACCTATTCCCATCACTTTTTTAAAGGTACAGCCTAGTCTGCCTTCCTTCCTTTACAGCATCGTTTACCCATGTAGGATATTTTGAGAAGCATCCGTCTCTCTAAAATGCTTTTCCCTAATAAGTTAATTAACCATTGAAATAATTATTTTAAATGGTAAACTAGGACGTTGATGATTCTGAGGCCGTTTTCTTGTAGCAGGGATGGCTGGGTTGTCATCGTTTTGGGAAAGTAAGAGCAATTCCATCGTTCTTAAGAAAAGATAATTTAGTATATAATAAGAAAGGCGTATTAAAAAACTAAAAAGCAAAAAATGGTATGTTCTTCAAAATTTGGTCTGTAACTAACCTTGTTCACTTCTTCACCATGAAACAAAAATTTCCCTTCTCGTCATATATAAACATCCTTATAAAAAAGTACAGTTTCTATTCTGCATTTTTCTAAATCTGTCTCAAGGAAGGTGAGTTTCAAATGAGTACCTTAACAAAGGAAACCCTCGGATTTCCTCATCTATGTGGTATTACTTGTATTTTATGAATGCCTTACAAACAATTAGTTCTTTCTTTTTTGGAGTCAGGCATCTATGAGACAGTTACTGAATTTAAAAGCACTACAGTTACTTGTAGAGTTCCTGCATTACTCAGGGTTATCCAGAAAAATAGAACCAAGAGTAGTGTATGTGTGTGTGTGTATATATATATATATATATACACACACACACATACACACACACACGTATATATATATACACTTGTATATGCACATGTATACAAAACAGTGTGTATATATATATACACACACACACACATACACACACATGTATATATATACACTTGTATATGCACATACATACAAAACTGTGTGTGTGTGTGTGTGTGTATATATATATATATATATATAGAGAGAGAGAGAGAGAGAGAGAGAGAGAGAGAGGAGATTTATTATGGGAATTGTCTCATGAGATTATGGAGACCAAGAACTCCAAAATTAATTTGGGACAAATAATTGCAAACCAAAGCTTGAGGTTACCTGTCTGATTGAGAACTGTGATGGTTAATTTTATGTGTCAAACTTGAGCAGGCTATGAGTTGTCCAGATAGCTGGTAAAATATTCTTTCTGGGTGTGTCTGTGAGGGTATTTCCTGAAAAGATGACAATTTGAATAGGAAGACTAAGTAAAGAAGATCATATTCACTGGTGTAAGTGCACAGTATCCAATCTGTTGTGGGCCTAAATAGAACAAAACGGAAGAAGAAGGGCAACTTTTCTGTGTTTCTATTCCAGCTGACACAGGGACATCCATCTTCTCTTGCCCTCGGACATTGGCATTCCTGATTCTTCAGCCTCTGGACCCAACCATAGACCCTCCTCCACTATGCCTATTCTCAGGTCTTTGGATCAGGAGTTATACCAGGTTTTTGGACTTGGACTAAATTACAACCACCAGCTTTCCTAGTTCTCCAGATTGCAGACTGTGGGAGTTCTTGGTCTCCATAATCTCATGAGCCAATTCCCATAATAAATCTCCTCTCTGTCTTCTCCCCCTCTCTATATATACACACACTGTTGTGTATATATGTATGTATATATATACACACACAGACACACACACACTTGGTTCTGTTTTTCTGGATAACCCCGAATAATGCAGGAACTCTACTAGTGACTGTAATGTTTTTAAATTCAGATGGTATCTTAAATTATAGATAGAAAAGCTGAGATCCAAAATCTTAAGTTATTACTCTCAGGTCATAAAATAAGTATGTTACAAAGCTGAAAGTAAAACCTGAAATACTAATTCTTGGATTGGTACTCTAGCCTCCAGTATATCACACTGCTTTTCCAACCTCAGTTGACCAAACTCTCCCTTAGTTAGACTGTCTTACAAAAGCCTATTGTTTTATATATTAAAATGAGGAAATAATTTTTTAGGTTTGTCTTGTGTATGCAAGCAATATAGTAATTATTTTTATCTCCATTTTTAAGGTATGTAACCTGAGTCTTTATGGAATTTCCCAGGCCACATCTCACATCAAATTCTAGACTATGAATTTCTAGGGAAGTATAGACTTTTATACTATAAGTAACAAACCTATGTTCAAAGACAGAAATAATTTTTGCAAGTTAATAAGGAAAGAAAATGTCAGAATCTGGGCATATTTCATGTACTGTGATGGTGCCAATCTCATGGACTCTCTACTCCTGGTTTGGTCTGTTCTTACAATAAAAGTGTCAAAACCTTGGTCAAGTGCAATGCACAGGAGTTGCATCCATAACAGCAGTTAGTCAGAAAGAAGAGGTATTATCCAAGGATGCTACAATATAGTAGCTTTCCACTTGAATTAATCATTTTCAGAAAATAAGACTAAAAGTACTGTTAAGAAGCAACAAGGGCAAAAGGGAGATTTACTGCTGATCGAAATGGACTAGTAATTCTTTGTTCATCCTCATAAAAATCATGCAGTGCAGCAGGGGGGAGAAATTAAAGAAGCATTTAGAAGGCCAGTGGCAATGGTATACCACTGTAAAGACGAAAGAATGAGAGCATATTAGGTGAACCATAGCACCAAAGAAAGAGAAGTAGGTGCCTACTGTCCTCCTTTGATCTTACCTTATTCATCACGGCAAACTTGTCTATGTAACATAGGAAGTTTCTCCTTACAGGAAAAGAAAAATATTTTGAAAGAGACATATAAAATCCTCTTGTGCAATTCTTTATGTATATGTAAAAATATATTTCTGCCAGAATTGGAAGATGAATCATATTTGTAGTATTTGCTAAAGTGTAAAAATTTTGTTGACAACAGAGATACATACTTTAGATTACTTTTGTAATTCTTGACAAAATTTTCTATAGAGGTTTTAATTTCTAAAGATATTTGAACTTTTCTGATGTGCTTTCATGCCTTTTTTTCCATTCATTTATTTGTTTACAGATATTTGTGAAATGGCTGCTGTGGCTGGACTCTGTCCTAGATGCTGGTGATGCATTGGTGAATAAGACAAACCTTGCTCTGACTGTTGGAAGCTTACATTTTCATGATGGAAAGACAAACAATGCACAACTAAATAAACAAGATGTTTTTGGAGAGTGACAGAAGAACTAAGATCAGATTGGTAAGAGTGTGAGTTCCTATTAGGAGCTAATCGAAAGTGGTCTGGGAGGATCATTGTGATGAGGGGACTCTAGAGTGAGAAGGAGCTAGCCAGGGCGAAGATTATTATTAATTTCTTTTAAGCACTCTGAGAGGTATTTTGACCCTGTGCTAATGCACCTATTTTATGAAATAGGAGCATGAGACATAGAGAGAATAGCTGACTCCCCTAGGGAGCACAGTGCATTAATAGCATAGCCAAGGCTAAACCCAGGCCTCCTCGTTTTTCTATGACCATGTTTAAAATATGAGAAATGCATGGCAGATTAAGATTTATAGTATGGATTGGTAAAATAAATGCAAAATAAAATGTTCATTATTCTGGAGTGATGTATATTTTTCTCACTCAGTGTTATTGGATTTGTTTTCTGTGTTTTTTGTTTGCTTTAGTGCAGCTTATGTCTGTTTGTGTATTATGAACCAGTGCTTCAGAGTACTCATTTCTTTAAAAAACTGTAACTTAAATTAGCAATTATGTATGTTTAAAAGTACATATTTTACCAATAAAGAGAAGGATTTCAAATAGTTTTATATTAGCAGGGATTCAAGAATGAAATACATATACTTTTCTTCCCAGAGCCTTGTGCCCATTTTCTAAACTTCTGTATTTTAGGAATCCCCCACTAAAGATAAAACTGCCAGACACTCAGTCTCCCAGCATCCCTTCTGGCTTGTCTAGGACAATTGGATGCATCACCCCTTATTCTGAATTAGGAACTAGAAAACAAATGAGCAAGGGTTAGAATCCATTTTCATGGTAGATGGCGGCCAAGCATCAATATCATTCATATTTCAGGGGCATCAGAAAAGGCAGGGCCAGTGCCATGCAGAGTGCCCCAAGCCAGCCACAGCGGCAGTGCAGGGGCAGCATCTGGTACTCATGGGCTGGGAGTCTTCTCTGAGGTTTGGATTTTGGGGTATGACTTTGCTGCTGCTCTTGCTCTTGCCTAGCTGTTTTTGATTTGTCCATTTCTGAGATGCTTATCAGACTGTGGACATGTCAATATGTCTCAACGTAACATCAGTAAATATCTTCTCTGGTTAAATAGGTCAGAAGTGATTTCTGTTATTTGTAACTTTCAAATCATATCTAGATACAGCTTCTCTGAATAAAATTATGTGTGTGTGTGTATATGTATGTATAACAGATATTAGTTTTATTAGAAATCTCAGATTGGAGCTAGGTCAGAAGACAAATATATGAAATTTATAATATCTCCACAGGAAAATTCTGCCCCTATTGAGAACCTCTGGAATTTTAAATTCATTGATTCCTAAGGCAGAAATCAGTGGTGGGGGAGGTGCGGGTGGGGTGGAGGGAAGAAACATTTGGTTGAATTTTTGTCTTTTGTGGGTCCAAGATTCTGAGCATTATGGAAATACATTTTGCAAACACAATTGAGGGAGCCTGAGAATCATGGGAGATGCCACATATATAAACAAAGCCAATCTGTTACAAATTAATCTTAAACATATATAAAAACATATGGATAAAACACTTTTCAAAAAAAGTTTAAAAATATTTATAGTATATGTTTTGTGAAAATTATATTGAGCAAAATGAGAGCGAATTTCTTTAACCAATCTTTTTCTACTTGTTTTAGTCTCTACATTCACAGAGTTTCATATTTGGAGGAAACAATAAAACTTCTCAATAAACTAAAAGTAAACAAACAAACAAACAAACATAACTACCCTATCTCTAAAAGAAAGGGAGGAAATAAAAAGTCTACTAGCCATATCCTGAAGGGTGAAATGCCCCAAATTTGCAAACATATTACATAAGTGAAATATGAGTGCCAATATTGCATATCTTTAATAATTTTCTTGCATATCTTTAATAATCATTTTAATAAATTTCTTAGGAAGAATGGGTGGCTTTTTGAGATGAAAAATAAAGGTTTTATTTTTCAAAAGCCTATAAACCATAAACTCAAATTGAATTAGCAAAATATGTAGTTGCCATTTTTATAGGATGGCATCAGATACAATTTTTGACTTTATCTGCATGCTATGACTATAACACCAGTGGGCATAGGATTTTACTTCAAGAAGCTAACAGATAATTAACCATCTGAACACCCTAATGAGTGACTCTCTAACTTGTATTGGAGAAATTATATATGCAGATGACATTGCAACATTGTCATTTCTACTTCATTATTATTTCTTGTTTATTTATATTTCCATTCCTGGGTGATAATGATTTGTCATTCAATATAGTAACCATCATCCTTTAAGATCCCAGTATAAAGTACAAGTATAAATTCAGCCTTATTTTAAAACATAACCCTCACGATTATGCTGCTATCAAAGAGTTTAGTGCAATGTTCTTGTGATGCATTACAAATATAAACATTCCATTGTTTCAGCAGAATTGAGCTTCAAATAAGAACAGAGGGCACTTGACAGACAGGTATCAAAGTTTAGGCATAATTAATATCCTTCTCTGACCCACAGGTCAAGAACTAGGCTTACATTAACACTGAGTAATTTAGATTAACAAAGGTTTATCGAGTAAGCAGCAGGGGATCCACTGGAATGCCATAAATAACTGAATAGTGTTATATGGAATCAAGAGGATATCGATTGAGTTGTTGTCCTGGGAACACTGGAGTGGCTTCTAATTTTCTTCAGCACTGTTCTATAATAGGACATCCCTGCATGTGTTTCCAGATGGTGATTTTTCCTGAGTGCCAAAGTTAAGTCAATGCCACCAGAGAAAGTGGGAGAAGAAACTACCCTACTATCCACATTTAGGGAATTCTCACTGAAGGTATGATTTCATCTCTTAGCATCTCTTAGTGACTTAATATTCAAAAATTTTAACTGATGTTGTTTCATTTACCACAAGGTAGAAATTCCAGCAATGTAAATTAGTTGTTATTAATAAGTCCTAGATTTCATTGTTAAAAAGTTAAATTTAATGATTCTACAGGGAATACATTTAAGGGAACAAAGTAAAAGTGAGAAGTAATAACACATAAAATTCAGTGTTTTACCTCATGTCTTTCAAAAGCTTTGCAGACCTAATTCCAAACACTTTGCAATTGTTCTTGTATACCTCTTGTCCCCCCTTCCAAGTTTCTCACATTCCTCATTGGCTCAAAACCTGTCATTTGCCAAGTCCCATCCAAATCATCACTAATCCTAGTTTTGGAAGACCATTTTCATCTTCCTCCTGACCTCCCTCCCCTTCTTTGTCTCTTGTGATTTTACAGTGTCAACTTCACCTATAAATAGGCTTTGTCTCTTCCACATCAGGCCTCTGTGGTTCATTCCTTCTCTGCTGGTTCTCCATTTCCCCCTTTTAAAAGTCTAGGAATTAGCTTGACTGAAACAGCTTCTCTGTAGAAGGTAGAGAAAGGTAGAGGAAACTTAACTGAGAAGACAATTAAGACTGGTGTGAAATGATAGTAGAAGTTGGGAAAAGGAGGCTGAGGTAAGCAATGGGTAAAAATATGTATATAACATATTATATACATATTTTTACTGGATTTCCTCAAAAATGTATGTTGTGATGCCATGAAAGGGAAGGATGTGTTGATTTTCTTTGGTTGTTTAAATATCTGTCACTTACCTTCTTGTATATAGTTTTGCTGCTCTAATTTCAGTTTTGATTTTATAAATCCCAACTTGCATTTTGTTTTTCATATCACAACAAAATAATTTCCCTGAACTTTGAACAGTAAAATCAAATTACATGGAAACCAAATGTCTATAGGTCTTTATAATCCTAAATTATGTGTTACTCAAGAAATGGCATAATGAGTGCAACCTAGGTTATTGTAAAACATGTGCATGCCTTAAGAGACCTGGATTCTCTAGTACTATGCTCTCCATTTAAATGCCTAAGTTTTGTGTTGCTACTTACATTCAAATTTATAGAAGCATCCTGAGAAAAACCTAAGTGAAGGCTATATCATATTAATTTCCTCTCAGTGAATATCCTATGGATTTTCCTAAAATAGCAATATGTACATTTTGACATATTTGAATATATAGCTCTGTAGTAGTCCATTCTCATGCTGCTAATAAAGACATACCCGAGACTGGGTAATTTATAAAGGGAAGACGTTTAATTGACTCACAGTTCAGCATGGCTGGGGAGAAATGTACAATCATAGCAGAAGGAGAAGCAAACGCATCCTTCTTCATGTGGTGGCAGGAGTGAGAAGTGCAGAGCAAAGGGGCATGGGAGGGAAGACCTTTATAATACTATCAGATCTCACGAGAACTCACTATCATGAGTATAGTGTGGAAGTAAACATCCCCATGATTCAATTACCTCCCACCGGGTCCCTCCCATGACACTGGGGATGATGGGAACTACAATTCAAGATGAAATTTGGGTGAGGACACAGCCAAACCATATCATTCCACCCCTGGCACCTCCCAAATCTCATGTACTCATTTTTCAAAACCAGTCATGCCTTCCCAACAGTACCCCAAAGTTTTAACTCATTTCAGCATTAATTCAAAGTGCACAGTTCAAGCCTCATCAGAGGTTAAGGCAAGTCCCTTCTGCTCATGAGCCTACAAAACCAAAAGCAAGTTATTTACTTCCTAGATACCATGGGGTATAGGCATTTGGTAAATATGGTCATTCAAACTTGGAGAAATTGGCCAGAATAAAGGGGCTACAGGCCCCATGCAAGTCTGAAATCCAATAGGACAGTCATTAAACCTTAAAATTCCAAAATGATCTCATTTGACTCCTTGTCTCAGATCTAGGTCATGCTAATGCAAGAGGTGGGCTTACACAGCCTTGGGTAGCTCCACCGCTGTGGCTTTGCAGGATACAGCCACCTCCCAGCTGCTTTCATGGACTGGCATTGAGTGTGGCTTTTCCAAGCACATGGCGCAAGCTGTTGGTGGCTCTACCATTCTGCACTCTAAAGGACAGTGGCCCTCTTCTCACAGCTCCACTAGGCAGTGCCCCAGTGGGGACTCTGTGTGGTGGCCCCAACCCCACATTTCCCTTCTTCACTGCCCTAGCAGATGTTTTCCATGAGGGCCCTGACCATGTAGCAAACTTCTGCCTGGACACCCAGGTGTTTCCATACATCCTCTGAAATCTAGGTGGAGGTTCCCAAAACTCAATTCTTGACTTCTGTGCACCCACAGGCTCAACACCACATGGAAGCTGCCAAGCTTGGGGCTTATACCCTCTGAAGCCATGGCCTGAGCTGTACGTTGGCTCCTTTTAGCCAAGGCTAGCCCAGCTGGGACACAGAACATCTAGTCCCTAGGCTACACATAGCAGGGAGCCCTGGATCCAGCCCAGGAAACCATTTTTCTCTCCTAGGCCTCTGGTTCTGTGATGGGAGGATCTGCCATGAAGGTCTCTGACTTGTCCTGGAGATATTTTCCCCATTGTTTGGTGATTATCACTGGGCTCCTTGTTATTTATGTGAATTTCTGGAGCCAGCTTGAATTTCTCCCCAGGAAATGGGTTTTTCTTTTCTATCACATTGTCAGCCTGCAAATTTTCCAAACTTTTTTTTTTTTTTTTTTGAGATAGAGTCTCACTCTGTTGCCCAGGCTGGAGTGCAGTGGTGCAATCTCGACTCACTGCAAGCTCCATCTCCTGGGTTCATGCCATTCTCCCGCCTCAGCCTCCCAAGTAGCTGGGACTACAGGCACCTGCCACCATGCCCGGCAAATTTTTTGTATTTTTAGTAGAGATGGGGGTTTCACCGTGTTAGCCAGGATGGTCTTGATCTCCTGACCTTGTGATCCGCCCACCTCAGCCTCCCACAGTGCTGGGATTACAGGTGTAAGCCACCGCACCCGGCCTAAATTTTCCAAACTTTTATGCGCTGCTTCCTCTTGAACACTTTGCCATTTAGAAATTTCTTCCACTAGATCCCCCAAATCTTCTCTTTCAAGTTCAAAGTTCCACATATCTCTAGGGCAGGGGCAAAAAGTCAGCAGTGTCTTTACTAAAGCATAACAAGAATCACCTTTGCCTCCCAATGAGTTCCCCATGAGTTCCTCATCTCCATCTGAGACCACTTCAGCCTGGACTTTATTGTCCATATCACCATCAGCATTTGGTTAAAGCCATTCAACAAGTCTCTAGGAAGTTCCAAACTTTCCCACATCTTTCTATCTTCTGAACACTCCAAGTCTCTAGGAAGTTTTACCACATTTTCTTTTATTCTTCTGAGCCCTCCAAACTGTTCCAACCACTGCCTGTTACCCAGTTCCAAAGTCAATTTCACATTTTCAGGTATCTTTACAGCAGTATCCCACTCCACCCGTACCAATTTACTGTATAAGTCCATTCTCAAGCTGCCGGTAAAGCCATACCCAAAACTGGGTAACTTATAAAGGAAAGAGGCTTAACTGATTCACAGTTTAGCATGGCTGAGGAGGCCTCAGGAAATTTATAATCATGGCAGAAGGGGAAGCAAACACATCCTTCTTCATGTGGTGGCAGGAGAAAGAAGTGCGGAGTGAAGGGCAGAGTGGGGGAAGCCCTGTATGAAACCATCAGATCTCATAAGAACTTATTATCATGAGAACAGCATGGAGGTAACCATCCCCGTGATTCAATTACCTCCCACCAGACACATGGGGATTATAAGACCCACAATTCAAGATGAGATTTGGGTGGGGACACAGCCAAACCATATCAAGCTCATCAGGCACTATGATAATTTTAGCTTTCAGAGTTTGAGACTCTAAAAATTGAAAATTCATACCTTTGGATTTACGCTTCAGGTTAAACTAGTGCCAATACGAGTGGATAGAGTTAGGTAATGGTTCTTGGTCAGAAGTGATTTTGTCCCTCCTCCCCTACATAAAAGACATTAGGCATTACTTGATTTTTATAATTCTATGGGTGCTATTGGCACCTACTGGGTAAAAGCCAGGAATGCTGCTAAATAGCTTACAATGAACAGAACATCTCCCAAACAATTATCATATCTAAAATGTCAATGATAGTGACAAGGTTGAAAAACCCTTGATCACATATTTATGAAGTGGTCTTACCAAGTTTTTTTCTCTAGGCCTTTGACAGCAACCAAGACGTGACTTCAAGATATGCTGCTCAGCACTACTTGTATAACTTTTGCTGTGATATAGGTTTTTAAAAATGTATCTTTTAGGCAATATATCATAATACAATCCAAGAGAAATTTAGTTAAGAATATTCTGACAGTGGCAGGAGGCAGTCAAATGCCTAGGCAGATTGGGGAGGGTCCCTGGTAAAACCCCACCTTCAAACCAAAGACAGCTTAAAGCCTACAAGCCAAGCTACAAGTTCTGGGTAAATCCACAGGCCAGACTGAGAACCTCTCTTCCCTTTTGGTACACTTTCCTCTGATTGATCCCCACCCTTCACCTATTTTGCATATACCTACCCTTCACTGATTGATTTTCACACTGTCATGTCCACCTTTCAGTAGTGCCTTTGTTTTAGCCTTTTTTGCTTACTCACAAGCAAATCAGCATGCACTCCTCCATTTTGGGCCCATAAAAGCCCCAGACCCAGCCACAGTGAGAGACTGACCACACGACTTTAGGTGGGGGACTACCCTCACATCCCCTCTCTGCTGAAAGCTGTTTTGTCACTCAGTAAAACTCTTCTCCCTCCTCACTCTTTGTTAGCGTAACGTCATTCTTCTTGGATGAAGGACAAAAACTCAGGACCCACCAAACATAGGAATTGCAAAGAAGACTGTAACATTCTGCCCTCTGCTGGTGAAGGGCAGTCAACCCATGTGATGGGAAACAGTGGTGGGGCCAATCTGTTCTTGGAGCCATGGGTCAGAGTAGAGTGATGGGACTGACAGAGCTGTTTACACACTGCTGTCCATGAGGCTGTGGATGACAGGACTAAAAGAGCTATTAGCATGCTGTAACACCCTCTCTGGGGCTTCAGGGTTGTGGGCTTCCTTGTTTGGGTGCCACCATATTTCCCTTGTCTGGACACTGGAGTCTAACATGCGAGTCACTTGTGACATGCTTGGTCCAGCCACAAGCCCTACACAGAGCCTGCTCCTGTACTAGCACTTGCAGTGACCAGCCAGACCTCACACTAGTTCACCCACACATCCCCTGCATCCAGGGGGTAAGTGTACAGTTGCAGCATCTGGGGGATCTGCACTGGAGCACAAGCCAAGATTTGCCTGGCAGGCCAAGTGGGTGGGATGCCTCCTGTGGTGAACCCACGGCCAAGCGAGGCCTGGGCAGGAGCATTGCTGACTGGAGGTCTCTGGCTGGCAAAGTGGCTAAGAAAAATCGTATGTCATTTCTACTTCAATTATGATGGGTAATAAATATGAATTTTAATAATATTTTTGATTTTGATAAAGACACTTCTTATGTGAATACTATTCTGTCACTTTATCCCTTTTTTAGCTCAAATGTTATTCCAACATACCTTAGTGATAAATACTGTGAGTAAACTTTAATCTAAGTTTCAGAAAGGCTCTGAGTGTCCATATATTGACAAAGGATTCTAAAATGCTTTAGGTTATTATTTTTATCCTACAGATTAGGTTTTGACTTTTAATATTTGTTCAGAAAGTATAAAGCATTGGAAAATTAACTGTTAATTTATTAGAATTTTTAATTGCTTTTCCGAAAAGTATTTACTCTTTCATATATAGACCTTGAGTTTTTTTTAAGTTCTGCAATTGAATCAAAATACTGATAATAAAGGCTTATTTTATATTTTCTCCACTAAAAACTTATTTAGATATTCTACTTTGCATATGTGGGTATATAAAATAAACCTTTATTAATCATGTAAGGTTACTATAAATAGTTTAATTCAATTTAAGTTTTTGAATTATAGAATAAAAGTCTAATTGGAATTACAAAAGTTCACCTTCTGAATTGAAGTCCCCTATACAATTGAGTTTGATTTTAAATATTTATTGAGCATCTTGCATGTATAAAGCATCATATAACATGTTATATCTCTACAAATAATCTACTTAGTCATTTCCATCACAGATCAGAAACACTTCAAATTAGGTGTTTCCATTAAGATGTAGTAACCCACAAGATAACAACAAAACAAAAACAAATCAACATAATATACAAAAATCATAATTTGTGTAAGGTATTAAAGAGCTGAGATTATAAAGCAATCAAATGAGCTGATTTCCAAAGGGTGACAAGACTCTCCAACAGAGAAGGTTCACACAAACTGTTTCATATTTGGCAGAGAATGAATGAAAGAAGAAGCCAACATAGAAGTGAGTAAGAAGAAAACAAGAAAAATTTTAACAAATTCTTAAGAACTGAATGTGGGCTAACATAACAGTTTAGAATCCCTGGGAGCCTCAGGCAGATGGGTAGTCCACATACATTTCTCCAGATCTTTTTCATAGTGTTCCATTGGGTGTCAATGAGAAAAATGGGAGTAAGGCAAAATACTTGAGAAAGGACTATTTGGTGGTGCTCGGACACCAACTCCACACACTTTCTAGAAGCTTCTGTCATTTAAAGGAGGAGTCATAAGTCTAAGTCACTGGGGAGGAGTCAGGAGACCCTCTAACACCCAGGGTGCAGGAAAACATCAACTTTTCCTGAGGCAGGGGTAGAAACAAAAGCAGTTTTAGCACACAGGATTTGCCTAAAACTGAGGTATGAGCAGAAAAACTAAGAAAATCCCTGGCTTCACCATTATACTTGTCCCAATTATCAAGCAACAGCAGTGTGACACTGAGGGAAAAAAATGTGGAAGAATGTAAGAAAAGACCACCTCTATAGTACAGAAATGACTTGTCTTCTGAACGCTTAAGGTGAAGCAAGAATGCTGAGAATAATCCTCTGGCACCCCAGACCACCCAATAAGTTCAAGAAAGCAGCAGCCCACCACTGGAAAAATTTGAAATCACTGCTATACTCTACAAATAACAAGAAAAATTATGCCAGTAACGAATCCCAAACCTAGCTCAACTGCTGACTACATTGACTAGACCGCTGACACTGATAGCCTAATCAAAGAAAAGTCATGTCTTTTTTGGCCATAAGTTCTATTTACTTTAGTCTCTACTGCTCTTCTACAACAATTTCTAACATTAAAATAAAAATATAAGACACACACACAAAAGCAATTGAAAAAAAATGACCCCTTGTCAAGAGACCAAATGGTCAACCAAACCAGACCAGAACCAGAGATGACATTTATTGAACTCTCTGTATCAGGCACTATATTGCCTACTTTATGAATGAGATATAATTTAATGCTATTATTCCCATATTATATCCACATTATTTATAATCTATTATATATGTTACACATATGAAAAAATGTGTAAAGAGATAAAGACATGTTCCCAATCCACAGAACTAGTATATGTTGGAATTAGGATTTAGATACAAGTCAGTATGTTTTCAGTGGCCAAATCAGTCATACAATCTTCCAAATATGGCAGTATAAGAAGAAGTAATTGAGCACAGAAATTTGTGTATGAATTATTTCTTCATGTACTTTTAGAAAAAGATACATGACAGTTATTTTTTTCTAAAAATAGAATTAGAATAGGAAGAATGTTAGAGAATAACTTTCTATGTGCTATTTCCTCTGCTTCTATATCAGTTCTCAAGTTTTCTTACCTAAATATCTGCTGAGTGTTAAGAGATTCATGTCTATGGGTTATCTTGTTGAACAACATTGATTTAACTATTTAGATATTTAAATATACAGCCTTGATAGTTCTGGCTGTGAGGGGAAATATTTTATTGGAAAATCTACTAGACTCCTGGGAATATTAAAGTTTCAGTCTTTCATTCTTTCCAAGGCAGCAGGTTCCAGAATGGAAACATTGTTTCAGGTTGGCAGGAGGTCTATAAGACAGGTAAATATTTTATCTTCATCCTACCACTAGACCAGTGGTCACATATAGAGACCATTTTTTATAAATGTTGGAATAGGATATAAAAAGGAAACAAGAACATGAAAAAGGCAAAACACATTTTGGAAAAAGGTGCAAACAAGACCAAACCCTCCATTCAAAATTTAATGTTAAAACTCTCCCAATACTAGTGTATTTGGTTAGTACAAGGGCTAACCAAAGGACTTGAGGAATCCAAATAATTTATACAGGTCTAGTATCTCTTATCTGAAATGCTTGACACCTGAATTGTTTCAGACTTCAAATTTTTTCAGATTTTATAATATTTATATCTGAAATAAAATGTTTTGGGGATAAGACACATATCTAAACCCAAAATTCATTCATGTTTCATATACACCTTATACATGTAGACTGAAAGTGATTTTATACAATATATTTTTGTTTTCTTTTTCTTTTTTTTTCTTCAGACAGAGTGTCTTTCTGTCCAGGCTGGAGTGTAGTGGCACAATCATAGCTCACTGCAACCTTGAACTCCTGGGTTTAAGCCATCCTTCTGCCTCAGCCTCCTGAACAACTAGGACTACAGGCATGTGGCACCACACCCAGCTAACTTTATTTTTTGTAGAGGTGGGGTCTTGTTATGTTGCCCAGGCTAGTCTTGAACTCCTGGCCTTAAGCAATCCTCCCAACTTGGCCAATATGTTTTAAATGTTGTGCATTAAGCAAAGTTTGTGTTACATACTTATGTGTAGAATTTTCCACGTGTGGTACTTTGTTGGTGCTCAAAAAGTTTCAGATTTTGGAGCATTTTGGTTTTCAGATTTTAGGGTTGGGGTGCTCAACCTGCACTTAGTTGCTTGGAAGACCTTGGAGAAAGGATTCATAGGGAATTGCGTGTCATCAAGAAAAAGATCATGAGGAGACGATCTGTGTTAAAGCCACACAGATTCAGTTGTCCCCAAACATTTCATGAGAGGTTTGCCCCAGGTACCAGCTACATATAGTACCTGGATAATTGGTTCAGTTTTTTTTTTTTATATTATAAACTAAGAAAAGAGATGGCAATCTCTATTGCTTCAGGCCTGGCCAGCTGATTCCATCTCTCGTAGTCCTAAAATCAAAATCTTGGGCATCATAAATCCAATTAAATTAAATTTCGTTAATTTAATTTAATTCAAGATGAGATAATTATTATAATTATGAGAACTAAGAATTCATGAAAAGAGGACATATGAGGTTCGTGTAATATACTTTGTTGTTGCCTACAAAATGTCTATTGGTTACTTTCTACTTTGCCTATGGTTTCTGTTTTCAGCCAACAAAAATGACCATAGTTGTTTTAGCTAATTATAATAGTTTATACCCTTGATGTCCTGAAATAGTTGCCATTACCTGTATGGGACTTTTGAGAATTTAAAATGTAAACAGTCCAAATTAAGATATGCTGTGAGTATAATGTCTCATCAGATATTGAAGAAGTAGTACAAAAACATTATATAATTTATTATTCTTATTATTAATACATTATTTATTTATTTGTAGAAACAAGTTCTTGTTATATCATCCAGGCTGGAGTGTAGTGGAGCAAACATAACTCACTGCAGCCTTAATCTCCTGTGCTCAAGTGATCCTACCACCTCAGTCTTCTGTAGTAGCTGGGACTACAGGCACATGCCACCATTTCCAGCAATTTCTTTTTTTTTTTAAATTTTGAGATGGCGTCTTGCTATGTTGCCCAGGCTAGTCTTGAACTCCTGGCCTCAAGTATTCCTCCCATCTTGGTCTTTCAAAGGGCTGGGATTACAGGAGGGGCGCTGAGCCCAGCCTGTTGTTATTTTTAATACTTATGTATTGAAATAATAATATTTTGATTATATTACATTAAACAAGATACATTACTGAAATTTTGCCTCTTTTTGCCATTTTAATGTAGGTATTATGAATTAACAATTACGTATGTGGCTTGCCTTATACTTTTATTGGATGGATAGCAGGTTTTGAGTTGTATATTTTAAAGAGTCTTTGTTTTGCCTTCATTTTGAATGAAGAAATGTTAAAAGAAGTCCTTCATGCAGAAAAAAAAATAATACCAGATGGAAATACAAATCTACGTAAAGGGGAAGGTCATTAGGAATGATAATTGTATGGGTAAATATCATTACTTATTATTTAAAATTACTTTAGAGGATAATTGACAGTTCACAAGAAAAACAATGAATAATGAAAAATATTGTGGAGTTTGTAAATAGATGGAAACAAATATATGACAATAAAACCAAGCCCAAGAGGGAGGTGTGGTAGTTGAAGTATACTGTGTTAAGGGTTTTGGGCTCTAAGTTAAGACTACTTGATGGTATGACTTGAAGGTAGATTATGATAGCTAAAGATGTATTTTATCAACTCTGAAGGAGCCCATACAAATAGTATAGCTAATTTGTCAACAAAGAACATAAAGTGGAATCATACAACATATGACATTAATCCAAAAGGAGGCAGGAGAGGAGGAGTACAAGGAAAAGGTGATAATCATAGCACACAAATAGCTATTTGGTAGATTCAAACTAAAAGTACCAGTAAAATCTTAAATGCAAATGGTTTAAGTGCCTCAATTAAATTTTCTTTTCTGATTTTTTTCCAGATAGACTAATAAAAAGCAAGACACAGCTTTGTGATGCCTACAAACATATAAAAATGTAAATAGGTCGAATGCAAAAGCATTAAGAAACCACACCCATATTAACACTAATTCAAAGAAAACTGTAGTGAATTGAAGACAGATACTTAAAACACTGCTTATATATGAATGTTAATAGCAGCGCTGTTTATAGCTTTCGTCTTCCAGAATAACTATCAGTTGTTAAACATTTACCTGCATACTCCAATCCTCATAGATGCAGGAAAAATGTTTGACCAAATTCAACACCAATCCATAATTAAAAATGCATTTCAGACTGGGTGCAGTGGCTCACGCCTGTAATCCCAGCACTTTGGGAGCCTAAGGTGGGCATATTGCCTGAGGTCAGGAGTTCGAGATCAGTCTGGCCAACATGGCGAAACCCTGTCTCTACTAAAAATACAAAAAAAAAAAAAAAAAAAGCCAGGTGTGGTGGCATGCGCCTGTAATCACAGCTACTTGGGAGACTGAGGCAGGGGAACTGCTTGAACCAAGGAGGTGGAGGTTGTAGTGAGCCGAGATCGCGCCACTGCATTCCAGCCTGGGCGACAGAGCGAGACTCTGTTTCAAAAAAAAAAAAAAAAAAGCAGTGCAAACTAGGAGCAGAAGGAAGCATCCTCGTGTTGATAAAGGACATCTACACAAAACCCTTCAGCTAGCATTGTGCTTACTAGTAAAAGACAATTTTTTCCACCTAAGATTGGGTCTGAAAAGATATTGCTCTCACAACTCATATTCAACATATTATGGGAGGTTTTAGGCAGTTCAATAAGGTTAAAAAAATTAAAAGCATACAAGTTGGAAAGAAACTGCCTCCATTCACAGGCAACATAATTGCCTACATGGAAAACTCCAAAGAATCTACAGAAGAGTTACCAAACTAATAAGTTACTTTAATAATGTTTCAGGTTGCTAGGTCAATAAACAAAAATCAATTGAATTTCTATATCCCAGCATTAAAGAATTGTAGATTGAAATAAAAATATGTATTACTTACAACTGCACACAAAATTATGTAAATCTAATAAAACATGTTCCAGGCCTTTATGCCGAGAATTACAAAATACAGATGAAAAAAGTCAAAGATGATGCAAGTAAATGGAGAGAAATGTGTTTTTGAATTGGAAGATTCAACATTGTTTAGATTTCACTTTTCTCCTAAATAATATATAAATTCAAAGAACTTCCAAAAACATCCACGTAATATTTTTTAGACATTATCAAGTTAATTCTAAGATTTATTTGGAAAGGCAAAAAAAAAAAAAAAAACCTAGAATAGCAAAAAACAACAACAACAAAAAACAAAGTTTAGAGCTCACACTAAGTTATTTCAAGACTTACTATGAAACTACAATAATTTGTCAATGCAGCTTTGATGAAATTATAAACAGACCAATAAGACAGAATATAGAATTCAGAAATAGCCTCACACAAATAAAATTAGTTGATTCTTGACAAAGATATGAAGGCAATTCAATGGAGAAAGAATTACCTTTTCAACAAATGGTGCTGGAACAACTGGATCTCTATATGCAAATAAAAAACAAAACAAAAACTTTGATATAGAAGAAAAATTAACTCAAAATGGATTATATCGCTAAATGTAATACATACAACTAGAAAAAATTATCAAACAAACTTTGTGAAACAAATCTTTGTGATTTGCCTTTGGTAAAGATTTCTTTGGTAAAATTTTAAAAAAGCACAATTCACTAAAAATTAAGAACTTGAACTTTATCAAAGTAAAATACATGTCTTTCAAAGACACATTGTTAAGAGAAGGAAAGGGCAAACCACAGACTAGCTGAAAATAGTTGTAAATATTTGAATCAAGTATAGAATTTTAATTAGGAATATATGAAGGAATTTCAAAACTCAATAATGTAAAAACCTCAAACTGTAAAAATCCTAGAAGAAAACCTAGGAAATACTGTTCTTGACATTAGCCTTGGCAAAGAATTTATGGCTAAGTTTCCAGAAGCAACTGCAACAAAACCAAAATTGACAAGTGGGGATGTAATTAAACTAAAGAGGTTCTGCACAGCAAAAGAAACTACCAACAGAGTAATCAGACAGCCTACAGAATGGAATAAAATATTTTCAAACTATGCATCCAACAAAGGTCTAATATCCAGAATCTATAAGAAATTTAAACAAATTAACAAGCAAAAACCAAATAATCCTGTTAAGAAATGGACAAAGAATATAAACAGATACTTTTCAAAAGAATACGTACAAGCAGCCAACAAACATGAAAAAATGCTTCACATCTCTGATCATCAGAAAAATGCACGCCAAAACCACAATGAGATACCATCTTATGCAGTCAGAATGGCTATTAATAAAAAGTCAGAAAACAACAGATGCTGCTGAGGCTGTGGGGAAAAAGGAATGCTTATACACTACTGGTGGGAATGTAAGTTAGTTCAACCACTGTGGAAAGCAGTTTGGTGATTTCTCAAAGAACTTAGAGCTATCATTCAACCCAGGAATCCCATTATAGGGTATATACCTAGATGAAAATAATTCATTCTACCAAAAAGACACATGCACTCGTATATTCATCACCACACTATTCACAATAGAAAAGACATGAAATCAACCTAGGTGCCCATCAATGGTGGACTGATTAAAGGAAATGTGGTCCATATATACTATGGACTACTATACAGCCATAAAAAATAATGAAATCATGTCCTTTGCAGCAACATGGATGCAGGTAAAGGCCATAATCCATAATCCTAAGCAAATTAACGTAGGAACAGAAAACTAAATATTGAACCTTCTCACTTATAAGTGGTAGCTGAACACTGAACACAGAAAGAAGAAGAACAGACACTGAGGCCTACTTGAGGGTGGATGGTGGAAGGAGGATGAGGATCAAAAACTACATACGAGTATTATGGTCACTACTTGTGTGATGTGATTCATACCCCAAACTTCAGCATCACACAATATACTTATCTAAGAAACCTGCACATGTACCTCCTGTATCTAAAATAAAAGTTTAAATTTAAAAATACAATGAAATAAAAAACCATAAGAAAGTAAACATCCCAGTTAAAAATATGTTCTAATGATTTCAACAGACCCACTACCAAAGAAGACATACAGATAGAAAATAAGCACACAAAATATGTTCAACATCATTAGTTGCTAGGGAAACACAAACTAAAGTCAAATCTCATAGAACAGAAATAATAAGTAAAGACAAAAACCAACAAACCATGAAGATGGGAGCAGCAAATGGAAATCTCATCCATTGACGGTAAAAATGCAAATGGTACAATCACTTTACAAGTGTTCCCTAGAAAGTTACCATACCCTTACTACACCTAGCAATCACATGGTAAAATCTTATGTTCACACAAATATCTGTATGCAAATATTAATATGGTTTTATTTGTTATTCACATAAATATATACACAGGCCCAACTCAATATTATTCAAAGGAGTTAAACATTTTTTCAAAATGGAATACTACTTCCAGCTATGATAATGATTTAAGTATTAGACTTAATCTTCTACTGTAAACAATGAGCAAGTAAAAAAACACATGGAGTGACTGTTTTGTGTGACAATGACAATGGGCTCTTACCTCTGAGAAAAGCAAAACAAAGATGGTGAGCCCCAATGTCACCCAAGTTTTCTGCCCAGTGGGAGTTTCTAGATTATGAGCACAGTGAGGGAAACCTAAATAGAGTCTGTTGGCCATGCTGAGTTGGAGCTGGAAACTGGAATTCAGGGAAACTGAGACAGCTAGAAGTTTCAGCAAATAGAGAATTACATAAAAAGTAGTTACAGATATCTGCATGGGGTGTCCTTCAGTATTTCATAAGAATTATACTGCATATAAATAGATTCAAACTCTACAAAATATGACTAACATTCATTTTCAGGTGAGCAATATTGGTCTTTAGTATCCACCAATTTCTCCTAGATGGACTCTTTGCCCTAATCTTGGAGGCCAGGTCCCATATGTACATTCTTTACCACACTAGCCATTTTCCCCCATCTCAACCAAATAAAAGATTCTTTTCACTAAGGGGTTTGATAGCACCAATTGACCAAATAAAACATGTTAAGCGAACTTACTTGATTAAAAAATAATTGATCAATATCCATCATGGACAGTAACAAAAACTGTGTAGTAACGACAAAGAGATAGACACATGAATCAAGGGAACTATATAGAGAATAAAAAAACTGACCTACAAAATATGGCCATTTGATTAATGTTAAAGATGCAAAAGCATCTTAAATGAAGAAAGATGAGCCTTTTAAATAAATATTGTTGGAACAATGGGTCATCCATTTGAAAACACATAAACCTAGACCTAAACTTTATTCCTTACACAAGAGTTAATACAAAATGGATCACAGATCTATATTTAAAACATGAATCTATAAAAGCTTTAATAGAAAACATAGGAGTCAATCTTCCTCCTCTGAGGTTAGGCCAAGAAATTTTAGAAATTACGTGAAAAGCATGATTCATGAGAAAAATTTTTGGAAAATTGACTTATTTTAAACTAAAAACTTTTTTTTTTTTTAACCAAAGACACTATCAAGAAAATAAAAAGACAAGCTACAGATTGAGTACTTGCAAGTCATGTCTCTGATAAATATGAGGAATTCCTAAACCTCAATAATAAGAAAATAACCCAATTAAGGGCAGAGTGTGGTGGCTCATGTCTATAATTCCAGCACTGTGGGAGGCTGAGGTGGGCAGATTGCCTGAGTTCAGGAGTTCAAGACCAGCCTGGGCAACATGGTGAAATCCCATCTCTAATAAAGTGTAAAAAAATTAGCCAAGTGTGGTGGTGCACACCTGTAGTCCCAGCTACTAGGGAAGCTGAGATGGGAGAATCGCTTGGACTCAGGTGGCAGAGGTTGCAGTGAACTGAGATCACACCACTGTACTCCAGCTGGGGCGACACAGCAAGCCTCTGTCTCTAAATAAATAAATAAATAGACAAAAACTTGGACACTTCATCAAAGAGTTGTAAGTGTGAAAAATAATTACATAAACTATATTCAACACTATTATCCATTAGAAAAATTCTAATGAAATAACTACTAAACACCTACTAGAATGGACTAAAATAAAAAATACAGTATCAAGTGTGGTAAAGATGTGGAACAACTGTAATTTTCATACATTGCTGGTGAGAATGCAAAGTGATACAGTCTGGAAATAGATTGGCAATTTTTAATCAGTTAAACATATACCTACCACATGAGTCAGCAATGCCACTTTTACCCATGTTCCTGAGACTAAAGAAGACTTACATTCACACAAAGTCATGTACATGAATGTTGATAACAACTTTGTAATAGTCATACCTCTTCTGTGGGTAGGGTTAGGGCAGAAAATAGCTGAGAATTTGGTTCAGGGAACTTGTTTCACGAAGATGGAGAAGTGGTTACTAGGCACAAAGAAGGGCTTAGAGACAGCAGAAATGGCAAAATTGAAAGTACTACTACGATTAGGAAAGCAGATGTTTTTGTGGCAGTTGGCATTGATTGATAACCATGACATTCCTGCCAAGGGAAGTACCATAGAATGAGTAGAACTGACGTTTTCATATTTCAATGAGATGGTTGTTGATTGCAAGAAAATAGTGAAAATTATTTTTATTCACACATCTGAATGTATGGACTTATATTCATTACATATATAAATCTTAACTTTTTTATTCTTAAAAATGTTAACTCAAAACAAGTCCTCAAAGAAATACACAAACAATTCTTTGTATTTTTGGGGTATCTTTGTTATTCAGTTATATTGTCTTGCTTTTTATCTGCTTTGAGGAGTTATTTGACCCTATTCATACTTGAAAAACGAGGGCAGAATGTAATTTTTAATAAGGAGAATATTATAACCTACTAATATTCTATGTGTCTTTTACTTCTCTAGTTCATTGACTGTTGAAATGGTATACATGTATGAATAAAAATTTATTCAACAAATGTTTAAGATTATTAGTTAGGTACCTGCTAGATTTTGACACAGGTTTTCTAGCTCTTATTTCTTTTAGGAAAAAAAAGAAATAATGGAAATATGTTTGCTATTTTGCCTGAAGACTCAATTATCTATGATTAATATTTGATAAAATTCCAACATGGATTTTGGGATTCCCACTAAGTTACCTGTTTATGTTCAGTAATATATGAGAGTCGCTGGGAAAAAACAGTTGCCTACTCTCAAAGTTAGATCTATCACTCACCTTTGACACAGTAGGCAGTGATATATTGTTAGATCTTCCAGAAACGTGAGTTGGAATTTCTGAGACAGCATTAAATTGGTTTGAAATGTAATTATCTTTGTCAGCAGACACAGCGTAGTATATTGGGTACCAGTTCATCAGAAACAGTTACTGTAAAATGTGTGGTCCCTCAGGGCTCTATTCTTGTCCTTTTATTTTTATATTTATATGCTTTTCATGGCAGTATCATTAATAGATCTGGATTTGATTATCATACCTATGCCAGTCTTACTCAGATTTACTAACTGGTTCTTGTAGAACCAAGTCATATGATTTCCCAACTCCCTTTCTGCTTTATTAAGACTTAGAATTGAATGATAGGTTAGTTCCTTCAAAAGGATATTCATAGGAAAACATTAATATTAATCTATCTATTTTATGGATTTTTTTCATATTGCACTTTCTTTCATCTAGATTACATGACATCAATTAAAAAATTATATTAAAGGACACTATACTGTCCTTATTGACTGCATTCTTATTTCTGTGTGGCATGGGAACTTCACAAAATATATTTTTTATTGTATTATGAGTAGAAGTTGTACAGAATTATGATTTCTTTACTCTGGAATTCTCTAATTTTTGAATCAGATGCAGAGTTATGTAAATCCAGTGGGACCATCCGATTCTATCACATTATAATAGAGTCACTAATAGAAATGTCCCCGCAGCAAATTTTATCATTCTCAAGATTTGAAGTGATTACAAAAGTGTGATGGATGATATAGTGTGTTTTAAAAAATGATCTCACAGTGAAATGCTATGGTGGTCATCTTTGGCTTCTGGGACCAAGTTTCAACTCTTAAAAATGATCTTCAAGTCCCAAACCTCCCTTTTTAGCTGAATCACTCAGTTTATTGTTTGTCTCTTTGTTTGTATGTATGGGTTATTAAGTTACCTACCAACAGGAGTGAACCAGAGATTCACTCATTCTGGAAAATACGTTAACCTTGCTTTTTCCCCTTAAAATATGGTGTTAATGAGTACCTCTCTTTTAGTTTTATTTCAGGCCACAAAGGCCATAATTGCGAAAAGAATTAGATATTCTCTTATCCTAAAGTAAGATGTTTTGTTATCCTTGCAGCACATGCTAAGAGACAGTAAGCTAGTCCTAGAACTGCCTCCTTTCTCACGTGTAAGTTGTAACAGAAGAATGTTGAATACTAAGGTGGGGAGAGATTTCTTTGAAGATATTTTTTAAGTGTGCTCTGGATTCCCCATTCATTTTACGGAGCACAGAATTTCTATGCTGTCCTCTCAAGTGGATTTTTATAAGGCTAATACAAGGTTGGATACCTTTGTGAGGTCCAGATCTGCTTCCCAAGACACATCCACTTCACTTCCTCCAAACTCTGAAACTGAAGCTCATGCAGATGCAATTACTTCTCTGTGTTAAGTCTTCAGGAAGAGGCACTTTCAGCCAAATTTGATTTTCTTTTTAGGTATGGAGGTAAGGAGGTAAAGACAGGTATTTTCTTCTCACCTCAGATCAAGTGAAAGAAACTTCAAAAGAATGACTCAGGAAGTTCAACAAAATTTCACTGGAATTTGAAGGATCTCATGACTCATCCTCATTCATACCTAAAAAGACAAGAGAATCTGGCTGCAGGTGCCTCTTCCCGAAGACTTAACACAGAGAAGTAATCACATGTATGTGAGCTTCAGTTTCAGAGTTTAGAGGAAGTTAAGTGGGTGTTTCTTAAGGAACAGATGTGAGCCGTGCACAAAGTATCCAACCTTGTGTAGCCTTTTAAAAAAAAATTCCACTCAAGAGAACCACACTGAAGTGTGCAACTATCTCAACAGAGGAGGCGTTGCAAATGGCCAGCCAGTGCCAGCATTGTGGGAGCTACAGTGGGAGCGCCTCATCAGAAGCATCTCTGTGGAATCCACAAGATCACCCAATGAGAGAGAAAACAGCAATGACTCAACAGCCATTCAGAGGGTACCACAGTATAATCCTACCACCCATATCAGACTAAGTTTTTCTTCTTAATTTCCCTTACCTATGTTATGTTTCCCAGGCCCTGGAAGTAGTTTAAATTGGATAGTAGTTTGATGTTATTAAAATATATTGGGCTGACCTAAAGTTATGGGGTCAGGAGAACGGTCGGGCATTTCAATTATTTAAAGGTAACTGGAAAAATCTATGGGACCTGTCTTTTTATTTCAGGGATGGTGATAAATGAATCCTCATAGTGAATTTGTAGTACTTAGAGTTAGAAAAAAAAATAAACTTGCTTTTTTCTTCTCTCCAGTGAAGTCCAGCTTATCCTATAAATGAGCTGCATTAGTTCTTTTTCCATAATCTTCACCTGCACAGATCAAAGTTCAACTTCCAAAATGAACTTTCAAACCGAAGTCTGTTCTGACTTTATGGATATTAATTTCTCTATATCATATTTTCTCCATGAAAATCCTTTCTCATTTCTACATACTTCCAAGGCACTTTGAACTTCTTTCACACTGACCTGTCTTCATGGATTGGACTGCTTAATAAAGTGTAACAATTAAACACAAATAGAAACATAAGGAATGCATCAAAGGAATTACAATAAGGAGCCTCAATGGGATGCAGTTTTCCCTGAAGAAGTGACCTTCAGATGAGGAGTGAAAATGAGTCAATGTTAACCACCTGAAGTCAGAAAGATAGTGTGATTCAGGTAAAAGGAGAAGACTGGGAAATTGAAAAAAATTATGATTGCTAGGGTAGAGAGAGGGTAAAAAGAATGAAAATACTAGAGAAGCAGGCATAAATTTGATGATAGCCTTGCAATCCTTATGTAACAGTGCTTGGATCTACTCAATATTTATTTACTCTTCTTTTTGTAACAAATTCCCAATTTTTAGCTGGGGATATTACCACCTGAAATAAGTGTTAAAAATTTTCAGCCTCCCTACTGGCTAAGTATGGCATTTTTATTTAATTCAGGGCAATATGGTATGATGAAGTGAGGTGCATTAATTCTGAAATGTGTTCCTAAAGGGCGAGGCCATTTTGCCACCTCTCTCTTCTCCATCCTGCTGTTTGGAATGTGGTTGGGTGGGCAGCCATCTTAGATGGCAGAGCAAAGGCAAAACCTGAGGAATGACAAAGCAGCAACATAGAAGGATGCTGGATTGTTTGATACTGGAAGCAATGCTTCCATTCAGTCCAAAGCTGACTTCCAGACTTTTACATTAGGAAGACATTATTTTCTATGTAATTTAAGTCACTCATGTTGAGTTTTGTTACTCACAGCTTAGCCATATACCTAGTAAAACCACATTAAAGATTTTTCACTTTATCTTAAGGGCAAGCACTGAATTGTTATGCAAATGAAAGATAGATATTAAAGATGCAAATGGTTTGAGAAGGGGGCTGGAGAAGGCTAAAGAGTGTTTTTTCAGATGAATGGATAATTTATATGGCACAATAAGCAATGCAGTTTTACAAAAGAAGAGGTATAGACTTAAGTAATTAGAGGGAACTTTAAGATGTAGAACTGGGACAGGAATATAGGAAATGAAGAAGATAGTTTTAGAAAAAATTTCCACTGTTTGGTGGAGAAGGAGGACAAAGAAACAAGACGTGAGTATTGAGAAGTCATAGGGACTGAGACACCAAGATAAAATGAAGGCAGATGACATTAAAGCTCTGAGAGCTAGACAGAACAAAATGAGTTTGTTTGGGAAATCCATAGTGAATCATGATGCAAATGTTTGAGAGGGCTGATACATCTTTAGTAGGGTTTTGTGAAAATTGATCTGGTAGTATTAAATAACTATTAACTCCATCCTGGAGAGGGGGATTCATTAATCCCAGAAGAGTACCTAAATATAGTATATTGAAATGCTAGACAAAGATATAGTATCTATAAAATGTAATTTGTGTACAAGCTAATTTTATTTGTATTTAACATGAGAATCAACACTGGCACCCACTCTTAAACAGAGAGTCACACATTACATAATATATGCAAAGCATTCTGGGGCAGGAAAGGTGTTCCCCATCATCTTATGGTACCCTCAGTAGTTTGCTTACTTTCCATGCCTTGTTACTTGTCATAGTTTAGGAGTATCCTATGAAGAAGATTTGTAGATTACCCTTTCTGGTTTTATTTAATCTTATTTTTCAAAGAGTACTAGTAAACTAGTCCCCTAGAGAGAGTTCACATCAGAAGCAATACTAATAGCACTGGCACAAGTAAACTACTAGAAAATTGCTGAGTTAGCATTTCTTTCACCCTTAACTCAAGTTTCTTGTCTTTATTACATAGAAAGTTTAAGTTTTTATATAAATTACTTTTTATAGATGTTATATCTTTACCTAGTTTTCTAATATACTATATTGGGTGTTCCTCTGGGGTTAAAGCACAGAGTCAAACTGATTAGACCTAAATCATCACTTTTAAAAAAATTATACTTTAGCTTCTGGGATACATGTGCAGAACGTGCAGGTTTGTAACATAGGTATACACGTGCCATGGTGGTTTACTGCACCCATCAACCCGTCATCTACACTAGGTATTTCTCCTAATGCTATCTCTCCCCTATCCCCTCACCCACCGGCAGGCCCCCATGTGAGATGTTCCCCTCCCCGTGTCCATGTGTTATTATTGTTCAACTCCCAATTACGAGTGAGAACATGTGGTGTTTGGTTTTCTGTTCCCGTGTTAGTTTGCTGAGAATGATGATTTCCATCTTCATTCATGTCCCTGCAAAGGGCATGAATTCATCCGTTTTATGGCTGCGTAGTATTCCATGATGTATATACGCTACATCCAGTCTATCATTGATGGGCCTTTGGGTTGGTTCCAACTCTTTGCTATTGTGAACAGTGCTGCAATGAACATACGTGTGCATGTGTCTTTATAGTAGAATGATTTATAATCCTTTGGATATATTCCTAGTAACGGGATTGCTAGGTCAAATGGTATTTCTGACTCTAGATTCTTGAGGAGTCACCACTGTCTTCCAAAATGGTTGAACTAATTTACATGCCCACCAACAGTGTAAAAGCGTTCCTATTTCTCCACATCCTCTCCAGCATCTGTTGTTTCCTGACTTTTTAATGATCGCCATTCTAACTGGTGTGAGATGTTACCTCATTATGGTTTTGATTTGCATTTCTCTAATGAAGAGTGATGATGAGCTTTTTTTCATATGTTTGTTGGCTGTATAAATGTCTTCTTTTGAGAAGTGTCTGTTCATATCCTTTGCCCACTTTTTGATGGGGTTGTTTGTTTTTTTTCTTATAAATTTGTTTAAGTCCTTTGTAGATTATGGATATTAGCCCTTTGTCATATGGATAGATTGCAAAAATGTTCTCCCATTCTTAGGTTTCCTGTTCACTCTGATGATAGTTTCTTTCGCTGTGCAGAAGCTCTTTAGTTTAATTGTATCCCATTTGTCAATATTGGCTTTCGTTGCCATTGCTTTTGGTGTTTTAGTTATGAAGTCTTTGCCCATGCCTATGTCTTGAATGGTGTTGCCTAGGTTTTGTTCTAGGGTTTTTATGGTTTTAGGTCTTATGTTTAAGTCTTTAATCCATCTTGAGTTAATTTTTGTATAAGGTGTAAGGAAGGGGTCCAATTTTAGTTTTCTGCATATGGCTAGGCAGTTTTCCCAACACCATTTATTAAATAGAGAATTCTTTCTCCATTGCTTGTTTTTGTCAGGTTTGTCAAAGATCAGATGGTTGTAGATGTGTGATGCTATTTCTGAGGCCTCTGTTCTGTTCCATTGGTCTGTATATCTGTTTTGGTACCAGTACCATGCTGTTTTGGTTACTGAAGCCTTATAGTATAGTTTGAAGTCAGGCAGTGTGATGCCTCCAGTTTTGTTCTTTTTGCTTAGGATAGTCTTGGGTATACGGGCTCTTTTTTGGTTCCATATGAAATTTAAAGTAGTTTTTTCTAATTCTGTGAAGAAAGTCAGTGGTAGCTTGACGGGGATTAGAGAGGATGCAAAAAAAATGGAAAACTGATCCATGCTCATGGACAAGAAGAATCAATATCATGCAAATGGCCATACTGATCATCACTTGTTAACCTAACAGTAAGACAGAAAATTAAAAGTGAGCATATTCACTCATATGTCTCACAGACTGATGGTCAATGATAAATAGATGTATTTGAGGAAGAAGCAATGAAGGAGCCTGGAGACTAGTGGAGGGGCTATTTCTGGCTATTTTTAAGCTTTTTGATTTTTTTTCTAAAATTAAGTGAATTTATATAGGTGCGTGTTGTGATGACCCAAAATTAAACGAAAAAGAGCAAGGATTAGGATAGAAAGAGAAAAGTGATAGATCTGAAATGTATTTTAAGTGTTATTTCCTTTATGGTAATGCTCAAAATGTTTCATCTACCATAACTAGCAGTTTCTTGGATGGTGCATATAATATTTTAAACTTTTACCTTACATTCTATTTGAAACTCTTATGTGATTTTAACCCTGGACTTTGAACTTTTCATGTGTTCTCCCTACATCTTTTAGATTAACAGAGCATTGTGACAGAATCTTAAAAACATAATAAAACTTTAGTCCTTTCTTGATTCAACAACACCCCCTTTCAGTTTTATAATTTTATTCAATCTCATGTCCCCCACTTTGTAGATTGGTTCCTTAAAAAAATATTTTCCCAATTGGTCATAGATATGGTAAGAATATTATAAATTCAAATGCCCCAGTCAAAAGAGGCAAATATGTAGGATAGGATTTTATTTACAAAGTCAGGTATTCCCTGAAAATATTCCTGAGTTAAGTTATGGCTATCCTTAGTTTGCTCACTTCCATTTTGGCATGCAAGGAGTTAAACTACATATTATGGCTTGTTATGGTCTGTTGTGCTCATGAAATCACTCAATTTGGCTACTCTTTGTGCCTCTTTAGATACTGGAATTGTAAGTACAAGAAATAGTTAAATTATAAATAATGTATTTGTGTTTTAATAATAATTTTGTTTATCAAACCTATTACACAATAATATAAAGAAATACTTAACACCAACCCATGTTTGTAGTCAAAATAAAATTTAGAAATCTAGTTGTAGGTGTATTTTAAAGCAAATAGAATGTCCAATGGCTCTTACTTTTTAGTAAACAGTGGGAATTGGTCATTAATTTGAGATGTATAAACCCTTCCTGGAGAGGAGACTGGGATTACTACTCTAAGCTAAAAGTACATTCACCTTCAAATTTGGGAAGTCCATTTCCTTTTCATAAATTAGTTTATATCAACTAAAAATCGATCTCAGAGGGATCCAAAGACAGGTTTCTCTTGGTTTTTAGCACCTTATTGGAGAAAAGTTGTAACATCAAAGTAAAACAAATTAAGTGCAACCAGAATCTTTAGAAACCATTTGGGAGCCAAAGAACATCTGACTTACGTCATTAAGAGAAGGAGCAATAGTACCTTGTGGACTGTTTAATACTCAGTCTTGATCTCTGACTTAAAAATTTACCTGTAAATTTTTGTTTTGATTATTTTTATGACTATGTTATAAAGACCTTTCCTAAAGAATTGCTCATGTAAGTGTGTGTGTGCATGCCTGTACGTGTATTGCCAAAATGAGCATTTTTCTTTCTACTGCCTGGGAAGATCATACTCAATCATTAGTATTTACATAGCACTTGTTTCTATCAAATTCTAAGAGCAGAGGGATTCTGTTTTAAAGTCATCGGTAAGACAGTTTGTTTTTCTATGAACATACTGAAATTATGCACTGGGCAAATTAGTGAATTTTACCAAATATGTCTCAAGGATAAATATAGTAATTTTCACAGTGAATGTTTTCCATCTCTCAGGAAATCTATGTTTGTCATGAAATGACAAGTTTTTTTGGAGGGTTGGGGGAATGGGGTGGTTGTCTTTGAAAACTGATTTTAAATTTAATTAAATAACAAGGCAAACCTGAAAAATATTTTACATTTAATGGAAGAATTTAAGCATGATCTTTTGGTGGAATGCAAGTGGCAAAAAAATTTAACACATCTCCTGAAGAAACAGATTTTCCTTTTCCTGGGTTATCATTATAAACCGTAACTTTAAAATTTTAAATTATGAAAAATATCTTATCTTGGGAATGAGAATTTATACCAATAAACTATTCTTGTAACGTTGTAACTGAGAATTAATGTGCTTTTATAAGATGATAACTTTACTATTTTTCTGTGCAGTAATGCCAAAAAATAATCAGGCTTAAAATATGACTTGACTTGTAGTGTAAATTGGCATAAAAGATTTCATATTTGTGTCTTTACTGCTATATTTTTCTTAAGAATGAAATGAATAAAATACTAGCTGGAGAAGTACCTAAGATTTTACGCCTACTAAAGGCATGTAGATAATATAAAACCCAATGTGTACAGATGACCTAAATTCTTCCTATGTCTTACCAGTAGCTCTCTGTATAGACCCAGATCTTCAAACCAGTTATTAAAATTATAGTGAGAGTTAACTATGAGTATGGTCATGTGCCAATTATCTGATAATATTACAGGGATGTGAGCTGAGAAATACTAGAAAAGTATAGCTATAATAGAGTTCTTCAAATTATTTCTCTAAGAAGTATTCTTTCTGGTGGAAATTAAAAAAACAAACCAGAAGAACCACAACAATAAAACAGCAACAAAGCAATGGTGAAGTGTTTTGCAAATAGTTTCCCCAAATCAAATTAAAGTGGCAAAGCTTTCATTTTATGTCTATCTCTCAGATCTCTATGAATTTTTGTTTTCTGTTTGGTTTGAGTGATCTATATAAGGAGGCTTTAACAATGAAATGCTGTGGAAGTGACCTGTTTGTTTTTCTTTTTGTGTCTTTCTGCTGTTTATGTGACACTTCGTTTAGGGAGACCTTACCTTATGGCCCTGTTTTTCTTTATGCCAAAGCGATGTGGATTTTAGTGGTTAGTTTAATATTTGACATCATAGTGTAGTCTCTTTATGTCTTAAGCCACTCTCTGTTTAGAAAGTCTAATTAAGACAATCCTTAATGTAGAAAGTAAAGGGCAAAAAAAAAAAAAAAAGCCAAGCGTTTTTTCTTCTCGTAAAATTGTTGTCAATCAGAAATTATGTTATAAGTGGCTCTCCTATCATATCCATGTGTAAAAGAGCACTGATTGACAAGAAAGATTTTATAAATTGATATGATTCATCGTTAGCTTTTAACTAGTTTTCTGACTGACAGTTTAACAAAACAAAAATGACACCACCTGGGGTAAGAGTAGTCATAATAATAATAACTTTTTTTCTAGAGGATATTAGGACAACTGACCACACATATGTTAAGTTATATATTATCTCTCACTAATCTACTACTAATGTTTAACTATCTCCTATAAAGCTGATGCTACCAATATAAAGTAACTTACCATGATTGACAAAAATTCCACAGTGGTTGTTTCAATAATTTATAAGCTAATTCATTATTGTTTTCCTACCAATTGGCAGGATTTTGTGTTTGCATCTGGAAGATGTTTGAGATTCTGCATAACCCAGGTTTATTTTCTGTGTTTGCAAAATGCAGGATGTTCCCTTTAATAACCTGAAATTTTAATAAGGACCTAAGAAATAGTTGAAAAAGTGAATGAACTTGTATTTAAATTAGGTCTTTGAGAGCTTGGAGATTCTAACTTGGTGAACTCTAATTAAATCCCTTAAGGCCACTGGGTCTGCCTCCCTAGTTCTTGATAGTGAAAATAAGGTCTTCAAAAAGAGTCCCTTGGCAGTATACAAGTGGAGGGGAAAAAATCCTGCAACCCTTCACTATAGCATTTTATAAAGCCGGAATTCCAGAAGGAGTTCCAGACAAGGAAAACAATAGAGACTGAAACCCGAGAACTAGTAAAGCAAGGAAAGTAAGGGAAATAGAATTTGGACAGAGTGGTTATTCAAGAAGAACATCACTCATTCAGATCAGAGCATGAATGCAGAGCAAGACAAAGGGGCAAATAAGATATACTAGTGCTGGTAACGACATAGCAAATCTTAGTTGGCACATTTTGCAATTAACATTTCCAGTAAGAAATGCTCAAATACAAAACTGCCATTTTTCAGTTCTGACATTATAGTGGCTTTTTCCTCACGGCACATTTTCCACATAAATATCTAAGCATTTTTTTTTTCTTTCCAGCTAGATTTCAGTACTCATTTGTGTGGGTGAATTTAACTGTGATGGTGGGAACAAAACAGGTATTGAATCTACTTAGAGCCAAGAGGAGATAAGTAAAAGGTAATCAAAACGTGGACATTAAACTTGAGCGTTTTTTCAGCATCATTGCCTATGCAACAATACAGATATACGAATTGAGTGGGTGCTTCTTTATTTCTGTCAATATGCTAGAAGGTGAAGGTACAGGGAGATTTTGTACTTTCTCCTTAACATTTAAAATACATTCTAAATAGTGTTTCTTGGTATCATAAAATTCACAGTTGAACCTCCTCATCCAGTTATGAACCAATAATCTAAATCACCTCCTAAAAAGAAGAAAGAAATACCAACTTTGCAGATAGTTTCCCCTGACTCGCAGATATTCAGTTAATACCAAAATATCCAGTTTGGCTGCCAACATGTGCATCATTTCCCCCATATACCTCAGTCTCATTTCTTTTCACGTTTCGGCATTTGCACTCTGTTTCTGAGTCTTTATTTCAACAGATTAAAGGAAGATAAAGATCTGCTAGTGGTGACAAAATACCCACAGAGGTTCCTCACCCAGTGGACTCCTGTGAAAATCGACAGAAAGCTAATTGAAGAGGAGAGGCACGCTGCTTGGCTCTCATTAGTCTATTCCTGTGCCATGGCCACGTGGACCAGTGCATTCTTTCATAACTGATTGATATGTGATGCCCTCGCACCCCCCATCCTGACCAAATGTTCTACAAAGTAGGAGCGATGTAGGAAAACTTGGAATTTATACTTTTGTAGTTTGCTCTACTTTTTATTTCAAAAGGCTTTTAAAGTTCTATGAACACTATTTAGATCACTTGTATGTCTAGATGGAAATACCGATTCTTGATGCTCTGAATAAACCCCTAACCCCAAAGGGATATTGAACTACTGGGTGCTAGCTTTGTTCTTAAGTATAAGTTCCAAAAAGTTTTATTTACTTTTTGAACTCTTTACTAGGATGAAAGTATCACAGTGCTTTTGTGGTCTGCCACTTAAGTGGCTTCATCTTTTCTTGGGGGAAAAAAATGAAAGTAACAAGCAAAATATAGAGGAGATTTTAGTTCGTTCTTTGATCAAAAGGGTCATTTATTGATCTGGGGCTTAAAAGGAAAAGATCTGTTTTGGGGAAAGTCATTGTACTACCCACAGTTTGAACTCTTCTTTTTTTACTATCTATTAGAGCATGATAAGTCTACATTTTTTTTTTTTTTTTTTTTTGCAGAAGCAAAACTCACAATTAAAATAAGAACTCCATTATCACTATGATCATATGACTATTGCAGTAAACTTGCAAAACTGAAAATAGTATCGACATTAATTGAAATGCTGGTAATGTATAGTCTTAAATAGAGATAATTTCTTTTAAATTGTGACTTTACATGACTTTTTTTTTGTTTCTTCTTTTACTTCAACAAGAAAAGGAAAATGAGTTGTACTTTAAAATTAAACATCATCTGCTTTCTTTTCTACCCCTTCACTTTTCAGACTCCAGGAATCAGCTTGAATATTCTACAGAGGATTGTCCAGTGACTATAAAATAAACTGGAAGCAGAAATTTCAGTAATTAGTTCAACTATAGAGTCGTTACGTGAACTACAACAAGTTAGTAAGTCCTTCCTATATTTGTTTACTTCTTGGAATCTTATAATAAGGGAAATAAAAAAATCAGTGTTTTGAATTAGAATTATTTCCCTTCTAATAAGGGAAATAAAAAAGTCAGTACATTGATAAAGTGAGGTACATAGGATATTTTATAGAAAAGACATTTGACTTAATAGCATCATACCTAAAGATTTTTGGATGGGTGTATAATATATCTCTATAATGAGATAGATACATATCTATGTATGTGTGTGTGCATATGAGCTACTGTCATAAATTATGTACTCCAGCATGTTACACAAATATTGGGTAAATACATGGAAATTTGCTGACACAGCTTTTCGAAACTTTGTTCTTTGGACTAGTGTTTAATAAGATATTGATGTGTATACTTTGGAGGAAAATTGTACCTGTTGAAATAAGAGGGAAATTATTTTTTATAGAGATTCACACTATAAATTGGAATATTAATGACTCTGAGAAGGAATTTAGAAAGAAAGTCTTTGCTTCTAACACTTACTTAATCTCATTATAGTGTTTAAGGTAAAACCTTTATTAAAAATTCAATCACTGTTCCAAATACACATTCCAGAATAAAACTTTATATGGGCAAAAATACACATTTTAAAATATCACAACACTCCTGTTTAAATATTATCTCAATTGTTTACTAACTGTAATACCAGGGGAAATTGTTTAGCCCTTTCTTATATGTCAATCCTTATTTGCAAAATGAAGGTAATATTTATCCTGTGCTTGTTGTAAGTGTTTACAATATATGGGCTGTGTGATATATCAACTTGCTGTGCATTCCACTCTGCTCTGCTATTTTAGTTGAGTTTTCTTTTTAGTTCCTCTATTTTGATATAATTGGATTCAATGTCATCGTTAAGTGAGTTCCACATGGGAAATCGTAGGTTTCAAGAGGTTGTCAAAGCAATACACAAAACTAAGCATCTATGTCAGCTAATAATGTATTTGCCTACAAATGACAGGAAATCTAACTACAATGACTTAAACAGTTTTTGTTTGTTTTTCCATATGTGGGAAGTCTAGAAAAAAGCACTCTTGGGATATTATATGCAGCAACAATAGCATTAGGGACCAACATTTCTATCTTTCTGCTCCTTCATCCTGGGCATGTTGACTTTCCTCTCCTTGCTTGTCACTTTATGGTGACTAGATGGTGAAGTTGCTGAAGCCGGTGAATAAGTGGTGATTGTACCTTCAGGCATCATGTCTGCATTCTGGAGAGAAGAGTTCAGGAAGAGTCAGATACTAAGCCAGGCCCATCTATCATGTAAAACAAAACTTTTCCAGAACCATCTAAGCCAGAACTGGTGCAGGTGGCATCTCTTGCTTCAAGGGAGGCTGGCAAATTTGGCGAAAGTGTTGTAGTTGAGATAGACCAATCATCATCCATTGCCCAGCTCTAAGCTTATTGCTGACTCTAAGACAATTGTAGTTTTCTTAACAAGAAAGAGAGAAGCAAAATGACATTATTTGCACAAATTGACTTATGTCATAGATTCCCTTTTAAATGCATAAATTAATATGACTCAAGGATAGCATCCAGAATTAGATAATGACCCAGAAAAGTTTTCATGTTTAAGGTGGAGGAAGTCAACATTTGGGAATTTGCATTTTTAACAATCCCACGTGGTAATTCTCACCAAATGGCTTTGCTTGCCAAGCTCTCTAAAACATGGAGCCAATGCACCTAATTTCAGTGTGCAGGGAGAGTGAGGAATAAGGGCAAGCAGGCAAGGAACAGATGTGGAAAATAAATAAATGGAATGCTGTGTTTTTATGTCTGGCTACTGCTTCCCAATAGGCCATGATGTTACTAGGCAGGTGTAACAGCTCAGCACACAGTATATTCCTGGACATGCTGTATGAAATTATTAAGTTGGAGGGTAAGGAAAAAAGAAGACCTTTATCATCCTGGGTTCCCTTTTCCTCTCTTTCCTGCTGGTCAAAGCTTTCCCCACAGGGAGTTAGCGCTCCATCAATTCCAAGTTACATCATTCTGTCCCTTTGCACGCCAACATCTTTGATGCAGAAGATGGTGTGTCAGATCTCATGTCCTGTGATGAGACATTCCGTTAAAATCCAGAAGCAGAGGGAAAGCATACAAACTCCAGGAATGCAGCTTGTCTGCCTAGCTGTGTGGCAACTGCCAAGGGAGAGAGATGACGCTGACAGAGGGAATGCTTGGTTGGGCCCCAGTGGCAGCAGCGCTGTCCAGAATGGGAGAACCACAGGAGTCTGCAAATGATAATAACATTTTTTTTTTTTTGTCTGATGCACTACATTTGAGAATTGGTGCTTTAGAATTTAATTTATCTCTGGAGTCTAGATTAACTTCAAAGTTAAAAGATCCTCATGCCAATTAGTGTTGCCCCATATAACTTCTACAAAAGTCTTCAGGCATAACAGGTTTCCTAAACCTTCATTATAGGCTGTATTGCTGGTAGACAGTGGATCACACTGGTTAATAACAGGACTTTGGTTTCACACACAATGAGACTTGAATCTGGGCTGTGCTGTTGTTTATCTTTGTCACTCTGGCAAGCCATTTTTTAACCCGGCCTCAATTACATATATATATTGTATATTTTATATTACAAATATATATATTACATATATATGTATATATATTTCACTAAAAAAGTGAAAGTATTGACAATGTTTTTCTTTAAGGCTTGGGGAGGATGGTATCTGACAGTCTGTTTAATGAATTTGGTATACAACTTTTTGTCAGATATAACTATTTCATTCACTTTATCCTTCTTTCTTGAAGATAATTTCTAAAATTTCAATAGCTTTGCTTGTCAGGTCAATCAAACTTCAACAGTCTGGAGAGCCACAGTGAGTCGGGAATTTCTGGGTTTTGTCTTGCTCTCTGGTCCAGGTAGACCAGAAGAGACCACACAAATCCCAGACCAATTCCACTTTGAAAAATGCAAACTGCTGAACACATTTTGCTTTCCCTGGGGAAAAGTCTCAGGTAACATATGAGGATGTTGAAATAACACCACACCCACCTCTTACCAGAGCAGCTAATTTAAAATCACTCGCAATCTGGGAGAATCTGTCTCAATATCTTCTTGTAAGAACCTACAGCTAACTGTTTGCTGAAAGGTTTCCTGAGAATAGGATCTTATCCAAGGCTTTGTGACAGTGGTAACTTAGAATGAGGCTACAGAGATCTAATTAAAAAGGTGATTTCCTAACATATGGAGTGCCTATGTGAAATCAAGAGAGTTTTCTCTGCTGGGGGAGAGGCTGACCCTGTAAATTCTTATGACGTTAGGCTTAAATCTTAGCTGCTAAACACCTTTCAAATATTTATCTCTTCCCAAGTAAATGTACTCCCTGCAAAGCTCTATTTGTTGACTTTTATCCCAGTTGGATCGACTGTGGGGACTGTATCACTGAGACCTGTGCATTAAGTGGTACATATGTTGAATAAACAGCCAGACAGCTACCAACTGTCAAGCTGCTTTACTAGAGTAGAAAAAATAAGCACATATGCCATGTTGAAAAGCAAAAGAAAAACAAAAGTTTATCATAGAACTAGGAAGTGATTCAGGTAAAACGCAGTCACGTGCTTATGTGCATGATTATTCTTGAAAATATCATTATAATTTTTTTGAAGGATAAATGAAAATCCAGGAATGATCTCAAATGTAGCATTAGATATGAAATCTCCCCTGGTGGCTCATAGTTTATTAGAGAATTAATAAATGGGAAAGGACACCAGGTATGTTAATATAAGCAAAAGCTGGAATGTGTGCTCAGTGAGGAAATGCAGGTTTGATTTTCTTACAAGTGGCAGATGGAAATAAGGGGACAGGTTGTTCTTTACAGGTATGGATGAAACAACAGAACACACCAGCTTTTCTGGCAAGGAGAGTGGAAGTATTTATAGATAGTTTTCCATCTTGTTGCCACCAGCATTGCTCTCCTATAATACCATAATGGAACAACATTGACTATGCATTCCAGGTGGCCACCTGCAGAGTAGAAAGGATCCTGGTCACCAGCAATTGATTTGTGCAGGAGACATAGTAGCCCTGTTACTTTAAAAGTTGTCTCCGCTTATTTTGGTAAGGAAATGAACTGAAGTTATAATCATGAGTGTCAGTTCAGGTGCTCTGGAAGCAGGTGGCAAGCAGGTTACAAGTGCAAAAAATGTATTAGAAGTATTATGCATTTGAGATAAAGAGGAGAGGGGAAAGATGATGAAAAGAGATCAAACGATGATGCAGGTTTAACACTTAGAAAAGGAGCAGGGAAAGGAAGGAGAATTGGATAGAAGGGACCTCAGAGTACAGTGTTGCCCTGACAAAGTTTCAGTCAACTCATTGATTGCCCTAGAGGATTCCATGATAGACAAAAGCAGCCAGGCCCTAGAAGAATATTCTGCCATCATTGGTGAGAGCAGTCCATGGAAAATATGTGTTCTTATATTACATACCAGGGCAGATTCCAAGGGTGGTACAACCAAAGTTTGTTGGCTGATTGCTTTTCTGTGGCAAATTGTCTCTTGATAGGAGAACTGAGTGGAACAGCTCTGTGGCTGAGACAGTAGACTTTCCAAAGATGACATTGGAGTAGACTTCTAAGAAAGAGTGACTTTCACACATTCATTTCTAATAAAAGACAAATATGACTTGGTCAGTGTGGATTCTTTTATGAGTTTATATCCATAAAAAAGCCTCAAGGTGGTAAAACACTTTGTGTCAGCCTCTACTCATTTTCCCATCCGTTCTTTTTTGCATGGTTTGGAAACAAAATATACTAGACAGTCAGGCAGAAGTTTTCCTAGGGTGGAAGAACACTATCAAATTATTATTTTTTCAATTTTACTTTAAGTTGCAGGATGCATGTGCAGAATGTGCAGGCTTGTTACACAGGTATACATGTGCCATGGTGGTTTGCTGCACCTATCAACCCATCATCTAGGTTTTAAGCCCCACATGCATTAGGTATTTGTTCTAATGCTCTCCCTCCCCTTGCCCCCCATTCCCCAACAGGCCACAGTGTGTGATGTTCCCCTCCCTGTGTCCATGTATTCTCATTGTTCAGCTCCCACTTATGAGTGAGAACATGCAAACACTATCAAATTCTAAGAACACAAATGCACTTTGCTGGTTTAGTGATGAAGAGCCAGGAGAACTGAAGTTGAAATCCTAGTTTTGTCACTCCCTAACTAAGAAATTGAGTAACTTAATTTCTCTGTGTTTCATTTTCTACATAATAAAAAAAAGCAAAAAGCAAACAAACCAACACACAAGCAAACCAGTATCAAGTAGTTTCCTTTGCTGAGTGATTTTTTGAAAGATTTCCCTATTCTAGAAACTTTTATTTTTATAAGATGTTTGCTGTAGTTTGTGTTAATCTTAAACACTGAGGAAGCCCATCTGGCTAATTCAGGGTAACCTCCCAGTATCAAGATCCTTAATTTAATCTCATCACCAAAGTCCCCTTTGCCATGTAAGGTGACAGAATTCATATGTTCCAGGGATTAACACATGGACATCTTTGGAGGACAAAGAATGTGGGCAGCCTGGAGAAGCTGGAAAAGGTAAGGAATAGCATTCTTCCCTATAACCTCCAGAAATGTAAGCAGGAATAGAAAACTAACATGCTACCCAAGTTGCCTGAGTTTATTCTCACTGCACTAAATTTCACTCTACTGACAGATACAGCTGTCCTTCCTCTTATCCCTAGGTCGGGTCTGCCGATCTGAGTGACTAGCAGATGTCATATTCAATTAGTCTCCAAAATGTCTCTTGCACAGCTCTTTTGTTGCCTGTCTCGACGCCTTTGCTTGTGCTCTTTCCAGTTTTGGAAATGACTCAATCATTGGCTCTGCCTATTCAAATCTCAGGTATTACTTAAGGTTCTGATAATAACCTGTGTCCTTCCTGAAGACTTTTCTACCTACTCTAACTCACTCCAAATGCTTACAACTGAGAATTCCAATTATTTAGAATCAAAGACTGGCACTTTAGTTCAGAATGTTTCATATTAGCAATATCTCCTCCAATCCAAACAGTGTCAAACTCCTCAAGAGCAGGGACAATCTGTTATATATCTTTTGTGTCTCATTCAGCCTCAGCCAATGCTACACAGCCAGTGCCAAATCAGTGGTAGATTAGTACTTTGTTTATTGAGAAATAGTAAACATTTAAAATATAAATACCTCTGAGAGTTGATTACATCCTTTTAGCGATGAACATTTCACTGTAGTTTATGTAATAAATGGAAGCAAATTCTTTTGTATTTATTACATTTTAGTTGACAAATAAAATTGTATTTATTTATAATGGACAACATGATGTTATGAAATATGTATGCACTGGGGAATGGCTAAATCGTATTAATTAATATATGCATTACTTTCCATTATCATGTACATACACATCACTTAAAATCTACTCTCACCAATTTTAAAGAATACACTATGTTGTTAACTACAGCCACCATATTGTACAATAGATCCAAAAGATCTTTTGAATTTTTTCCTCCTATCTACCTAAAAATTTGTATCATTTATCCAACATTTCTCCCCACCCTGGAGCTGCGGTCCTTGGTAAGCACAGTTCTATTTTCTGCTTCTAAGAGTTAAACATTTATAGATTCCACGTGTGAGTGAGATTATGCAGTATTTGTTCCGTGCCTCGCTTATTTCACTGAATGTAATGTCCTCCAGGTTCAACCATGTTGTCACGAATGACAGGATCTCCTTTTTTGTTTGTTTGTTTGTTTGTTGTTTGTTTGTTGTTTTTAAGGCTGAAGAGTACTCTGTTGTTTATGTACATCATATTTTCTTCATTCATCCATCCAGTGATAAACCCGTTGATTGGTTCCATATCTTGGCTTAGAAGGGGGCCAGTGGGTTTTCTAGGAAGCCATAAGAAGGCTTGGAAACATTGCTTATCAGGGTAGTAGGTGGAGGCACCAATCGGGCAGATAAAGATAGGGAGAGGGAAAGTAGAAAGGCCAGTTTCATCGATTTCACATTTTACCTTGACTGTCCACATGTTTAATATATCCTTGCATTCACAGAGTCTATGTTCTGAGAAATGAGGTAGTTGATATGATCAAAACTGGAATAAAATGTATATTTCATCAAGAAACAGGTGGATCTTAAGAATTTGGTTAAAAAAAAAAAAAAAAGTAGAATTTGGCATAGTTTGAATGTTTGCATGTAGAAAGAGAATATTACATTGTGGCATTTCCCGTTTCTTTTTACATGTGAAATTACAGTGAACTTATAAAAATCCCCCTCTGTCTTTTTCTTTTTTTTCTTTTTTCTTTCTTTCTTTTTCTGAGACAGAGTCTCACTCTGTCGCCCAGGCTGGAGTACAGTGGTGTGATATCAGCTCACTGCAACCTCTGCCTTCTGGGTTCAAGTGATTCTCCTGCCTCAGCCTCCCAAGTAGCTGAAATTACAGGTGCATGCCACCACACCTGGCTAATTTTTGTATTTTTGGTAGAGATGGCATTTCATGTTGTTGGCCAGGCTGGTCTTGAACTCCTGACCTCAGGTGATTCACCTGCCTTGGCCTCCCAAAGTGCTGGGAGCCCAGCCCAACTCTGTCTCTTTGTACGCACATGCATACATATTTTGTGTATATATTTAACCACATCATCTATCTGTCATTACTTTCCATTAATTATATTGCTAAAATATGTGAATAATTTAAATTTTAATTTTAAACTTTAATACTTATGAAAAGGATAACTGCATAAAAGTTAAATTAAAAATACAACCATAGGCTTATGTTTCCAGACAGGTTTTGAAAGAGTACATGTGTTCAATCATAATACATTTCCTTTTCTAACAAATAGCTAAAATTTATTCTAACTCTAAATCATTAATATTATATATACAAGATTGAGCTCTGAGAGTTTATTAGAAAAAAAGTTTACATTTCTCTCTCCCTTCAATGCTTTCATAAACAAAATTACTTTAACATGACTTTCAATGAGCAAATATAATATTTACATTTTTGCTCTGCAAAATTTCTTTAACAAATTGGAGTGTAACTATACTGTCAGTTTTTATATATTGGTGAATAAGGTTTGTTTTAGTTAATTATCATCTTTCTATAACTGAATAACTCAGAAAAATTATATATTACCAACACAACCAAAATAAAATAAGATTATTATTATATGTCCTCCAAATGTTCTTTAACGCTTTTTAAAAAGTGTTTATTTTGTTATGCTTTATGAGTCAATGCATTGTGCTATATTCTGAATATAAAGAGATATTTAAATAGGACTTGCTTTGATGAACCAACCACGAATTCTGAGTTTTAACATGCATGCTAAGTTTTATAAATTTGGTGTGAAAATGAATGGGAATTCATGTGGGTTGTAACACAGAGATTCATAGTATCAGAAATTGAATGAATGCACCACTAAGACTATTTAAATTTCCATTGCCTCTTCCAGTACTCTCTTGTATTTGACCTGAATTCAAGAACTCACATGCCATTTACTTAATTGTGTGTATTTTTTAGGCTTATAGCCCATATTTCAACTTGGGAATGAATTTCACATTTCTTTGTGTCCCAAGCACAAAGCGTGTTGAACATGAGATTCTTAGTAAACAACTGATTGCTTCAAGTTTAGGTCCAGTCCACACTGAGACCAGTCTGTGATAGACTATCTGGACATCCTTATTCAACCCAAGCATTTGGAAAAATGAAGTCCTTCCGGTGCTTTTTTTTGACTATCTCCAGGAAAGGGATAGTTGTCTAGTTATCCGGAGTTAGCCAAGTAGTCTCTGATTTTCAGAAATCATCCAGTGTAATATGAAACTCATTACATCACAAATACCCCTGCTTTGAAATGAATTATTACCTATACAGATCCAATTTAATCTATACTTCACTTTTCTTCTTGTGGATGATTACTATGTTATTCCTATTGTCTATTACTATTGTTATTCCTATTATGTTATTCCTACATATTGGGGACCTTAATAAATATTAGTTGAAGTAAGAAATAAATGATGTATTAATGTTAATGAATCATCAATCTAGAGTTAAACAATCCTACAGCATAACTGGCATTTGCTAGGACAGTCCTTGAGAAAAACCTTCAGTTATTTCAGGAAAAGGAACAAGGCCCCAGAGGTCTGTTACACTGGAAACTGCCTACCATGGGTAACCACCCATATAAACTGGTCCCAGTCAGCATATTCAAGATGTTTGTGCTAGTGGTGCCACAACCTATTCCTTGGCCAGAAGACCCTCTTCTTTTATAATTCAAGAATGCTTAAGACTTTCTCTCCAAAGTGTATTGACTTAAAAAGCTAGACATCCTAGAAGTGGCTGTACATCCTAGAAGTGGCTGTTCTATACCTCCGATAGAACATGGTGTGTTTCTAATGGAGGAATTTAGAAATAAATATGGGACATTTGAGGCTCTAGACTTCACAGAAACTTTTTGTATTATACTTCTTTGTCTCCAAAGGCAAAAGGTTGTGACATATACATTTAAATGAGTTATTGTTACTGTGAGAGGGATTCTGCCACAGTAAATAGTTGTTGAGACAGTAGAGAGGTGAATGAAATCAAGTTACAGCTGATACTGGGGTGTGTGCTTTTGGTTCAGAGTAAAAGACTGTATATTTTCTAGTCCATGTGATGCTGTTACATTGGTTTATATATTTAAAGGAAAATTAAACCCTAAATATGATGCTATCTGAGCCCTTTCCTGTGGCTTCTTTAAACTATAGGGTTTGGTAGGTTTACACACGGAAGTCTGGAGAATGGGGGTGGGACATATTGCAAAGAATAACATGTCTGAAAGTTAAAGTTACAGTGACAGTAGTAGGAGCCTTTAAAATCAAGCTGCAGTGTTCTTTTCCTATGCTAGGGTCACAGATAGAAAGATGATGAAAGTGAAACACACGCACACACACACATATAAATATACTCACATATATGTGAAGTCAGTAATTAATTCAGTAGTAAATCTGCTTAGGCCTTCCTCTTCTATTTTCAAAATTTCAGGGCTTTTGTCTACTATTTTCTAATTCCAAATTTCATTTGAAAATAAAAACCTGTGATCTTTCAACAATTTTTATACACAAAATAAAGTTTAGGAGAAGAAAAGCTAGCTGTGAGAATGACTTGAGACGTGGTCATTCCTATCATTTTAGTTTGAAATTCAGCAAGTAGATCACAAACACAAGTACGCTCCAGGGAAGGAAGAAAACGTGCTATCCTGTGGGCTGTCCTAATACCCCTTCAATTCCTTGAAAAGTCTTTCCAGTATGTATAATTAAGAGGGCATTCTCTGCCTCATAAAATTCTCCAAAATAGCTTTATTTTTTATTTTTTATTTTTTTGCTGTGGCTATTTTGCTTTTGCTGCTTATTTCTACCTAACGATGAGTTTTGCACATTCTGTATCTTTGTCCTAGCTATGCAACAGATCTAACTGCCCACCTTTCCAGGCTCATTTTGATGAGGTAGAACCAGAATTACAGTTCTCTGGTAGTTTGAGAATAAGCACTGCTGTAATATATAACATTTCTGAGAACACAGTGACCTTTTCCTGTTAGTAAGATTCTTTGAAATCTTGGGGATGTTTCCATTGCTATATTGATACATCTTATGTACTTTGCCAAAACCAGGCAGTGATATTTCCATTTCTGTTCTCTCTTTTTCAGCCACCCTCTGGGCTTGCTTTGCACCCCACACTATAAACACTGAACATGGTGTCTGAGTATGAGACAGGAATGGTCTAACCACCTGGGAGTCTAAACCTCCTCCATTCATTTTCAAAACAGGATCACAAAAACTGTGCTACACCTGCTTGTTCCAGACAAGGACTAGATTCCCTAGTTCTTAGATAGTTTTACAGACCATTTCCCTACATATTCAGCTGTCAGCTATTGTTACTTTTTACAATCCAGAAGAATATGCTAATTATACTGACACATAATGCAATATGCTTAAGAACATGCCACTCAAACGTGTGGCTCTCAGGAGAATTCTACCTTCAAGAAACTTCATCTATAAGGAAATACCCCTTTGAGATAAAGGCAGTTCTTTTGTAATAACAGAGGGGAAGGCTAAAATGTGATTTACAGCACATCACAACACTCGATAGTGTGATTTAACTGTTGTATAAAAACATATAGATTTAGGTTGAATTTAAATAGATGGGTGAGAAAGAGAGAGAAAGAGAGAGATTAAAATAACAGATGACTTCCAACTATAAAAAGTTCTCTAAGAAATGACAGAATAGTTAATGCATAGATTTCAAAGAAAACTACTGTTTCATACTATTGAGTATTAAACCTCTAATTTCTATAAAAGTCTCTAATTTTTCCACATATTAAGTCAAGGAGCTAAAAATGTCTTCTGTGGATATTTTTATAATAATATTTTCTGTTATAAAAAAGGCATTGCCAGACACTACCATCTGTCGTGTAGACTGACAGTGTATGAATCTGATGTCTTTCTGTGACTTCCTATCTTATATAATTGGAGGTTTCAGCCCAGAATGATGCTTCGTTTCCACCTAAGGACAACCAAGTTTGAGTTCGCCTGAAATATTTTAATCATTTCCCTGCTATGCGCTGATAAGACCAGTATTCTGCATAGTTAAAAGCTATAAATGTGTCTATTGAGAGGGTGTTAAAAATTCTCCTCTGAGCTTCTGGCCATCATCCAGAATTATTACCATAATACCTTCTGAAATGAGACAGAAAACATAATGCATTATAATTGATAAATGTTTCATTTGTACTTACTTTATTTTAGAAATTTGAAACATTCAAAATGTTTTGGCTTCATCAACATGGGGAAAGGTTTATTTTACTATTTTTTGATGAAAAAGCTGTCTTTGCAAAGTGTTTATGTAAAGATTGGAATATTTGTCTACCATGCTTTTAAAAGAGTTCAAGGACATTAAAACTACTCTATTGACTCAGATGTGTGCATGTGTGTGTATGTGTGTAAGGGTACATGTAATCATCCTAATCCCAGTCAAGGAGACAAGATTATGGATTCACTTTTGTAGTTTTTTATTTTAAAAAAAAAAACCTTTTTCAATAAAAGAGAAATTGTTATAGTTAAAACCTGTTAATTGGAGATAATGTCTGTGTAACTGAGCATTGTCCAAGGGTAATGACCTCCTGGTGCTAAGCCGTGAAAATGTTGACAGGAAGCCAACACATTTGTTTTCAAAGCAGGAGACATAGGTCCTTTGACATGATTCTATTAAAATGGCTTTATTTTTGTTGCACTACGTAATAGACAGCAATCTAATCATTCTAGTTTATGTTATCACTGCACTCCCATTTTTCTACCTCCAAATATCTTTGTAGGTTATGTTTTCACTGCTACTAAATGCACCAATTAGCACCTTTGCTGCTGCTGAGTAGCTGATCTCATAATAATACAGTCAGTTAAGTTAATTCGGTAGGTTGTCAAAAAGCGCTGAAACGAGTTAGTATTCATTAAGGTATGCCACTCAATACAATGTAATAATCAATGCTTTGTAATTCATTGTAGCTGACAAAAGAGGCTGGGTAATGTATAAAGAAATAGTGACAAGGGTTCCCCACTTCCCTGCCCCATACTTCATTTGGCTAATGTTTGAAATTTCATTTGTCTAACGTATAAAATTTCACTTAAAAATATTCTTCTGGGTTGACTGAGATTTTTATCAGTAAGAATAAAGGATCTAAGAGCTGGTTTCCTTATGGGATTAGATGTGCATGAAGGAGTGTTAACCTGAGGTAGGGAAAGAGGAGATCTTAAAGTATTAAAGCATCCATAATGTGAGGACTGGAGGAGCTTAGGACCAATTCTGAATGCTCTTCAGAGACAACCTGAGTGGTGACTGCTGAACCACTTGCATTATGGTTGTATGGAAAGAATAATTGCAATGATTCTCTTTCTGGCTATAGAGGGAAACTTTTGTCATACTTTAAAAACACTTATATTAATATCCTGGCCCTATCCTCAGTGATTTTTTAATTCAATTGTTTTAGGATAGGGCCCTGGTAGTCACATCAATATTTTTTTAAGCTCAATAGGTGATTCTAATTCATAGCCAGAGTCTTCTGTTCTGTGGCTCTGAGAGTCACCAGGAGGGCCTGTTGAAACACAGTGGGCTGCACCCCTACCCCTCCAAAGAGCTTCTGGTACAGTGAGTCTAAGGAACAGCCTGAGAATTTGCATTTCTGGTAAGTTCTCAGGTGGTGCTGATGCTGCACTAGAATGTATAGGAAGCCATTTAAATTATGTCACCTTAGTCATTTCTTTATTCCTGATGACTTTCAAAGGAAAAAAAGGGAAGACTCAAGACGGCAAGAGTCAAGTGGGGGCCAAGTTAGACTGTGTTTTCCCCTTACACACCACTGTGTTGTGGTAGTTCTAAAATAGCTTTTTGATTCCTTTCAAGTTTTCCATTTCCCTGGTTTATTTAAAATTTGTTATTTCTAAACACATAGATTTTTAAAAAAATACTAACTTTATAGCTAATACTTATTGAAAATTCAGTAACCATCAGGATCCAAACTCAGTGTTATATATTACCTCATTTAATCTTCACCACTTAAACAGATGCTCTTATTATCATAATCAGTATTTACTTTCTTAAGGTCACACAACTAATAGGTAGTAGATTTGGAATTGTAATACAAGCAAACTGACTCTACAGCCTAAAACCTTAATTTCTCTATACTGCTTCCGCATACCTAATGATTTATGAAACATGATCTTACAACTCTGTGGGGCTAAGTATATCATTGTTTATTATCAAATTTTTCTTGATGACGGAATGATGATAAAGTAGCCTCCATTTATTGAGTGCCTGCTTAGGGCCATGCACTATGGTAAGCCCTACTGTAAAATTCCCAAGTGTTTAAGGGATGAGACAATTAAGTGGTGAAATTAGGGGTTAAATCTATGCCTTCTGGCGGGTGTTGGAGTTCTGCCCCCGCAAAAGGAACTATTTAGGTTCCTGATAACATTCCAGTTTTGGATTCAAAATTCTGAAAAAATGCAGCTATGGTCCTAACAACATCCCTGTATAATTCTGGGAAATTTACTTTTGCTTAAGAATGTCTGATATGAGTTCTGTTACAGTTATAAAAAAAAAGCTTTGATTAAAATGGTGGTCATTTTGGTGTATGAATATGAGGTCCCTGAGGCTTGAAGAGTTGAAGAGTTTAAATGACTTTAACTAAGATCACCCAAACTAAACAATGGAAGTAGGAATAGATAACTTTTAGGCTTATTTCCTTTCTGCTGCAACAATTTACTCCTCATGTCTGGTTTTGCACCTTTTCTTAGATCACCTGTGTGAGAAGATCACAGTACAAACCATAAATCCTTAATTTTTTTCTTCCATAGCGCGTTTCTGAGTGGTGGCCCAATGAGTCTTATGAGCAAATAGAAGGAAGGACTGCTGCTAGTGTGTTTTCAAGAGTCGTGCATAGCCCTCCAGGAATCATTGTCTAGACCTCACGAGCTTGTTGTGAAGAGATAAATAAAATAGCAGATGCCAAGTGCTTGGCAAATAGGAAGCACAAGGTTCAGTAAATGGTGGCGATTACTGTATTGTCCTAATGGCAATAGGAGGAGGGAAGTGAGAGGGAAGAGCAAAGCTCCGTACTAACTCAGATGACTCCCAGGTTTCAAAGATATCATTTGAGTATAGAAAATATTTGGTTAGTATGTAAAGAAAAGTGAACTTTTCAAAAGTCAGTATCAGTCATTTTTATAGCTCTTGTGTTTATGAGGTTTATCAACTCATATCAACAGGTTCAAATCAATTTGACTTGCACATGCTGCGTGCATACTGAGAACCAGGTGATGTGCAGATTTATTGTTGGAGAGCTGTTTCCAGTAACTTAGTGCCAAGAAATATTGTTATTATCATGTAGAGGGGTGGAACTCTGTATACAAAATGCTGAGGCACAGGAGACATTTATTTTTCTGTCTGTTGTTCTGTCTGTCTGTATCTATCCTCTCTCTCTCTGGCTAAATTAACTTTCTATTTTTTTTTCTTTTTTCTTTTTTTTTTTAAATTATACTTCAAGTTCTAGGGTACATGTGCATAACGTGCAGGTTTGTTACATATGTATACTTGTGCCATGTTGGTGCGCTGCACCCATCAACTCATCAGCACCCATCAATTCGTCATTTATATCAGGTATAACTCCCAGTGCAATCCATCCCCCCTCCCCCCTCCCCCCTCCCCCCTCCCCCCTCCCCATGATAGGCCCCGATGTGTGATGTTCCCCTTCCCGAGTCCAAGTGATGTCATTGTTCAGTTCCCACTTATAAGTGAGAACATGTGGTGTTTGGTTTTCTGTTCTTGTGATAGTTTGCTAAGAATGATGGTTTCCAGCTGCATCCATGTCCCTACAAAGGACGCAAACTCATCCTTTTCTATGGCTGCATAATATTCCTACTCATCTGACAAAGGGCTAATATCCAGAACCTACAAAGAACTCAAACGCATTTACAAGATAAAGACAAACAACCCCATCAAAAAGTGGGCAAAGGATATGAACAGACATTTCTCAAAAGAAGACATTCATACAGCCAACAGACACATGAAAAAATGCTCATCATCACTGGCCATCAGAGAGCTGCAAATCAAAACCACAATGAGATACCATCTCACACCAGTTAGAATGGCAATCATTCAAAAGTTAGGAAACAACAGGTGCTGGAGAGGACGTGGAGAAATAGGAACACTTTTACACTGTTGGTGGGATTGTAAACTAGTTCAACCATTATGGAAAACAGTATGGCGATTCCTCAAGGATCTAGAACTAGATGTACCATATGACCCAGTCATCCCACTACTGGGTATATACCCAAAGGATTATAAATCATGCTGCTATAAAGACACATGCATATGTATGTTTATTGCGGCACTATTCACAATAGCAAAGACTTGGAACTTTCTATTTTTTAAAGGAATTAAAAGGCTTTAATTAAAAATCATGAGTGGATAATAGAGTGTAGAAATAGAAAATTTACAAACTATTAAAAACTGGAATCACTGTTCAGAACAGATGGATCATGAATGGTGGTGAACAGCAGAAAGATATTATGGATGAATCTACATTATTTTAGCTGCTCCCCATGCCACCTGTCTCAGAGGAAAGCCTGACATTTATTAGATATTGAACTAGACTAATGCTGGCAGCAGATCCAGTGATTGTAACCTGCTATCAGTAGATCCTTCCACTGGGTTCAAAATTTTGATCTGCACCCCACACTTCGGAGGAATCTCCTTGATTTGGGTGCCTTGATGTCTGAAATTATTCAGCCAATCAAATGATTTGGAATGGTGAGTTTATGAGAAGTAGTTGGAGCAGATGCATCCAAACCTGCACTGAATCCAGTGTCGCCATGAGTCGTGGGAAAATAAGCCTGTTGCATTGCCCACTGGTGCAGCTTAGTCAACTCTAGAGGTGATCCCTCCAGATAAGCATTGAAGCACATGGACAGGGTGGTGTAGGGAAAGCTCACGCTGTTGCTGCTTGTGATATACTTGTCCTTACCACCTGCAAAGATGACCAGAGAACTCAATAATGGCTTGGGCTGGTAAGGGATAGTCATGCCCTTCCTGGGGTACTGGGAGAGACTCCAGCATGACTATGCATGTCTGTTTGACACACTCAATTATGGATTGCAGAGTGTTAGCAATAGTGATGGCCCACTCAGTTGAGTTGGGAGCATATCCTCTGTCAGCTGCACCTGAGCCTCTACACTCTCTCATATTTCCTTGATTTTGCAACCACCTTTTCCAATAAAAGGGTCACACTGATTAGGATGACCAAGGGTCTACTGGCACCTGTGCTATTGGTTATAGAGCTGCTGATGTCCTCTTCCAGTTTGTCAGTTATCATAGGAAGCCTTTGAAGATGGCATTAGTGAGTCCAGCCAAAGTGATAACTTTCTCAGGACAATTTTCTAATTTCTTTATTGAAAAACATCCGTTTGCAAAGTTGGGGGCATTACCCTATATGACACTAGATGGTATAAGTGAATTTAACATAAATTATTTATATTATTAGATATTACTTAACTGTGACTGCATGCATCATAATGCTGTGTTTACCTGATAAACCACCACCATGCCCAGCTATCTGTTTTTTTTTTTTTTTTTTGAGACAACGTCTCACTCCATTGTCCAGGTTGGAGTGCAGTAGCATGATCTCAGCTCACTGCAACCTCTGCCTCCAAGTTCAAGTGATTCTACTGCCTCAACCTCCTGAGTAGCTGGGATTAGAAAGGCGTGTACCACCATGCCCGGCGATTTTTTGTAGTTTTAGTAGAGATGGGGTTCCACCATGTTGGCCAGGCTGGTCTCGAACTCCTGGACTCAAGTGATCTGCCTGCCTCGGCCTCTCAAAGTGCTGGGATTACAGACGTGACCCACCGCGCCCAGCCCTAATTTTGTGTTTTTAGTAGAGATAGGGTTTCACGATGTTGGCCAGGCTAGTCTTGAACTCCTGACCCCAGGAGACCCATCTGCCTTGGCCTCACAAAGTGCTGGCATTATAGGCATGAACCACCACGTCCGGCCTAGTGTTTATGTTTTGACTTTTATTGTTTGTCACCTATTCATCTTGATCATGCTATTTCTTATCCCAACATTTGGCATATCAGTTCTAACACAGTCTTGATATGTAACCTCTTTAAAAATATATACATGTAGGCTGGGCGTGGTGGCTTACCCCTGTAATCCCAGCACTTTGGGAGGCCGAGGCAGGAGAATCACTTGAGGCCAGGAGTTCAACACCAGCCTGGCCAACATAGCAAAACCCTGTCTCTACTAAAAATTAAAAAATTAGCCAGGTGTGGTGGCACATGCCTGTAATCCCAGCTACTCAGGAGGCTGAGGCAGGAGAATTGCTTGAATCTGGAGGCAGTGGTTGCAGCGATCCGAGATTGCACCATTGCACTCCAACCTGGGTAATAGAGTGAGACTTTGTCTCAAAACAAACAAACAAACAAACAAAATATATATATATACACACACACATATATATATACACACACATACACACACACAGAGAGGAGAGAGAGAGAGAGAGAGAGAGAGAGAGAGAGAGAGAAGCCCACCCCAGAAAATATTTTAAAAATAAAATTATAAAAATAGGACAAATGTTAAAAGTGAATTCAAAATTTAACTGTTATTAGGATTTTAATGTTATCCACTCCAGTTATTTGGAAACAATTTAAAATGTATACTTATAACAAACATATCCATATTTGTTGCATCAATAAATACAAAGTTTAAGTATTATAATTGTCTTCATTCTTTATTATTTCTTTTTGAGACAGAGTCTCGTTCTGTCGCCCTGGCTGGAGTACAGTGGTACCATCTCTGCTCACTGCAAACTCTACCTCTCAGGTTCAAGCAATTCTCCTGCCTCAGCCTCCTGAGTAGCTGGAATTACAGGAGTTCCCCATCATACCTGGCTAATTTTTGTATTTTTTTTTTAGTAGAGACAGGGTTTCACCATGTTGGCCAGGTTGGTCTCAACTCCTGACCTCAGGTGATCCGTCCGCCTCGGCCTCCCAAAGTGCTGGGATTACAGGCATGAGCCACCATGTCTGGCCTGTCTTTATTCTTTAACAGTAGTTACAATTAATATTCTAAATACAGTCATAAATTTTATCTAGTGGACCAGTGATAATATACTAAAACCTTCCCCCACTAGTAGACATTGGGGTGCTTCAAATTGTTCGTAGTGTAATGCTATACCTTCATATATGTAACTTTTTCAGTATTTTGACTGATTTCATTAGGCTAGATTCCAAGGACTGGGACTGCCTTTAACAAGGTATTTGTCAAATTGCTTTCTAGAAGAATTATACTCATTTATGTTGTCATCAAGAATGAATGGGATAGTAAGTTCACTATACTTTCACCAGCATGTTAGATATTTATTTACTTATTTATTTTTGTAGTTCTATATGTCAAATGGTACTTGCTTTAATCTACATTTTCTGGTTACAAGAAAGTTCTTACATTCTCAAATCTGTATTTGATAATTCTGTTTCCTTTAAATGTCAATTATCTGTTTAAACCCTTATCCATGTATCTGTCATATTATTAGTGACTTTTCTATCGGAAGTTTGAATGTTTCACATGCATCTTTCACATGCATAAAAATAAAATCAAGTCATTAAACCAATACTACATTTGTTGGAAAATTTCTCAGTTTAACTTTAAAATTTTTTTATATTCACATTTTAAATGTTATGGTACTATTTACTGATATTTTCCTTTGTGCATTTTTTACATATTCAAAGAATTGAAAATAATTTCTTTGTTGGAGGTTTGATAAATATCAATATAATTTTCTTTTTTCTTTGACTTAATTTTCAGTAAAATCTACTTTTTAACACATCTGGAATTTGTTTCAGGCTATGATGTGAAGCGAATATATTTGAATTTTAAATAATTTACTATACAGTGACCCAGCTTCCTGATTTCCCTTACAAGTTGCCAGATGCCCACTGAAAGAAGAATGTTCTTATATTTTGTGTTCATTGAGATAACATTGGTTACTTTATTAAGCATGCCAGAGTTTTTTTTACTGAGAAATCTATGCCTCACTTCATTTGTTTTCAAAAAGTTGAATGATCAGAAGGGTATAATTTAATACAATATTATTTTGTATATTTTGTGTTACCCTATTTATTACAAGAGTACACTTTAACAAACTACTGCAGGTACTTTTGGATTTTTATAAGTATATTAGCCTACAATTGTTAATATATGTATTTTTTAATGTTCTAGGTGAACTTAGATATAAAAATCTGAGTTTGAAGTATGTCCCAATGACTGATTCGTTATGTGATTTTACACAAAGTTTAATCTTCTGAGTCTGTTTTCTCTCCAGACAATAGGGATAATGTAATCTACATTATGAGACAATGATAATAATTCAATGAAAAAATATATGTAAAATGATCAGAAGATGGCCTGATAAAGAAGAAACCTCACAGATGCATTATTTTCTTCTCATGTTTTTATGGTATATGCTATCGGTCATCTGAACTGGTGAAAGAGAACCAATGCTCCTAGTAAAATCCACAGGGACAATTTTTGACTTTGAATATGTCTCCTTTAAATTTTGAATATAGTTATTTCTGGGGGGGCGGAGCAAGATGGCCGAATAGGAGCAGCTCCAGTCTCCAACTCCCAGCGCGAGCGACACAGAAGACCGGTGATTTCTGCGTTTTCAACTGAGGTACTGGGGTCATCTCGCTAGGGAGTGCCGGACAATCGGTGCTGGTCAGCTGCTGCAGCCTGACCAGCGTGAGCTGAAGCAGGGCGAGGCATCGCCTCACCTGGAAGCGCAAGGGGGAAAGGAATCCCTTTTTCCTAGCCAGGGGAACTGAGACACACAACACCTGGAAAATCGGGTAACTCCCACCCCAATACTGCGCTTTAAGGAAACAGGCACACCAGGAGAATATATCCCACACCTGGCCGGGAGGGTCCCACGCCCACGGAACCTCCCTCACTGCTAACACAGCCGTCTGCGGCGATCTATCTGCAAGGCAGCAGCGAGGCTGGGGGAGGGGCACCCGCCATTGCTGAGGCTTAAGTAGGTAAACAAAGCCGCTGGGAAGCTCGAACTGGGTGGAGCTCACAGCAGCTCAAGGAAGCCTGCCTGTCTCTGTAGACTCTACCTCTGCGGACAGCGCACAGCTGCAGCCCATTAGGGGAAAGAGCGGGGGCGGTGCAGACGCGAACGACTCTGTCTGACAGCTTTGGGGAGAGCCGTGGATCTCCTAACGCGGAGGTTGAGATCCGAGAACGGACAGACTGCCTGCTCAGGTGGGTCCCTGACCCCTGAGTAGCCTAGCTGGGAGACATCCCCCACTAGGGGCAGTCTGACACCCCACACCTCACAGGGTGGCGTCACCCCTGAGAGGAAACTTCCAAAGAAAGAATCAGACAGGTACACTCGCTGTTCAGCAATATTCTATCTTCGGCAACCTCTGCTGCTGATACCCAGGCAAACAGGGTCTGGAGTGGACCTCAAGCAATCTCCAACAGACCAACAGACAGTCCTTCTGACTGTCAGACGGAAAACTATCAAACAGGAAGGACACCTATACCAAAACCCCATCAGTACGTCACCATCATCAAAGTCCAGAGACAGATAAAACCACAAAGATGGGGAAGAAGCAGGGCAGAAAAGCTGGAAATTCAAAAAATAAGAGCGCATCTCCCCCTGCAAAGGAGCGCAGCCCATCGCCAGCAACGGATCAAAGCTGGTCAGAGAATGACTTTGACGAGATGAGAGAAGAAGGCTTCATTCACCATCAAACCTCTCAGAGCTAAAGGAGGAATTACGTACCCAGCGCAAAGAAACTAAAAATCTTGAAAAAAAAGTGGAAGAATTGACAGCTAGATTAATTAATGCAGAGAAGATCATAAACGAAATGACAGAGATGAAAACCATGACACGAGAAATACGTGACAAATGCACAAGCTTCAGTAACCGACTCGATCAACTGGAAGAAAGAGTATCAGCGATTGAGGATCAAATGAATGAAATGAAGCGAGAAGAGAAAACCAAAAGAAAAAAGAAGAAAAAGAAATGAACAAAGCCTGCAAGAAGTATGGGATTATGTAAAAAGACCAAATCTACGTCTGATTGGGGTGCCTGAAAGTGAGGGGGAAAATGGAACCAAGTTGGAAAACACTCTTCAGGATATCATCCAGGAGAACTTCCCCAACCTAGTAGGGCAGGCCAACATTCAAATTCAGGAAATACAGAGAACGCCACAAAGATACTCCTCCAGAAGAGCAACTCCAAGACACATAATTGCCAGATTCACCAAAGTTGAAATGAAGGAAAAAATCTTAAGGGCAGCCAGAGAGAAAGGTCGGGTTACCCACAAAGGGAAGCCCATCAGAATAACAGCAGACCTCTCGGCAGAAACTCTACAAGCCAGAAGAGAGTGGGGGCCAATATTCAACGTTCTTAAAGAAAAGAATTTTCAACCCAGAATTTCATATCCAGCCAAACTAAGCTTCATCAGTGAAGGAGAAATAAAATCCTTTACAGATAAGCAAATGCTTAGAGATTTTGTCACCACCAGGCCTGCCTTACAAGAGACCCTGAAGGAAGCCCTAAACATGGAAAGGAACAAGCGGTACCAGCCATTGCAAAAACATGCCAAAATGTAAAGACCATCGAGGCTAGGAAGAAACTGCATCAACTAACGAGCAAAATAACCAGTTAATATCATAATGACAGGATCAAGTTCACACATAACAATATTAACCTTAAATGTCAATGGACTAAATGCTCCAATTAAAAGACACAGACTGGCAAACTGGATCAAGAGTCAAGACCCATCAGTCTGCTGTATTCAGGAGACCCATCTCACATGCAGAGACATACATAGGCTCAAAATAAAGGGATGGAGGAAGATCTACCAAGCAAATGGAGAACAAAAAAAAGCAGGGGTTGCAATCCTAGTCTCTGATAAAACAGACTTTAAACCATCAAAGATCAAAAGAGACAAAGAAGGCCATTACATCATGGTAAAGGGATCAATTCAACAGGAAGAGCTAACTCTCCTAAATATATATGCACCCAATACAGGAGCACCCAGATTCATAAAGCAAGTCCTTAGAGACCTACAAAGAGACTTAGACTCCCATACAATAATAATGGGAGACTTCAACACTCCACTGTCAACATTAGACAGATCAACGAGACAGAAAGTTAACAAGGATATCCAGGAATTGAACTCATCTCTGCACCAAGCGGACCTAATAGACATCTATAGAACTCTCCACCCCAAATCAACAGAATATACATTCTTCTCAGCACCACATCGCACTTATTCCAAAATTGACCACATAATTGGAAGTAAAGCACTCCTCAGCAAATGTACAAGAACAGAAATTATAACAAACTGTCTCTCAGACCACAGTGCAATCAAACTAGAACTCAGGACTAAGAAACTCAATCCAAACCGCTCAACTACATGGAAACTGAACAACCTGCTCCTGAATGACTACTGGGTACATAACGAAATGAAAGCAGAAATAAAGATGTTCTTTGAAACCAATGAGAACAAAGATACAACATACCAGAATCTCTGGGACACATTTAAAGCAGTGTGTAGAGGGAAATTTATAGCACTAAATGCCCACAAGAGAAAGCAGGAGAGATCTAAAATTGACACTCTAACATCACAATTAAAAGAACTAGAGAGCAAGAGCAAACACATTCAAAAGCTAGCAGAAGGCAAGAAATAACTAAGATCAGAGCAGAACTGAAGGAGATAGAGACACAAAAAACCCTCCAAAAAATCAATGAATCCAGGAGTTGGTTTTTTGAAAAGATCAACAAAATTGACAGACCGCTAGCAAGACTAATAAAGAAGAAAAGAGAGAGGAATCAAATAGACGCAATAAAAAATGATAAAGGGGATATCACCACCGACCCCACAGAAATACAAACTACCATCAGAGAATACTATAAACACCTCTACGCAAATCAACTAGAAAATCTAGAAGAAATGGATAATTTCCTGGACACTTACACTCTCCCAAGACTAAACCAGGAAGAAGTTGAATCCCTGAATAGACCAATAGCAGGCTCTGAAATTGAGGCAACAATTAATAGCCTACCCACCAAAAAAAGTCCAGGACCAGATGGATTCACAGCTGAATTCTACCAGAGGTACAAGGAGGAGCTGGTACCATTCCTTCTGAAACTATTTCAATCAATAGAAAAAGAGGGAATCCTCCCTAACTCTTTTTATGAGGCCAACATCATCCTGATACCAAAGCCTGGCAGAGACACAACAAAAAGAGAGAATTTTAGACCAATATCCCTGATGAACATCGATGCAAAAATCCTCAATAAAATACTGGCAAACCGGATTCAGCAGCACATCAAAAAGCTTATCCACCATGATCAAGTGGGCTTCATCCCTGGGATGCAAGGCTGGTTCAACATTCGCAAATCAATAAACGTAATCCAGCATATAAACAGAACCAAAGACAAGAACCACATGATTATCTCAATAGATGCAGAAAAGGCTTTTGACAAAATTCAACAGCCCTTATGCTAAAAACGCTCAATAAATTTGGTATTGATGGAACGTACCTCAAAATAATAAGAGCTATTTATGACAAACCCACAGCTAATATCATACTGAATGGGCAAAAACTGGAAAAATTCCCTTTGAAAACTGGCACAAGACAGGGATGCCCTCTCTCACCACTCCTATTCAACATAGTGTTGGAAGTTCTGGCTAGGGCAATCAGGCAAGAGAAAGAAATCAAGGGTATCCAGTTAGGAAAAGAAGAAGTCAAATTGTCCCTGTTTGCAGATGACATGATTGTATATTTAGAAAACCCCATTGTCTCAGCCCAAAATCTGCTTAAGCTGATAAGCAACTTCAGCAAAGTCTCAGGATACAAAATTAATGTGCAAAAATCACAAGCATTCTTATACACCAGTAACAGACAAGCAGAGAGCCAAATCAGGAATCAACTTCCATTCACAATTGCTTCAAAGAGAATCAAATACCTAGGAATCCAGCTTACAAGGGATGTAAAGGACCTCTTCAAGGAGAACTACAAACCACTGCTCAGTGAAATCAAAGAGGACACAAACAAATGGAAGAACATACCATGCTCATGGATAGGAAGAATCAATATCGTGAAAATGGCCATACTGCCCAAGGTGATTTATAGATTCAATGCCATCCCCATCAAGCTACCAATGACTTTCTTCACAGAATTGGAAAAAACGGCTTTAAAGTTCATATGGAACCAAAAAAGAGCCCGCATTGCCAAGACAATCCTAAGTCAAAAGGACAAAGCTGGAGGCGTCACGCTACCTGACTTCAAACTATACTACAAGGCTACAGTAACCAAAACAGCATGGTACTGGTACCACAACAGAGATATAGACCAATGGAACAGAACAGAGTCCTCAGAAATAATACCACACATCTACAGCCATCTGATCTTTGACAAACCTGAGAGAAACAAGAAATGGGGAAAGGATTCCCTATTTAATAAATGGTGCTGGGAAAATTGGCTAGCCATAAGTAGAAAGCTGAAACTGGATCCTTTCCTTACCCCTTATACGAAAATTAATTCAAGATGGATTAGAGACTTAAATGTTAGACCTAATACCATAAAAACCCTAGAAGAAAATCTAGGTAGTACCATTCAGGACATAGGCATGGGCAAGGACTTCATGTCTAAAACACCAAAAGCAACGGCAGCAAAAGCAAAAATTGACACATGGGATCTAATTAAACTAAAGAGCTTTTGCACAGCCAAAGAAACTACCATCAGAGTGAACAGGCAACCTACAGAATGGGAAAAAATTTTTGCAACCTACTCATCTGACAAAGGGCTAATATCCAGAATCTACAAAGAACTCAAACAAATATACAAGAAAAAAGCAAACAACCCCATCAAAAAGTGGGGAAAGGATATGAACAGACATTTCTCAAAAGAAGACATCCATACAGCCAACAGACACATGAAAAAATGCTCATCATCACTGGCCATCAGAGAAATGCAAATCAAAACCACAATGAGATACCATCTCACACCAGTTAGAATGGCAATCATTAAGAAGTCAGGAAACAACAGGTGTTGGAGAGGATGTGGAGAAATAGGAACACTTTTACACTGTTGGTGGGATTGTAAACTAGTTCAACCATTATGGAAAACAGTATGGCGATTCCTCAAGGATCTAGAACTAGATGTACCATATGACCCAGCCATCCCACTACTGGGTATATACCCAAAGGATTATAAATTACTCTACTACAAAGACACATGCACACGTATGTTTATTGCGGCACTATTCACAATAGCAAAGACTTGGAATCAACCCAAATGTCCATCTGTGACAGACTGGATTAAGAAAATGTGGCACATATACACCATGGAATACTATGCAGCCATCAAAAAGGATGAGTTTGCGTCCTTTGTAGGGACATGGATGCAGCTGGAAACCATCATTCTTAGCAAACTATCACAAGAAGAGAAAACCAAACACCGCATGTTCTCACTCATAGGTGGGAACTGAACAATGAGATCACTTGGACTCGGGAAGGGGAACATCACACACTGGGGCCTATCATGGGGAGGGGGGAGGAGGGAGGGATTGCATTGGGGAGTTATACATGATATAAACGTCATGCACATGTACCTAGAACTTAAAGTATAATAAAAAAAAAAAAAAAAAAAAAAAAGAATATAGTTATTTCTGATCTTTAGGGAATTTAAACAACATAATGAAAGTATAGAGCTAATACCTATTCTAGGCTCTTTTAATTTTTTCTTATGTTCAACTACATGCTAAGAAAAGATAACTCATTTTAAAACTTCCCTAAGGCAGAAATGATGGTAAGTGTTTGAACTTCAAAGGGTTTGCCTAGTCAGATGAGGACTGTATGCTTAGTAAAAGTAAACAGATAGGAAAGAGACCAATAAGAACAGTAATTAAATAATGTATGTAGCTCAAATGTCTAATTATGATATTTGCCTTAAAAAAATCTACCTAGGATTTCTGTTTAGTTATCTATTAATGTGATTTTAGAGACATGGGAAAGACTCCTATCACAATCTATCCAGCTTGCCATCCATAAAATCTGACACACATACCTGTGTTATAACACGTCTCATTGTGTCCAGTGATCTTTTTTACTAATTTGTAGCCTGCTAAACAGGGCTTTATAAAGACAGAGGACAGGTCTTGTACTTCTTTGCAGTGATCCTGATGATCATTAGGATTCTCTATAAAACTTTCATGTCAGAAGTTCAGTATTCCTATATTTAGGGCTTTTGTACCATTGTGCATGAGATTATAATTACTGTTGTCTAAAACTTCATATAGGATCTTGGACAAGGATTTGTCAGGTTGGGGCCTGGGGGAGGACAAGAACATAAGAGACTAGATACTGAACTAATAATGATGCAAATAAGTTGATTTAGCTGAATTCTTTAAAAAGCAGAGCCTGAGGTACGGATTAAGATGCTATTATTTTATTTAGAAGATTTAAGCCCACTGAAGTATAAATGAAAAACAGAAGCAAAGCGAGGAAGTTGAAGAGAAATTTAATGCCTTATGTTACAACACTGGTCACCATTGCATGATGAGTCACTAAGAGATACTGCCAGATGCATAGTGCATGTGTTCACACAACACATAGAACTTCTTCGGAAGTGTGATAAGAATGAGTCATTCCTAGGAGAGGGAAAGGAGGAGAAATGTGTGTTCCCAGCTTTCTCCCATCTCGAGTTACCTATTGGTCAAATCTTACGCAGAGTGTTTTGCCCCTACACTGATGGCTTGTATAACCTGGCTTGTCAGTGCCATTCAGAGAGATCCCTTGTATTATGGACTGTTTCATCCAAGTCCAAAGGTAAACCAGTGATCATAATATGAATGCAGACTTGACCAGAAAAGAGAGAGCAGAAAAGGTGGTCAAGAGAATCTGAGAAAGCATACAAAGTTTGTTTCCTAAAAATGTAAGAGATGTGGACATTAAGGAAGTTGGGAGCATTGAAAACTACAGTTGTAGGGTGATAAAAGTAATACTTTTTTGCTGTATTGGTCAGGTCAAGGGTTGCTATATGCAAAACTAATGCATCCCAAATTACGGTGGTTTAAATCACTAAGAGCTCTGTTTCTTGCTTCTGTCTCAGTTAAGTATGGGTTGAGGGAACTCAAATTCCTTTGACTTAGTGACTCTGCCATTTCTAGGATTCCTAGGATCCAGAATGCCTCCAGTGTATCCTCTGCATCTGGCTGCCAGGCCAGGGAAAATAATGACAGCATGGGGGATTGCCTGGGGATTTTTTATGTGCCTTATTGTGAGGCATCACACAACCCCACCTAACAGCAGGGGAGACTGAGGAATGTAGTCTACTAGTATACCCAGAAGGACGAAAGGAGGGCTTGTGAACAGTTAGTAGTTTGTGTCAGATATCCTAACCAGGTGAAGTTTTTGCTGTAGGAGAATGTTGCACAGTGGTGGTATACTTTGACCTTAATCTCCTTAAGTAATGAAGTAAAGATTCATTTTAATCAGATGCCACTCTTTTGCCCTCTGCAAAATTTTTCTAAGTTTTCCCATAACATCACCATCTTGCTTTTGCTTTTTCCGGAAAAATGTAATCAACTTGAGGAATCAATTCTACTCTAGCTTCCAAGACAAACCTTCACCTTAGGGTATTAATATTACCATCTGTGAAGGTACTCATGGAATCAGCCCCTCCAGACTCACAGAAGCTGGGCTTCCCAAATGAAACTACTACTTTCCAATGTGTGGACTCACCATCCTTGCAAGGTAATTTAGCAAACTTTATATAAGCTATGCCTTAGCCTGAGACTTTTCACAGTCACTGCACTCTTTGATAATTTCATCCCTAACTTTTCTCTCAATGAAAAGGCAATTTACTGACTTTTACCAAGAAAATTACCTTTCTTATTCTTCTGTCATTGCCTGTAAAAGACAGCTGGGAACAAAATGGTGAGGCAATTAATAAAGTTCTTCTTAATTTCTCTCTTCACAGGATCCTGGTACAACAACTGCCTATAAACACTTGCCCAGTCTGAGATCAAGCTACTAATTGCAGTAGTCACAATAGGAGGTGTCTTCACTATAAAAAAAAAAAGTATGAAAATTTTGAGTATATTTACTGTGAGAATGCTTTGCAAAGACTTGACAAAAAAGTATTTCACATTGTAATAGTCCTGGAGCATGAGTCACCAGGTAGTAATCAAGTTGTCCTTTTGAATCAGAATGAAGACCATCAATTTCAAGTTAGTTTTTTTATGTCATGAATGGAATGAGGAAGAGATACCATAGCTCTCTTTTCGGAGAGAATCAGATATACTTTCCAGATACACTTGGGACACTGTAATCCTTGGCACAGGTTACATCCATGTTCTCAAAAAGGAGTTTGCATCATTTTTGCAGAACGTGCTCATGGCTCTCATATTAAAGTCTGTTCTGTGGAGATACATCCAGAAGTTCAGCATAAATACACTGATTTTCAAAAACCTTGGAATTATCCTGCTTATACCTTTTATTATCTGGAAAAATTATTCCAAGTAATTGGATCTTGGTTTCCTCATTTGTAAAATGAAAATATTGTTATTTACCCCATAAGGATATTAAATTGATAAGATAACACACATGAGAATGATCAGCAGAGTGTCTGGCATAGACACTTTGCCTTAGAAGTATTGAAATGATATTTGAAGTTTGACATTGTTGATGCTGATTGACTGCCTATTTCACTGCATTAGTTCTCTCTGGTCTTCTCTGGGATTGCCATCAAGAATTTTAAAATTTATCCTTAGTCTGAGCAGAGAGAAAGAAATTCATATGCCATATTTTTGCTTTTGATTTGAACTTATAGATTCAGACCTTCCTTCTAGACATATATCCATGTTTTTGAAGATGTTCCCATCTCTAAATGACTTCTTTCCTAATTGTGTTTGTGTATTATACCCTGATCTCCTGATCCTGTTCTTCACTGTGGCTGCTAAACTCTAAAATCTCTAGTATAGAAGTCCTCCCTTATCTGCACAGGTTATGTTCCAAAACCCTTAGTGGATGCCTGAAACTGATTAGTACCAAACCCTATATATACCATAATTTTTCCTATATATATGTACCTATGATAAAGTTTAATTTATAAATTAGGCACAGTAAGAGATTAACACAGTAATTCATAATAAAATAAAGCAATTTTAACAATCTATTGCATTGAAAATTATGTGAATGTGGTCTCTCTCTCTGTCTTTTAAAATACTTTAGTATTTTTGGACTGAGGTTGACTGTGGGTAACTGAAACCACAGAAAGAAAAATCATGGATAGGTGGGGAATGCAATAATATAACTCATTCTGCAAACTCTCAAACCGTTGCTTGAATCTCACTAAGAAATTTCAAAACAACTTTCTTTGCAAAAGTGAAAGCACAGGTAATAATGAAGCCAAAATAAAGTAAAAGGTACACAGCCCAGTCCTGAGCTATAGATAAGCAAGGCATCTAATTATTAATCTGATGTGAAATGATACTGGCCCCTAAAGATCCTGTTATGGATATTTTATGGATCATTTTGAAACTAGTGTTCTTGCTGCTTATTTTTCCTCCTGATGAGGAAGGAAGTAAAAATAATCACATGCTATGGCTTTGTGAAGAACTTTAAGGGAAAGTAAAACATGAGTTCTTCTCATTTTTTCCTTCTAGGTTCTAATTCTTTTCACATTTAACTGGGGAATCAATGAAATTCAGCCCTTTTGACTCTCCATAAACATGGGATAAGTGGTGAAAACTGAACACCATGATGAGAGACTCCAGACCTAGATTACTTAATTAGTGTTTTGTCTTAGGCAAAGCCTTAAATCTCTGTTTCCCAGTTTTCTTACTTATTAAATGGAGTAATAGCTTCCTTACATCACTAGGATATTTTGAGAATTAGATAAAATTATGAATGTCAAAATTCTTTTGTAAAAAGCAAATGTTATTTTTAGACAAATATAAAATGTTGCAAATAAGTGATACTCTCCCACCCTCTCTATTATACTAACGCTAGCATATTCAATTATAAATATCAGCATAACTTAATTTTATAATACTTAATATAAATAAAAATCTTATGGAAAGTGCACATTATTTTTCTCACTGTAGTCGTTCATGACACTTGTCAAATTATCATCTCAGCACAACTTTAACTTATTAACCAGGTACATTGTAATTCTTCATCAATGTGCTTACTGTGGAAATTTACTTAGAGCAATTTGATAAAGAGCTGTGCTAATTCAATTATTGAATTTCATGCTTTATATTTAAAGTCTATAAACAAAAATTACCAAAAAGTACTTAAGTTATTGCATTACTTTACTGCTCTGAATAGCATTTGTACTTGAGATCGGTAGGCAGCATATTTAAGTGATGTGTTCATGAAAGTGAAATATTAAAAACAGCTTAAGAAAATCTCCCATCTGGCAGTTAAAATTGATCAGAAATCTACTCTTCAGCATTATTTTGAAAATAGCATGCGTTTTTAATTAAAACTGTTCATTCAATTTATTAATGTAAGTAAAACCTCCCATCTGATCATGTTTAACTTAAGAAAGTGGTTTTCTAAAACCCCTTTTATGAATTGAATGATACAATTTTCAATAAAGAATAGTTATAAAAGATGTCAGACATTTATTTGCTATTAATCTTTTTTGTCCTTAATTTCACAATTGATCTATGAACATGCTTGCTTAAAAATATTTGATGAAGTCATGGTCTTAATTCTTATTTTATTTTAAATCTAAGTGAGCTACAAAGGATCTAAGATAAAAATCTTTAATAAATCATGTTAAGGGATACTTTATGTTAGTTAAGTTAAATTAAGTTTCAATGGACAAGATATAAGCAGATTATTAAGGTTAAAATTTCTCACAGCGAGAAATAAAAGCAAATTACAAATGCTTTTATTCAGTTGCTATGTTCATTACATACATTATTGAAATTAATCCTATTAAGAATCCTGTTTCTCCGCAAAAGGATTTCAGCTCAGGCCATTGGACTTCAAATCACAGGCATTTCATCCCTTCCCTACTTGTCCTGGCTATGGGAGGTTTATATGAACGACTCTGCTGGATTCTCTCCAGGAAGCTCAGTACCTGGATTAGATGCCATGATAATTCCCAGACAAGGTTGCTTGTCAAAGGGATTATTAAGGCTATGAACTAATACCTTATAAAAATGGAAAACAAATTTCTTTAACATGTTAACTATTCTGGGTAAATGTCTATATCCTTCATGTTTTACACTGGTTAAACATCATGCCAACCATCTTAGATCAAAAGTAGGTAATTTCTCTGTATGTTCAGGTACACAATATTATTTCTGATGTGTTAATAGTAATGGCTCTCCTTTCCAAGTGAATTTTTAAAATACATAGATAGTTTATTTGTGATTGAGACTTCTAGATTTTAGAATGAAAGTCAACAGGTGTGGGAGATATTTCTGCAACCCACTTAGTGATTAATGGAAGCATACCATGTCACCAGTAAATGAAAGTCAATGGGCTTAATTATTGTCAGCCTTCTTGAATGATTATATTTTACATAAATATAAAAAATCTAATATATATTATATGTATAAGTTATAACATAGTATATATTCATATATTATATATTATATGATATATATTATATAAATATAAATATATAAATATAATCATTCAAGAACTTACAGTTAAGTCCAAAGTCATGACCTTTATGTTTGGCTGTTGTTATTAGATTCTTAGCCTCGTTTCACAGGGTTTGGGATAAATGTGTTTGGAGGATCTTTCAGGTTATGTCTCTCCTTGTAAATATATCTATAGTCATTAGGTGCAGAGTGTCTGTATCTTCCACTGGCACCTTATATAATTATAGATATATTCTACTTTTCAAGTTTTCCAGTGTGCTTGTTTCATACACAATCAATAGCCATGTTCCCCAGCAAGGGAGCAAGAAAAGGTTGAAAACTGGTTCTACCAACAGCTCAGCTTGTAAAACCATGAATGCTATCTGTGCTGTTTTTCAGCCTATATCTATGATTTGTATCTCTGAAACTTTCACTTACATAATCTTATCAACAGCATTTCTCAAAATTATCTTATTTCCAATGATTTATCCAAGAATTATATTGCTACTGCTGTTTCCAACCTTTTCAACAAAAAATTTTATTAGCTCTAAATATGTTTCCTTGAAAATAAATTCCAGAGTGTTGTTTTAAGTTACTTATTTACCATGATTTTGAGTTTTAACAAAAATAATTTATTAGAACTTATAAACCTGCATGCAAGACAAAATGAATTTTAAATGTGTGAGAAAGTCAAAGGAAAGGGAGAGTAAAATTTTAAAAAGTAAAATCCAGCCAAATTGAGGTTGGTACATAAAATATTTGCCCTGAAGTTCTATACACGTGCTAAAGGTAGACCACAAATTCAACTTTAAGCTTTTTAGAAACCAATCAAAAGTGGGAAATGTAATCAATATCTCCAAGGTATAAGGAAATGAGTTGCTTCGGAGATGCATATTAACTATTCATGAAACTAAGGTTAGGAAACAAATTTTTATACATTTTTATGTTGGAAGAAAGAAAAATTGAAAACATGTATCACAGAGTAAGGAGTTTCTAAATATTTCCCAAAATTCTAAATATTGGGAAATGCTATCTTGCCATGGTACAATCTAATAAAAGGTATTTTTGTGGGAAGGTAGTATTTATAATATGTGATCCAGTCATAGTACCCTTTGATGGTCCAGCTGGTACAAGGAGAGATTTCAGAATCTCTGAAATTCTGCAGAAGAAGTGAGGAGCAACCTCTCTGCAAATGGTCCCAAAGCTTCAACTTCAGCTACCTCAAAATAGAACTTCATTTCAGCTTACATTCGTCTGATCCTTCTTGGAAACTGATGGCATCATTGCTCCTAAGTACAAGGTTCTCCATTCTCTCACTGGTTTTATTAAGAAAATCCTACAACCATGGATAAGAAAGACTTAGGTAGAGAAGAGTGGAGATTATTATTTACTCATCTCTGTGACTCCAGGGTTGCTATTGAGATGCAAGGGCACACAATAGATGCTGATACATGTTGCTTTCCTACAAACTCTGAAATTAACTATTTTAATGTAGGCAAATAACTTCACCTATAAAAGAGGGATAATGATACTAACCCTGGTGGAACAAGATAAATTAATACACATTGGTTATTAACAAGCACTTAATAAATATTTGCTGGATCAAGGAATGAAGTCTAACGCACTATGCAATGTAAAAGATGAGAAATTAGTAAATTATCTCAATACTGCCACAATAAATATTTTAGTATTGGATTTCCAAGGCGATATTGAAAAAGAGAGTATCATGTTGAATACAGGAAAATGTATTACTTTGTAGAAGAGTTACATATACAGATAATTAACTTACATATAGAGGTAGACTATTAAGTGCTAATATTCTCAGTAACACTATTTTAATAAATAATCTAAAATATAAGAATATGCATTTTTCCCATGATATGTAATATAGGCATATTTTTATTTTGAATGAGGATAAAAAGCAATTTGCAAGTTTTTTTTTCAATTACACAGACTTTCCTTCAAAAAACGTGTATCACCATAGATCTAAATTCTAGTATGAATGGACTACATATTTTTGATAATTCTCTCTAAATATTTTTTCTCTGTACAGAGATTTTGACTGATATCAAGTAATAGGAAATTTAAGATTATATTACCTAACATAGTAGATGGTGAATAAATTTTGTCCATTAACTGACAATCAGTTGATTAACAAACACTTGATTTCTAAATATACTTAAATATTTCTAGTCTAATCTTACCATCACATAATCATGTTCCTTATTGAATAATTTATCTACTTCTAAATGTAACTCTTCTACAAAATAATACATTTTCCTCTATTCAGCATGGTACCATCTTCTTCAATATTGCCTTGGAAATCCAGTCCCCAGTATTTGTTCTTATATCGTTTTATATTGCATAACTTAATGCTGAGCTGTAGATTTCCAAACTGGCCACCATATGTATGATGATACGTATAGCTGATCATTTAAAGAGCTATATGTATGTATATGCTTAATAACAATATATACTGTAGTAGTTTTGGTGAACTTTCATCCATGCAAAATACCAAGTTGTCTTCTACTATTGTGCTTCTTCCTGGTCCACCATTTCTGATGGGGGGATTTTTGGATATTTTGGTTTTGTTCTCGAGAAATATATACCTTTTCTTCTAGCTCTTCTGCTCTTTTCTTCCTATTCCTCTTAACATAAGTTTTTAAAAAAGATATCTACATTTTACATTTTATTATATAACACTGTCTATTTCAATATGATCTCTAGTCTACTACTTTCCAATTTGTGATTTAACAGAAATCAACTCCACCAAACATAATGCAGAAATTATTGATCTTTTTGAGCCATCTGTATGTTTTTTGACTTTATAAATTCAATTGGAAAATTTTTAATTTTTATAACTAATTATATAATTTAAAAATTTAGTTTCAACTTAAAAATTGAAGTAAAATTTTTACTTATTTATAACACTGACTTATTCAAAAGTGATGGTTTGGATATTGAATTCATCAGGTATTGTGTTGGTTATTAACTTGTTCAGTATTTCCAATTTTTCACCATTCAGGCCCATGCTGTTACATCACTTTCAGGTCCTGCTGTGCTTGCAGGAAGGGGGACATGAAACTATTTCCACTCAATGAATTCCTAGCAAAAGTAACGTGTGTCAATTCGGAGCCTTACCAGTGCAGAATCTTCTAGAGTTATACTCTCTGGGGCAGTAGTTGATAACATTTAAGATGATGGCTCACTGTCAGAACCTTGATCCTTGAATGAGTTCATTGATCAGAGCTCCCCAGCCCCCGCCCCCGTTAATTGTATCCTGAACAAAAATTAACTTCCTTTATTTTAAGCCATTGAGGGATCTTTTTTTTTTTTTTTTTTTTTTTTTTTAAACTACAGCATAACCCAATTTAAAGAGACTGGTACAGGGAATGCTTGGTTTTGAAATTTTCTGGGTAATGTTAAAAAATATTTGAGATTGCAGCAAGCACTGCCAGTGTTCTACTCAGACCCCTGCAGATCCCATTTACAATCCCTGCACACCATTTTCTCACTTTTCATGTGTTTTCGCATCTAACAGCATGCACTTGCAATTCTCTTCAGAGGATTGCCCTCGAGTTACTGAAGTTACTTAGGAGCACATAAGCCAATGATTGACTGACTCATGAAATCCCAGCTTTCTTACATCCAGAGAGAACAATCTTATGATAAACTTACATCCCAGAATTTCCTTGCAAGATCAGTCTGAAGTTACCTTCTGTGGGAGCTTGCATGAAATCTTCCATTACTTAACTGCTTCTTGTTTCTATACTCTGCATCCTGACTCCCTTCTAGGTTTCTCCTAGAAGGAAGTCTTCCTTAATAAATCACTTGCATATGTGGCTTATGTTAGAGTCTGTTTCTGGGAAGTCCTGTCTAAGACTAGGAATGGAATATACAATATGTAATTTCATAATAATGTTGAAGAGAATATGTTTGGCTGGATTTTAAAATACAATGGTATGTAAAAATGACATAAAACTTTAGAAGGTTGATTTTGAACTTTTAATCATTTAAGCTAGGAATTTTATCATGTTTAACTTGCTATTCTTCAGCAGATCAGAATATGTTGCTGCTTAATTTTTCTTAGTCACACATGCTTTTTTTATAATCATTACATCATTTCTCCACGTTGGGTGGTGGATTTTAATTATTCTATCTGTTCGCTGTCCTCAAGCATCTTCAGACCCTGGAAAACATAACGAGATATACATGCGATTGGGTCAAAGCCTGTGATCACATAACAGACCATAGTTCACTAGCCACACAAAAGTGAAATCTACCAATGAACTCTCATTACTGTAGTGCTCTAATGAATTGTTGTAATTGACCATTGATAATGATGGCATAGAAAAATAAAGGGGGAAAACACTTCCTTCTTCTGATTATGTTTTGTGGTGTCAGTTCTTAAATGTCCTTAATTTTATTTATCCTTTTGGCTATGATATTCTGCATGCTAACTTCCATGACATACAATTCTGATTTTGATTTTCTCTTTGTTTTACTTCTGAAATTATATTGAGATCCAATTATATATATTTTAGGAGATAAAATGTTTTTGCAATTTATAAATGCAGAATTTCTTCTAAAACAGGGTACTTTATCTTATTCTAGGTTAATAGGGTCTGTGTAGACAGAATAGATTACCACAAGTATCCTTTGTTTGAATGTGTGTCAACCTCTGAAGAAATAATGAGTATTCTCTTGGGACATGTACCTTGTCATGATGTGGGGATCTTTGAACTATACTTGGTTGGTCAAGTAAAAAAGAAATTTTCAAGATTTCATGTATATTCTAGTTAGTGAAGTAGAATGCCTAAAAATTTAGTTACCCCTTATCTCTTTATTATCTGTTCTCTCCATTTTCCCTCCTTAGATTACTTCTTGAGATAACTTATATGTATGTTTGATGAACAAAAATAAAAGTTACAAGCAAATCTTTAGGTGCCATAAATTTTATAGAGATAGAAGAGAAACATACCTACCACTTATGCCTCTGAGATATAGACAATCATATTAGCCCATTTTCATTTTCACACTGCTATGAATAATTACCTGAGACTGTAATTTATAAAGAAAGTAAGTTTAATTTTTTCACAGTTCCACATGGCTTAGGAGGCCTCAGGAAGCTTACAATCATGGTGTCAGGTGAAGGAGAAGCAAGAGCCTTCTTCACAAAGTGGAAGCAGAAAGAGAGAGAGCACGAGGGGGGAACTGTCACACTTTTAAACCATCAGATCTCATTAGAACTCACTCACTATCATGAGAATAGCACGTGGGAAATCCTCCCACATGATCCAATCACCTCCCACCAGGCCTCTCTTTCAATCTGTGGGGATTAGAATTTCACTTGAGATTTGAGTAAAGACAAAGAGCCAAACCATATCAACAATAAATGATGTATGTGAGTATAGTAAACACTTGGAAAGTAATATGACATTATTTAATTTTAACATATACATGTATCTTTTGACTTAGCCTCTTCATTTTAAAGAATTTTTGTAAAAAAGTGATAATACATAAAACATATACAATGAGATTTATTTTACCGTTGGTTATAATGGCAAAAACCTGGACATAATCTAGATATCTGCAAATAGATGAATCGTACATGGTTGCAGAAGTTAAGTACAATTTTAACTGGGAATATTTTGTAGCTATTAGTATGAACGAGTGAAATTAATATATCCTGATCTGAAAATACGCACTTGATATAGAAAAGAGCAATTGTAGAAAAATGGGTATCACATGAACCAATTTTCGTTAAGAGAAAAATCCCTCCATATTATTATAAGCATAGAGGCATATCTCAAATAATGCACACTAAAATTTTAACATTGGATAACTCAGAGGTAGCAGAGCTGGGGAAGTGTTGTCTAATAACATTTTAATGTGTTTGTATTATTTAGCATGATACGGCATGTGCACATTTCTTTTGATAAAGTAAAGTGTTTTAAAGAAGAGTGAGGAATAAAGATAAATAAATGTATCTGCCTCTTTTATTTGGGAAGTTCTTTTATGATAAAATTATTCTTTCTAGGCTAAGTATATCTATTTTTCTCAAAGGTTTCTATTTTTGACTTTTGACAACAGATTTCATTTGGAGTATAAATGTAGAAAGACCCATTTCAGACCTTATTTAAATGCAGCACCCACAAATGTAATATATGATGTAGGAAGATGGAACTAGCTATGCAAAGATGGCCAAATAAGTTTCTGTTTTCCATGTTATTAGGCAGAGGTTGCTCCTCAACTCTATGAATCCACCTTCAAAGAAATAAAGAACACAGATTATCCAAGTGGTTAATTCATAGACATCCCTAATGTTCACCAATACTTCTGGATCTCTGCTTCATGTGGACATGCGAAAAGGATTATGACTTTTCATTCCCTTAAAGTAGACAAGGGCATCAGAATTACTCTGAATAATGACATGTGAGCTCAGATGCTTGGTATTATTTCCAAGGGAACAAGTAAGAAGCTTTCTGTTGTTGTTTATTACCACAGCACAAACTGTTATGCCTGACTAATAACAGTTACTGAACACACTTCAGCTGTCTTTATAACACTTTGATCCTATACACTAGGAGTTGGCAAAGATTCTATAAGTAGGAGACCCAATTTTGGAATTACATATGAAATAAAATTTTTTTTAATTCCGTAAAATTCCATTTTTTATCCAATGAGAGTTTGTATAAGGTTGATCGATATAGGTTCATAGCTTGGCTCAGCCAATTACTTGGTAATCTTGTACAAAAACTCCATTTTTCTCAGCCTCAGTTTCCATCACTAAAATGAAAGTATGCATGCCCATGTCACATGGTTATGTGAATTAAATAGCATAACTTGTGTGACCTAGTGCTTTATTCATAGCGTGTGTTCAAAAACTGCTAGTCATCTGTATAGGAAATCCTTGTGAAATATTTTAAGTGAACTTGAGAGTAGAGAGAAAGATGGCTTTAGGATAAAAAGAGGGAGGCCGTTATTGATATCAGGAATGTCCATTACCCCCAATTTGAGTAGCTTTGCCCATTGAGGCTTGGAAAATGTTGTAGATGAGTATGCATCCTTTGGAATCTTAGATGTTTAATTGACTTTATGATATTTATTCCATCATGGGAGAAAAGCTAATAATTTCCCTCATACAGCCAAAGTAAATCAATTTACTGAGTTCTATTTAATTCTCTATTTTATTTTAAATTTATTGAAACACAATCCTCTCTCTATTTGAGCCCCTTGTCCATCATCTTCTACCATGCAGGCATTAATCTGAAAGGTAGGCAGAGTACTGTTCTCCTATCTGCTACCTCTCTGCTTCTATACCAAGATAGCATCTACCAAGAGGAATCTGAGCAGATTGCAGAGGAATTGGCACATGCATTCCAGCATGGAAGTCCCAAACACTGAAATTCTGTAGGTAGAAACATACCAGAAAAATGCTAGTAGTACAACTCCCACTTATGAGTGAGAATGTGCGGTGTTTTTGTTTTCTGTTCCTGTGTTAGTTTGCTGAGAATGATGGCTTCCAGCTTCATCCGTGTCAAAGTACATGAACTCATTCTTTTTTATGGCTGCATAGTATTCCATGATATATATATGCCACACTTTCTTTATCCAGTCTATCATTGATGGACATTTGGATAGGTTCTAAGTTGAACAATGAGAATACATGGACATACGGAGGGGGACATCACACACAGGGGTCTGTCAGGGGTTAGGAGGTAAGGGGAAGGGAGAGCATTAGGACAAATACCTAATTCAAGAGGGGCTTAACACCTAGATGAGGGGTTGATAGGTACAGCAAACCAATATGACACATGATACCTATGTAACAAGCCTGCACATTCTGCACATGTATCCCAGAACTTAAAGTAACATTTTTAAAAAATGTAAAAAAATATGCTAGCAGTTATACTTGGAAACGGAGTCAGTCATGTATATATCACTCATTCACATTTCAGAGCATGGAGCAATGGGGATGGGAGAGCTATCACCTTAGTAAACTGAGCTGCTTATTTAAATAAATTCATGTAAGCCACTGAGAGTTGGAGTTGATGAGCTCAGTAATTTAATTTCCAGCCATGGATCTTGGAAAGATATTTCACTATTACACATTTGGTCAGATTGAGACAAATCAGACTTAAAGGTTATGACATGGTAACTCTGAATGATTACTCCAAGGCAAAGTGTTTCTATTCCTTCTTACCAGGAATTAGTTTAGGAATGGGCAATTCTGGCCATTGATATATGACAGACTGGGGGCACTTCTGAAAAACGTTCCCTTGCTCCATCAGTCTTAAAAAGAGACTTAAGATAGTGTCTATCTTCCTGTAAATGTTGTCATGTTTGGATATGATGCCTCAATCTACTGAAGTCACTTTATGACTATGAGTGTATCATTTTGAGGACAAATCTAACGCACTGAAATATTTGATGAGATGGCTAAACTTTTTTTGAGACAGAGTCTTGCTCTGTCACCCAGGCTGGAGTGCAATGGTGCCATTTTGGCTTACTGCAACTTCTGCCTCCCGGGTTCAAGTGATTTCCCTGCCTCAGCCTCCTGAGTAGCTGAGATTACAGGAATGCACCACCATGCCCGGCTAATTTTTGTATTTTTAGCAGAGACGGGGTTTTCACCATGTTGGTCATGCTGGTCTTGAACTCCTGACCTCGTGATCCACCCACCTCGGCCTCCCAAAGTGCTGGGATTACATGAGATGGCTAAACTTCTGATTATACTGATCCTGGAATTGTACTGCTGCTAGAGACTTCTTGTTATATAAAATGATTTTTTTTATTGTTTAAAACATTTGAGTTAAATTTTTTGTTACTGTGACTTTAGGTTGTTTGTTTGTTTTTTTTTTATTTAGACGACATGTTGCTCTGTCTCCCAGGCTGATGTGCAGTGGCACAATCTCAGCTCACTGCAACCTCCACCTCCCCAGTTCAAGCGATTCTTCTGCCTCAGCCTCCCAAGTAGCTGGGATTACAACCACCTGCCATCATGCCTAGCTAACTTTTGTATTTTTAGTACAGACAGGGTTTTGCCATGTTGACCAGGCTGGTCTTGAACTCCTGACCTCAGGTGATCAGCCTGCCTTGGCCTACCAAAGTGCTGGGATTACAGGCCACTGTGCCCAGCCCACCTTAGGCATTTAAATTAATACATAGCTAGATTAAAAAGTTGAATTTAAAATTCATAATTATTGAATAATGAAACAAAATTGATTGAATTTTTAATATGCACTTTTCAAAACATAGCCAATGCTTAAGAACACAGATGTAGCCTATGCTTTCAGATTTTGCAGTTAAGTAATTAAACAATTTATCTGCACTACAACACAGCATCAGTATGCAAGTATATGTCTGACATCATATGAGAAGGATGCCTGATCCAATCTTGTGAGATCAAATAATGCTTTTCAAAGGATAAAACTTCCAGTCTGCAATCAAAATGATGAAGAGATGTTGGCTAAGCATATAGAGCGACAGTTGTAAAGACCTTTTTGTGTGTGGCAAATGACACGAAGTTATTGGCTACTTTAACTGGAAAATCCAGTTGTAGTCTGAGGCCCAGCTACATTGATAGGGTTAATTCATATCATCATGAACAACATGAACAGTTTGGACAACCAGAAAGATGGAATTCCCACTGGAAATGGGAAAGGGAACACAAGTTTTGGTGGAAATATTAAGAAACTCAATTTTGAATGTATTAGTTTTGAGATGCCATTTATATTTTCAGATGGGGAACTCAATGAGATAGTTAGAGATACAAATCTAGAGTTTAGGGAAATTTTCTTGGCTGTAGGTACAAATTTGTGAATTGTTACTGCATAGTATTGAAGATAGTACTGAAGGCAGTGAGGCTGGACAAGATCCCTGTAGGAGTAAGGATAGATAGAAAACAGTAAAAGGTTCAAAGAATGCATTTCTGGGATTCCAACATGGAAGGGTTGGGGAGATAAGAGAAAATATGTAAAGAATATGAAAATGAGCAGCCATAGACGTAGGATACAAATCAGAAGAACATTGTCTTGGAAGCAGATATATGTAAATATAAAAGGTGGAGAGAGGTGGCCGGGCATGATGGCTCATGCCTGTAATTGCAGCACTTTGGGAAGCCAAGGCAAGAGGATCACATAAGCCTAGGAATTTGAGACTAGCCTGGGCAACATGGCGAGATCCCATCTCTATGTAAAATTTTAAAATTAGCTGGATGTGATGGTGTGTGCCTGTGATTTCAACTACTGGGGAGGCTGAGGCAGGAGGATTACTTGGGTCCAGGAGGTTGAGGCCACAGTGAGCCATGTTCATACCACTGCACTCCAGCCTGGGCAACAGAGTGTGACCCTGTATCAGAAAAATAAATTGTAGAGAGAAGAAAAATATTTCCACAGGGCCCTTACACTGGCCTGCATCTATGCCTAAATATTCAGCCTTCTCTCCTGTGTCTGTGGGTGGAATTTACATTTACCATTTACATATTCTTAGAAAAAGCTATCTCCCCCTTCCTAGAATTTTCCTATCTTCTTTGACCTGGAAAAGTTTGACCTAAATAAAGAGGTTATGTTTTATTTGCTAAGTAAAAGTGAGGAGAAAAATGAGCAATACTATAGGAAAATAAGCAAGCAATAACATACTGCTTTTGTTTCCTTTTTCCTCAATCCTTCAATCTCAAATTTTGAGGTTGGCGACACTAAAATCTCTAAAAGGTAATAAGTTGTCCTCCAGATCATGACCCTCTCGCCTCAGCTTCCATAACTACAGGTGTCTTTGCCATCAAATCATTCTAATCTGCTTACAGATATTCATATTTTTTGTAAAGTTCGATAATTAGAACTTGGGAAAGAAAGCTAAATTTTCATCTTGCTTTCATCATAATGCAGTCATGTAACCTTATGTAATATATGGATGTATATGAGATATAGCCAGTTAACAAAAGTCTAGTAATCAGGAGAGCTGAATCCTATACTTGGACGGGTCATTAACAAGATTTCAAATATGGAAGCAAGTAAGTTTTGAATTCTAGAACTCACACTCCCAATTAGTGCTCAAACTGCCTCTTGGACTCCTGTGATGAAAAAATTAACATTGGAAAGTGATTTGACAATGTTAAAAGCATTGTGCATGTAATCAGTATGGTTATCTATTTACTTTCTTATTTCAAAGATAAACCAGGAACATCTGGATACCCTTACACCGTGGGTACCCTGTTAAAGACTCCTTTCTAAAGGGGTGTGTGTGTGCATGTGTGTGTGTGTGTGTGCGCGCCTGCCTTTGTAACTGTGTATATGTATAAAACGCTAGTTGTTTTGGATTGATTTGTTAAACCTATTTAGAAAATGTGTTTCTTTCCTAAGCACCCATTGGCCTGATTGTCACTAGATGGCAGAAACAGATCCTACTTCTGTGGGAAAATGAGAGTTCATTTTGCATTCGGGAAGGGCACAAAAAGCTTCCCACAGACAATGTTTACAGGCTTTCTTTATTTTGACATTTCTTCTGAATACATTAATGTTTTTGGAAATTCCCTGTTAGGTCCCCTGCAGGGGTATACTGCAAAGTGATCTTGGCTTACACAGGAAAAAGAATGGCTTGCATTCTGCATTTCAGTTTATAATTTTAGAATGAATACTACTTTATTTAAGGGCAGGGGAGAGTGTGAAGGAGGTGGAGTTAAATACTAAGAAAAATCAAGAAGCTGTGTCACATTACTAAAGCACTGCTGCTGTAATATTTCATCTGAGCCATGACTTTACTGAGATGACTTTACTATAATTCATTCTCTTTGGGGTAAGAGGAGTTGACAGTCCAGGTGTCAAATATAAATATATTGTACAATTCTCTATGTAAATTTTTGTGCTGAAATTTTTTTTCTCTTTCTTCCTTTCCAAATCAGTTATTGCTTCTGAGCACTATTAGTTTCTCATACAATTAAATGACTGAGATAGTACTTATTTGCAAAGCCAAACCGATGTTCCAGAGGCTTTATGAACAATGTTTTTTCAGTGTCCAAACAATCATTGATCTTCAGCTTCTTTGTACACATGCCAATTATGGTATTCCTTAACAATACCTAACTAGAAATGGCTTAATTCAGAGAAAACCATTACAATGTGTTGAGGCTGCAATTGTAGATGAACGATTATGCTTGATGTGTGTGCTCCCATGTATCTTTAAAAACACTTTAAAAATAAACCCATCTTTTAAAAATTACTTTTGTTCCTCTTAGAAAATATTTTTATGTCCATTGGGATCATTTCTGGCCCATGAAAAGGACAGTTTTAGCATTGTATTTACTTGCTTAAAATGCAATTTAAAAATATATGTTTCATGTATTTGTGGTTGTGGGAATTCCAAAGCCATAGGAAGAAATGCTTGGTGAATTCATTTGCATACCAATACCCAGAATGCTTTTCCAGCTCACTGCTATTTAATCTAAGTCAGCTGGTGTTAGAGCCCTGGGAACAAACTGAATGATTTTGACATGCTTCTCTGTGCATGTACTGAGTTCTTTTTCTGCATGCACTGAGTACACAATGAACACTCAAAATTTCATCTCTACTATAAATTTTTTAGAGAAGACTTAGATATTTCTAAATATTTATTTTCTTTTCAATTTTTCTTTAACCCTTTCTATTAAATGTTATTCTAATTACTGTAATAAAGTTCTAATTGATAAATGAGTCTAGAACTACTGATTACCTGGAATACATGTTAACTTGAATAACTTGTGACTCAGAACACAAATGGGAGAATTGGAAGAACACATTCATCCATTTTGAAAAAGGTCAAGTTGGAGAGAATAGGATACATTTGAGAAAATCTGCAGATTTGGTGGCTGAGAGCTGATGGGGTCTTATCAATGTCAAAGATTTAGCTGATCTATACTTTTAATGTATTAAGGTGTGGTGATGGCATTGCAAATATGTTTTTTAAGGGTACGTATGTTTTTGAGATGCATTTGGAAATGTTTACAGATTAAATGAGATGCTATCCAGGATTTGCTTTAAAATAACATGGGAGAGGAAGAAGTAAATGGGAGTGTAGATGAAATAAAATTGCCATTTGTCTATAATTGTTGAATCTGGATAATGAATATGTGGAGGTTCATTATATTTATTATGTCTACTCTAGTAATTTTTGAAAGTGTTTGTAATAAAGATCTTCAAAAGCAGAAATAAAAAATATATCACAAAGTACCTGAGCATTTGAGTTTAGTCTATACTTTCCTTCCAAAAATGGTTTGATTATCTCCTTAGGCATTTTAACACACATATCTATGTGAAAGAAATTTTGTCAATTAATAGATAAGAGAAAAGAATACATGCAAATTTCTCTTGATTTCTGCCCTCCTTCCATCTGCTTCTGTTTGTTACTCTGTCCTTCCTGGATCTGTAATCATATTCTGCCTTCTAGATACGGTTCAGTGGTATTGAAACAGTCTCTTTGATCTTACACAAATTGTTTTGACCTTATGTTCTCTTCTTAACACTCTCTCTTCTTCAGAAGATTCTTTAAAAATTATTTATACTTTCCCTGTTCTCGTCTTGCCCTACCAGCCATTCTTGAAAACATAATAGTGAAAAATATACCATAGACTCAAAGAAAATGATGAAATGAACACTCATGTGCCAATTATCTGCAAGGAAATAGAATATTTTCAGCAATTTAGAATTTCTAATATGTCTTTCCTTAATCATATCCACCTTGTGCTATATTGTATATATTGCAATAAGGTAGCAACCTTACTGAGGTTTTTGTTTTTGTTTTCCATGGTGGTCTTCATTGGTTTACCACTTTGTATCTATTAATATTATTAAACCTCATTTTTCAGTTTTACCTGCTTGATAGAATTTTAAACATTGAATCATACTATGGTGCTTATCTTGGCTTAGAATATTAGGCCTGACAGACACTGATTTATATAAATAACATTTTTATTTTTTATTTTATTTTATTTTTTTTGAGGTGGAGTCTCGCTCTGTCGCCCAGGCTGGAGTGCAGTGGCCGGATCTCAGCTCACTGCAAGCTCCGCCTCCCAGGTTTACGCCATTCTCCTGCCTCAGCCTCCCCAGTAGCTGGGACTACAGGCGCCCGCCATCTCGCCCGGCTAGTTTTTGTATTTTTAGTAGAGACGGGGTTTCACCGTGTTAGCCAGGATGGTCTCGATCTCCTGACCTCGTGATCCACCCGTCTCGGCCTCCCAAAGTGCTGGGATTACAGGCTTGAGCCACCGCGCCCGGCCAAAATTTTTAATTTTATAATCCTTCTGGAGATTTTTTCATATTTCTATGTAATCTGTAATGAATGGTCTGTTGTCTGTATAACATCAATAGTTATGTCTCTGTGTGTTTGCTTTTAAAAATCATTTCCTCAAAGCCCTCAATGGCTCCCTAACCTACTCAGAATAAAATCCAAAGTCTTTGTTTTATGTCCCAAAAGGTCCTCGGCCTCCTTCTGGTATAGGTTTGTTCTCACTCTCTTCTTCTTGCCTTCTTTGTCATTGATTTGGCCACAATGGCCACTTCAGTCTTCTCTGAAGATGCCAACTACTATTCTGCCCCAGTGCTTTTGCGCTTGCTGCTGTCCCCTGGCTATGACAATTTCCCCTGACATATTTGTGTAAATTGCTTCCTTCTTTCTTCATGTTTTTCGTCAAATGCCACCTTAACTGAATGGCTTTACTTGGCTCCTTATCTAAAATCGCAAATTGTATTGTCACACTATGTCCTCTTTATTCTGCTTTAATCTTCTTTTAATCTACTTATTTATTTTGTGTCTCTTCTCCATTTCTCTCTCCAATATAATAAGGTTAATGAAAGCACAGACCTTTGTGTTTGGTTAATTCTCATAACCTCAGTATTTATAACATTGTTTATCATTTAAAAGGCCCTCATTAAAGGCTTATAAAGTGAATAAGAGTGTCAAAAAAAGACACCAGAAGATTCAGAAAATATGTGACATGGTGACTAAGCACAGGAATTTTGAATCAGTCTGCCTGTGTATGACTTTGTCACTCACTAGTTGGACAAATTACTTCATCTGTTAGTATCTCATTTACCTTATTTTTAATCTGAAAATCATGATTGCAATTACCTCATAGTGTTGCTGTAAGGAGTAAGAAAGATGTTACAAAGAAAACCATTGTTCTAAGTGCTAGTTCTCATGTCTGGTATATAGTAATCACTCAGTAAGTATTTAACCCTTATTATTATTAGCAGCGTAAATCAACGCAACTTATGGATTTCACCATTTATGTAAGAAATATTTATTGAGTCCCCTACATGCTAGACATTTTGCTGAAGATAGGGGTTACAATAGGACATAGATCTGCCTTAAAAATTACTTCATGAGAACACAATATAAAGGTATATTTGCTATTTAAATATTTTGAATTAATCTAAAATGTATTAATGAGTGTCCAACACTCAAATACAATTCTAAAGAATAGCATTTTTTTCTTTTTACATTATACATCTGTAAATAGCAATTCAAATTTCCACCAGGGCTTAGCAAGTTGATATTTATTAAAAATCTCTAACTCTGGCAAAACTCTCCCTTCAGTTCATATGCTATTGATCCTCAGCTCCATGAAGAGAAACGTAAAAATCATCTAATAATTGTACTGCCACTCCAAAATCTGTGGCTTACAAGCATAGGAAACAGTCGATGATAGATTCAAAATACTGCCTCTTTATCATTTACCTTACTTTAAATGTTATCTTTTTTATTTTGTGAGTTGAGGCAGCAATGAGTGGGGCTTGTGGCTTAAAGTAACTTGTATAGATGTGTTCAAAAGTTATTCATGCCCCCCTGCCAGCTGTACCCCTCAACCCAAGTGTGTGTTCAGGTAAGCACCAATTGACATCTCTTGGAGTCAAAGCATTCTTCAGAACTTTCTTTCTTTCTTTCTTTCTTTTTAATTTTTCTATTGAAAAATCTTTAAAACTTTTGTTTTGTGTTCCCTGATCCCTTGCTTGTCACCTCATGAGTTCCATTTGCTTGTTTCTTAGTTGCTCAATGTTATTTTTTTTGTGCTCAGCAGCACATCATTTAATACTAATTTACTCTATCTTGAAAAAAAGTATATAAATAATTTTTAAAGGTAAGCTAAAGGACCATCTTTAGAGCAGCTCTGATATGTTTTCCAGGAAATTGGCAATACGTCTGGTCTCATGAGTGGATGTTATAATTCAGGCAGAATTAAATAGTTTCCTTTTCTCACCCTGGTCCCCCAAGCAAAAACATTTCCACCATTTTCTAGTCAGAATCTAAAATACATACTTGAGTATAATTCCTTTGGATCCTAAAGGTTTTTTGGCCTTAGAGTCCCATATTTAAATAGAAATTCTAATGAAAAAAATGTCCCCTCAACCTTTGATTACTCTTATCACTCTGGTCCCTGTACCATTTAGTCTACCTTCAGAAATATAGTCTGGATGCCTGAAGACGTGGGGCATTTTATGAGGAGGGGAATCTTGAGAGAGGGGAGGGACACTGCAATGGGGACTTATGACACTACTAAAGATAAAAGTCGCATATTTTATACTTTTTCCCCAGACCCTTCCATGAGAAAATGAATTTAGATCTGTAACTAGTCTAATAGAATGTGGTTACAATTCTAAAATCTTGGAATAAAAAGACTATTTTTGAATTAATTGGGTTTTCATTGCCACTCACTCTTTTCTTAATAGAAAGACAGAATATTTGAGGAAAATAATTTAGTTTCATTAAGTTCTTCCTTTGACATGAAAAGCCCTTAATTTCAAAAAGCTATTTCCAATTAAGTTTGCAAACCAGTTACCAACTGTCTACCAAACATATTATTAGTAATATGGATATTTGGGGTGTTGCCAACATCAGCTTATAAATGGGCTGTTCTAAATAGTGTCATACATTTTCAACAGCTTCAGCCAAATATATACCACTATTTCCATTGTTAATTTATTTTTCCATGAATAGGCTTCAGCTTGCCCCCAATGATTTTGTGAGTGAAGCCTAATATTGTTTTTAAAGGAAAAAGCTCAACATTGCCATTAGCAACCTAGGTATAATGTTCATGACCAAAAGACTTACAAAACTCTTAGGGATCAATTGGGGAATCTAGTACTCTGTTTAAACCAAGAAGAGAAATTAAGCTCAATGCTGAGAAAAGAGAATGCTATCTACCAGTGCACATCTATTAAGTGGTTGCTCTAAACCAGGCTCCAGACCAGATGAAAATAACAAACTTCTTATATTTAATCAAGAAGCTCATAACTTTGTGCTGAACAAAGGTAAGTACGCAATCCTTTAACAGGCTATGTTTCACATACTTGAAGAGAGACTAAAGAAGGCTCCCCAGAGAGAACTTCCAGTTGTATCTATATTCTCAGAGAAAACTATTAGTTGAATGTTGAAGAATTCGGTAGAAAGAGAAAGACATTCTAAGAAAAGGAAAGCATGAAACCACAAGGGGAGGACTAAAAAGTCTAGTAAGGCAAGACCAGAAAAATATAGAAGAGTGCTGGGAAATATGACTGGAGGGAGCTTTGAAAAGCATGGTTCAGAGAATGGACTTATCCTGTAGATTCTAGGAACCATGACAGTTTTAGTAGGTTTGCTCGAAGTGCATTTTGAAAGATATATTGGAGTTAGAATGATATTACTTCCATCATGGCAAGAAATCAAGAGGAAACTAATTAAAGTGGTGCTAGTTTGGATGGAGAAGACTGAAATAATTTGCAAATTACTTTAGGTAACTGACTTGCAGGAAAGTGAAAGAAAGGGAGAAGTAGGTTTCTGACTTGGGCAACTAGTCTGAGGGTAGTATCATTTTGATATAATGTATGAAGGGAGAAAACACATAAGAATAAAAGAGGATTTGTAGCTTGAGTTAGCAGCATATCTGGGTAAAAGTGCGTAGTGGAAAGTTAATAACAGAGATTTGTAGTTGTATAAATAGATGTGTCAGGAGATACACGGTATCTGAAGTTGTCAGGGTTAGGAATGAGATTACACAGAGAGTGAATAATGGGAAACTAGAAATTGAAGAAGAAGGGAACATTGAAGAACACTGAAGCTTAAGAACTCTGTATATCAGGAAGATCTCAAGTGCAAATACATGTAAAAGAACCAAGAGAATGTTGCATTACCAAAATTAGGGGAGAAAAATCTTTCAAAATTGTGGGAATAGTAAATAGTGCCAAGGGTATCTTTAGGATCAAGAAAAATGAAGACTTAAAAGTGTCCCTTGGTCTTGGTGATTAGAAGGTGATTACTGACCTTAACAAAAGCAATTTTGGCGAACAGAAGTCAAATGTTAGTGGTTAAGAAGTAAATTGAAACTGTGGAAATTGAGACAGTGAATGTATATTATTCCTTAGGAAGTGTGACTCTAACAAGTAACAGAATTTTTTTAAGTAGACGCTGGGCAAGCAGGAAATGTTTTTGTGTGTCTAGTTTTCTTCTTTCTCTTACTTTTTCAAATGGAAGATAATTGAAAGAATCAATTTCAAAGGAAAGACATTAAATAAATCAATTTCTTGAAATCTTTCCTCTAATATATAAAACAAGATATTCGATGTCAATAAAAGTAGAACGGGATCTTTCAGAATAAGGTAATTCTTGATAGTGAACGCTTGATGAAAAATGTCCTATTTTATTTTTTATGATATCAATCAGTAAAAACTTGATCATGGAGCAAAACAACTGATCTAGTGTGGAGGCAAAGTTCTATTCCTGAACAGGCATAGGGCCATCTTTTTTTCCTTGCATCAGTATGGGATGAAGTATGATGTTTGAGGATAAATCATTTTTTTAAAAAATGGTAAGAGGCAGAAAGTTGAGGAAATGAATTTTAGATAATCTTTGTTTTCCCTACAAAATAAGAGACAAATATATACTGGGAGTGAGTAAACATTTAATACTGGGTTTCAAGGGAATAACAAAATTTTGGAACAGATACTCTAGAAATGAAAAAGGTATTTAAAAAGGACATTACAATTACCAATCAACCTGGAAGGCACTGTTAAAATCAGAAGCCATATATTTGTAAAAACACCAAGAATCATTATTTTGTGATTTTTTCTCCAGCACTGCTCAGCATGTAGAAATGAAGACAGTAGATGCTTAATCTTATCAGGTATAGGTGTTGATAGGATATGGGCACAGGAAATATAAGCATAAGAGAGAGGTTTAAGTCATTGACCAAGGGTTTTAGGCTGGCTAGGGAGGGAAGGATGGCCAGGAGGTAAGGCCATGTAGAGACCCACAAGAAAATAAGGGGCAATGCTTTGTATTTCTGAAAGTGGTACAATCAGAGAAAAGAAAATGAGCCAAGCATTTCTTTCACATGTACTAGAAATACATACATCCGAGCTATTATAAGGGCTGATTAGTTGAGAAAAGTAATAGTGAAAATAAAAATATTGAGAAAATAGGAAATATGTTTTATAAAACAAATCAGGATGAGTTTCAATTGACTTAATGCAGAGTGGTATCTTTCAGGGCAAAAGCATAGTAATACAAGTACAAAGTAGAGAAACAGACAAAGATGAGTGGAAAATAATAGATTTGGGTACTGTCTAAACAAAGGCTTATATGTTTAGGGCAATTGTGGGGAGAAATAAACTTGGATTATTTTCTTTTAGACAATTTCAGAAATCTGAGGATGTAGGGACATTTTTGAAAAGGTAATTGAGTATGTGAGACAAGAAATGAAAGTAAAATGTCCTAATTTCCAGCTGAAAACCCCCTGAAATTTTCTCCCATTTCTATTCATAGTACAAACAGTGGACTATCAGGAGCAATGTGCAAAGAATCATTTGTTGCATAGATATATTTACTTCAGATAGAGCACCAAGACTCAAGTTCATGTTCTTGGTATAATTTATATTCAGATTTATTGGGATTTATTTTCCTTAAGTGCATTAAAAAGAAAATAGGTTTCTCAAGAACAGCATGATATATATAAAACAAATAAACAAGGGTTGGCTAATGTTTTAATGTAGTAGAATTTACAATCATACAATAATATATTGAATGGTATAATAACAAATGACCCATGAATGGATCAAATAGTGAATCTTGTATTTGATGTGCATGTAAGCTTACCCTAGCTCACTGAGACACACTTTTAGATGGGCCCCTACCTTTTTGCTGTTCTCTGTGGGCCAGAGCACTCATCAAACAATGCTCCCTGGACAGCTGGCTCTGCCATGAACCATCTGGAGTTCCTACTCCCTAGTGATGCCCATTACGGAAAAGTTTCCAGTCTTCAACTTCACCTTTAGGGAATCTATATATCATTTAACGAGACATCCAGTAGCATATTTACCGGATGATGCTGGCAAAAAGAAGTGTTTGGGGAATTCCAACAGTTTTATTTTAAGATAAATTATAACTACCTCAAAACCGTTGAGATCAGAAAAGGTCCATCTTCTCAAAGGAGCTAACAGCAAACATGAATTAAGCAATTACTATGTGCTAGCCACTGTGCTAAGGGCTTTAAATGCATTGTTTCACCACCCCATGAAGAAATTATTTACAATTATAAGTCAGGAATCTAAAATTTCATAGATTAAGCAAAGTCTCCGGTAAATAGCAAGCAGCACTTACCACAATCTGTGTACATTTGTTTTTGAACTTGTGTTTTTTGAAGACATACTGGCTTTGGGGCATCATTTTGGGTAAAGGGGTTAAAAAGATATATAAGCTGTATATCTTTCAGGCAGGTTATTTATGCTTTACTAGTCCAGGTGAATATGTGAACAACCTTCTATAACATGATAAGTTCTAAAATAGGAATGTATACACAGTTCTTTGGGGGCAAATTGGAGAACAAATGTTTTTTCCTAAGAAAGAAGAAAAAGTATTCATAGTAGAGGTGAGTTTTGAACTGGGCTGTAAAATATTATTAGATTCCACTAAAAGAACTTTGCATATATTTGAATGATACAGCTTAAACATTTCATTCTCTACAATCTGAGAAAATTTACCAGGCATCATTAAAAAAAATTTTTTTTTACTGCTGTTTTATGCTTCCAAGAGATAGAGAAATAAATAGAAAGGGGGATTTATAGCATAAAACAGAAAGAAAAGGAAAAAAAGAGAACAGAAACAGAAAAGAAGAGAACAGAAGTAGCAATCAGAAAGAAGAGAGGAACCCAGATGTAGGAATATGTAAAATAAAGATAGAAGCACAACCAGGATTACAAATGAAATTTGAAATAACTGGAAAAACAGAAGCACAAGAGGAAGAGGTGTCTAAGAAAACTGGTGGTGAAATAAAGGAGGGAAGATTCATAGAAAGGAAAACAGAGATTTGAGAAAGAAGGCAAGAGAAATTTTAAAAGCTATAATTGCACTGTTGTTTTAGGCTGTTATAATAAAAATATAATCCCTCAATAATTTTTGAACTAAAATATAGAAAATGCTTGTTCATAACAGTTAAAATCAAGAATGCTCAGAAAACATATTCATGTATTTGTCTTTCATATAGATATAAACACATCTTTAAATATAGGAGATGAAGTCAAAAAAAATCTGATGTATAGCTTCATAGTATCTTATTTCCTTGAGTCATATTTTGAAAACAAAAATCAGTGATGCTGATTTTGGAGTCTATCTTCAGAAAAGACGACACTAACTTTTCATAGAGAATGAATGGCTTTGTTTTAGTATTTTAAATAAGATATGTATTTCAATATATGATTTTTCTTTAAAAATTCTGACATCCTAATTTGTTTATAAATGGTTGAGTTGATGTGCTTTCAGAAAATATAGAGAACATCTTTAAGGTAGTGGTAATACAAGGCTTTGGTGCTTTGTGAAAATTCCATTTCTGTTTCTATAGAATTGTTTGTGTTTAAATCCCACTACCACCCACTGTTTTTTTGTTGATGTTCTGATGTTTTTAAGAGTGTATGTATGTGTGTGTGTTTATGTTGTTGGGGTTGTTATTGTTACAGTAGAAAGACTGGGGTGTGGGACTTTTCTAACTATCGCTGTAAACTCTTACAACACACAACAAACAGCCGATCCGAGAAATGGCAAACATTGTCTGTATTCTCTGTGCACTTGGCAGGGATTTTTCATATTGTATATTATTGGCTCTGCTGTGTGATAGCACAACAGAGCCTTTGTAATGCTCTGGGCAGAGCGATTTATATACTGCGACTCTACTAAGTACCTTTCCCTCTGCTGGTGTTCTTCCACTGGCTCAAAGAGAAAGTGAGTCGCCCAAATAAAAAAAGTATGGATTGACATTGCTTAGAGCACAGGATGCTGTAAAGGCAAAATAAGTCTTTATATAGCTCACATTAAATATCATTATTTTCAGTTGAATGGTAAAATGAAGGTTAGCCCAAAATGAAGAAAAGGATATTTTTGTCTAGCAGACCAAGATAATTAGAATCTGGTTTGCATGCACCTGAGTTTAATGCTCTAAATATGTTATGTCAAGGACCATGGACTCTGGGGGTATCTGGCTATCAGTGCTTTTCCTCATCAACTGCTCAGATTAAAACTTATAAAAGATGGATGCCAAGAGGTCCCCTTTCATCTGTGGTCACTTTTTAAAACGGGTTACTGAAAATTTAAGTAACTTGGCTATATACACTGCTCAATAAGGACAGCAAATATAAAACCCAGTAACAAAAAAGTGAGAATGAGTATTATCTTTCCCCTAGATTTGTTCCATCCAAACTACAAGCTAAAAATCTAGATCTGACAGATAAATTACCTAGGAAGATACAGTTATGATTTTTTTCATATATCATATTTAAGTTGACAGTGGATCTTATACATTTGAAACTTTACTTCCTTCTCAAAAGTAACCCAAAACATTTATGTTTTCCTGAATTTATTTAGACTTCATCAGTACCACTATGCCTGTACTTTTATAAGGAAATCTGATTGATAGGATATTCTAGCATTAACTGGACATAGGCTGTGTTCTCTGTTATGAGATTCAACCAACACGAGCTGGTCTCCAATTTGACATTTTTATTCATATTAAAAGGTTGATATTTGGATTCACTCATATTCAGTCATGACATGTTCAACAGCATGACTTTAAAAATAGCATAAGATGGATAAAAATAATAAGGGAAAGAGATACTAGCAGAATGTGATGCTCCAGTTAATGTCACACTGACCTGAGGATATAGAAAAATGTCAGTTTTCTGTGGTTAAAGCAGACCACAATGTGTGTGCAGTCTCAGGGAAAAAATGATTATGTAAAAGAGTGATGATCTTTTATTTGCTGTTTGTTCACTTCTTGGTTAACTGTGGAAAAGATCAGGAAGACACAAGAAGAGTAACTTTCTGGTCCTTACTAGAACAATAAGGTAAATCTGAGGAGGAGATAGGAAAAAAAGAAAAAGAGCTTTCAACTATTTTAAATAAAGTTTTTTAAATGCACTTACTTAATGAATAATATTATTTTGATTTAAAACCCAGGTATTTGTATTCTTCTTCAAATATGTTATAAATCTATTCACTTCTTTAAAATCTCTGCCAACAATGATCCATCCAGTTATTACCTGACATCCTTTTTCTGTAGGGCATAAGGGATAATCTGAGTACATTTACCTAATGTATTATCCCACAAAAACAATTTAATAGCTTATATGAAAACTCATTGAGTTAGCAAAAATTGAAGACCCGATATGATTTGTGTCCCGACTTTCAAACTTTATAGGTATGAAAATTTTGCAATTAAAAGTAATTGTAAAAATCACAATTACTTTTACACCAACCTTACTTACTGTAATAAAAAATTATTTGAGTAAGAGGAAGCAACTGAATCTGAAATACAGAGGACTTATCTAGGTACAAAAAGACTATACTTAAAAGCGAGTTTCTGATTTGATTCATAAGTAGGCTGCAACATTTTTTTCCCCAGAAAAATACTATGTAAGGTCTTTAGAATTATGGCATAGTCTTTGAAAATGACATTAAAACTACTAAATAAAGTATATGGTCCTTGGCTATCCTTGAATGAATAGAAGAGTAGAAGTATATCTTATGAAGCATGCATTTTATACCATTAAATATTTGAGAAAAATGGATTATCCTGTCAAATATGTACAGGACATTTTGCGTGTTATAACTCTCTCTCAAAATTCAAGAGGCATATTAATACATCAAACTTTCGGAGAAGGTCTACACTCAAGAAAACTGTTTACTCTACTTTAACACAATATCTTAAAAACGTATCTGACCATGGAATCATTTTATTACACAGCCCCAATTAATACCCAGGAAAACCAGCATTTCAGATAACACCATTTAGGCATGCCAGCTGACAGTGGAGAAAAGTAACTACATTTTAAAATAAACTGTCTTGCAAGGTACCAAGTAGTATACATTATTATCTTGTTTAATATTTATATCTGCCTGGTAGGTATTTTCTTCATTTTAAAGATGAGGAAACTCAGGTTCAGAGAAGGGTACTTATCTGCTTTGGTAACAGAAACTCAATCAGCAGCCGGGTCAGAATTCAAACCTAGGTTTATGTGATTTCAAAGCCCATGATTCTCTCTCTCCTCTTCTTGCATCTCCTGAAAATGTTTTGCTGCATGTTTAAGTCCACCACCCAATTTTTGTACCTTTTTGTAGATCAGAAACAGAGTAAGTGACTTTTTCAAAAAAGTAAAAGGTAACCATTGATCATTTTTTGTCTGTTACATTGAGATCATACTATTTGTGTTTTGAAAGAATTTACTGTCCAAGGAACATCAAAAAAGTGCTTTAATGACAACGATAAGCAGTGTTTGTTAGGAACCCAGATCAATGGAGCAGAAAGTTTGGAATTTAAGTGCTCGCACCAGGGTGAGATAAGTATGTGTCTCTCCTTCCCTTCTTCTGCTTAGATTACATGGGGCCATTATCATCATCACATCCTTGGATCTTTCCCAGGGTCTGTGTCTCCAAACATTTTTAGTGGCCTAGCAAATCCTTAACTCATTTTGTAAATAACATTCTACCTTCTCCATGCCTGCATATGAAGAGTTGCAAGAGACTTAGAGAAAAATCAGACATACAAGATGATGAATCTCAAGTCCTTAGAGCTACTCCATTTTCTACACTTCCGCTTTTCTCAACTACTCTTTCCCATTTTCTCTTCCCTCCTCAAACTTTTTCCAGACAGAATCTCGCTCTGTCACCCAGTCTGGAGTGCAGTGGTGTGATCTCTGCTCACTGCGACCTTTGCCTTCCAGGTTCAAGCAATTCTCCTGCTTTAGCCTCCCAAGTAGCTGGGATTACAGGCATCTGCCACCACGCCCGAGTAATTTTATGTATTTTTAGTAGAGACGGAGTTTTGCCATGTTGGTCAGGCTGGTCTCAAACTCCTGGCCTCAGGTAATCCACCTGCCTCATCCTCCCAAAATGCTGGGATTACAGGTGTGAGCCACTGTGCCCAGCCCCCACCTCAAACTTCTTATGCCAGTCCCATATAATCACACTCTTCTGGTGACCTTATTACCTATTTTAGGGACAATAGAACAGGCCAAAGTTCTACATGCTCCCATGTCTATCAATATACTTGCATTTTTATATGTGTTCTGCCTTCTCTGATAACATAGAGTAAATTTATCCTTATTTCTATGCCCAATCCCCCTGACCTTTTATTTTTCCTCAGAAATCATAAAAATGTTTTTTTTTTTTTTAAAACTTATTTGGATACATAGTAGATCTATATATTTTATGTATAGAGCACATGAGATATTTTGATGCAATCATACAATGAATAATAATCACATCAGAGTAAATGGGGTGTCCATCACTTCAAGAATTTACCATTTCTTTGTGTTATGAGCATTCCAAATGTACTCCCTCAGTTTTTCTAAAATTTACAACAAATTATCGCTGACTGTAGTTACCCTGTTGTGCTATCGAATACTATATTTTATTTATTTTATTTTTGAGACAGGATCTAATTCTGTCACCAAGACTGGAGTGCAGTGGTGTGACTCCTGGGCTCAAATGATCCGCCCACCTCAACCTCCCAAAGTGCTGGGATTACAGACATGAGCTACTGTGCCCAGCCAAAATACAAGATATTATTCGTTGTATCTAATTATATTTTTGTACCCATTAACCATCCCCATTTCTCACAGCCCCCCAATCCACTGCCCTTCCCTGCCTCAGGTAACTATCCTTCTACTCTCTGTCTCCATGAGTTCAATTGTTTTAATTTTTAGCTCACATAAATGAGAATATGTAAAGTTTGTATTTCTATGCCTGACTTCTTTCACTTAATATAATATCCTCCAGTTTTATTCATGTTGTTGCAAATGACAAAATCTCATTCTTTTTTATGGCTGAATAGTACTCCATTGTGTATATATATCACATTTTCTTTATCCATTCATCTGTTGATGGATAATTAGGTTGATTCCAAATCTTGACTATTGTGAATTGTGCTGCAAGACACATGGGAGTGCAGATATCTCCTCAATATACTGATTTTCTTTCTTTTGGGTATATACTTAGCAGTGGCATGTGTACTTGTTATCAAGAATTTTCCTGAAAAACTCCTTTGAACCAATTCTAACCGGGCTTTCATTGCTATCCATCCCCTTAAACAGTTGACATAGGCAACAGTAACTGCCATGTGGCAAAACGTAATGATTGCATTACAATTCTCTTCCTATTTGACTTCACAGCAGCTTTTTTCACACGAGTGATTACCCTTTCTTTCTTGAAACACTTTCTTCCATTAAATTCCAAGACACTGTCACCTCTGTTGTCTTGCCTACCTGTTGCTCCTTTTAGTCTCCTTGGCTAATTCCAGAGAGCCACAAGATCACTGAACTTTTCATTTTTGTCAACTTTCACTGCCTGAGTGAGTTCGTTTTGTCTCCTGTCTTTAAATACCGTCTATTTGATGATTACTCAAATGAATACATCCTTTCCAGATTTCTTTCTCTGAAGTCTTCACATTGATATCAAATGGGAACTTCAAAGTCAAAACAGAAATCCTGAATCTTCCTCCTCCTGCAACCTTTCTCATCTCCATAAATGGCAACACTTTCTTTCTGTATACTCTTACTGGTTTAGAGCAGACACTTCATTATGTAGCACAGCTCTCCAACAGCCCAAGCCATTGTCTATCTACTAACACTATACTGGTTAATAGACCATCGTTCATTCTATAAGCTTAGCTGTTTCAGGGTAATGGTTACAGTAAGAAACTAAAATTTAAAGGCGTCAGTCTTTTACCTAACTTTCTTCATTATGAAGCAAATTCCTTGATGCTTATGAATGAGATATCTAGTCAGCAATTAGATTATTTTGATGGCAGAAACATGGTAGATAGATAGGTAGATAAGAAAAATCCAAATCCAGAAAAGGTTTTTTTTTTTTTTTTTCTTAGTGAGTCAAATCTCTGATCTCTCCATGATGGAAAGAATTTAGTGTAATAGGCAAATGGATGATTGAGTCTAGTGATTTATAGCAAAATTTGAGAGTTTCAAATTGGTCTATCATGCTAACACCTTGACACTTAGCAGGGGAAGTAGCCAGATTAGTTTGGGTGAAAGGGAGTCCATTTCACTGGGCTTGTATATATTCTTTATCTATGCTATACCAGCATTTTGTAAGTCCATTGTGAACATACTGACCTAGGGGGTTACTGTGAAAAAGAAGCTGAAACCATTCACACAGAAGTTTCTTGTCTGCCTGATAATTGAGAGCCTCTTCCACAGTAGAGGCAAACAAACATTGTTCTGTGGGACACAAATACTCTCCCATGTTGAGAATATGCCAAGAGCTCCACCCAGACACGTTTTGCCTAACCCAGCTTGTCATTAATCCTCAAATATGTGGAATCCCTGATGACCTGACCACATTTCAGCTACTGTATACATGTTGGATAAAGGTTTACTTCTCTTATGACTATATCTCCTACCAGGAAAAGTGGGCAGTGAGATGTGCCATACAAAGTACCACCCCACAGAAGATTTTCTTTATCCTTCAGGGACTGTCCTGAGGGTTCACTCTGGCTGGAGCCAGCATATGGTACAAAGCCAACTGTAAACCAAATTCAATTTTTTCTCCTCAGTCAAATAATCATAGGGAACTCCTTGGGAGTCCATAAATGTGGACTGATAGATAAACAGAAGCATGACAGGGATTGTCATGCTGAAAAGGTAAGTCAGATTTTCCTGCAACTTACTTTTACATTCATACACTTCTGCCCTTTACCATATGTAAAACTTTCATTTGACAATCAAGGGATGTCGGTACATCTGAATTCATGGCTTCAAATGACACTGAACAGGTTATGTGTTGTTTCACAGTGAAGGGTAAAAAGGCCGAGTTATTTTTAAAATGAACAATACTGTTTGCAGAAGACATAATTTTGCTAGAAAATTCTAGAGAAAACTGAAGTGATGATCTTTTCGTCTGGTGTTAGAACATTCCATCAGGTTTCAGATAACCCTCCTACCACTACACAAAAACTCACAAGCTGTAGCCTTGCTATCACTCACCCATAAGCAAGCTTCAGGTGTTTATTGAGATAAAGTGCCACATTTATTGTAGTATTTGTGCATTTCTTAACAATCTGACATTTGTAAAACTGAGCTACTGTTTTTGTTAGTTTTCTATTTTTTAAAAAATGTGTCACCAATTAAGTTGTGCCCCTGGACTCATTTTTCCCATAAGCCTAGTCTAGTGACTTTGTTGTATGTTTTTGCATAATGTGGTGACTTTTAGAAACACATATGTACCACTATAACAGAACTGACTATACAACACAATGCTGCAAGAGATTCCCACAAACAGGAAGATAAGTCAGATATTTGGAGACCAACAATAAAAGGCATTTTTTTCCCCACAGAAAATGGAGTAGTAAATGCTAAGGACTCAAACAAGAAAGTGAATGCAGTACCAAAGTATCGATTATTTACTACATAGCAGATACAATATTAACTTTTAAAGTTGAAAATTTTACAGGAGAATTCTCAAGGTAATGTCAGAATGGTAGGACAAACATCACATGACACAGAAACGACTGGGAATGACTGCCAAGGAGATACTTTTCATTATAGACTATTAGAAATACTTGAGTTATCTAGTCCTTAGGAAATATTTGGGTTGAGCCAATGATATGGCTCCTTTGAAAAGGAAAATTAATATACCAAAATGCATGAATGTGAGACTGTCGGGCATTCTTCCTTTAAGCAGTTTATATACTTAATTATGAGAGGAATGACATATTCGTAAACCAGTATTAATAGGTGATATGTTATCAATACCAAAATTTGTGCTGTGAATTCTTTGGAGATGGAATCATGTTTGCTCCAAAGAGCAGGTGTTGGTTTTGCTGTTAAAAACAAACAAAGCAATTTGGATGTAGAGAAAAAGGAGAGAACATTCTCAGAGGAAGGAAAAAGAGGGACAAAGGAAGAAGGGAGAATGTGCCTGACACATTAGAAAGGAGTTTCAAGGAGGAGGAAATCCAAACAGAGAAATAATGCAAGAAGTAATCCAAAGACAGTTAGAAAGACAAATTAATAGCATGTGTAAAGGAGTATTTTAAGTGGGACTGTGGAGTTGGAAGTCAAATTAGCTAAGTGGGGTGAGGGCAGTGAGGAAATATAGAAGCGGTGGGATTCAGACCACTTGTTTTTACAAAGTTTGACAGAAAAGATGCAGGAAAGGCACTACAATAGTTAAGGTTCAGAATGTTCAAGCAAAGTTATTCAAAAGAGCATATATCCATGCTAGAAGACAAACATGAGTCTATAAAAATCTTGAATCAATATAAACTCTTTGATCTGGAGTATAAACTATACACATGGGTCAAGGTCATTCTTTATACTGAAGTGTTTTGCATTACTTTTATTGTTTTTGTTCATTTATAAATGTTTTACTTATTTACTCTAGTATCTCATTTATAAAGGGTACATTTTCATTCAAAATTTATATTTTTAATACATAATTCTGAAGTAAAATTATGAATATTCTCATGGTTTTCTATTTAAATTGATTTGTGAATATTCTTTTTTTTTTTTTTTTTTTTTTTTTTTTTTTTGAGGCGGAGTCTCGCTCTGTCGCCCAGGCTGGAGTGCAGTGGCCGGATCTCAGCTCACTGCAAGCTCCGCCTCCCGGGTTTACGCCATTCTCCTGCCTCAGCCTCCCGAGTAGCTGGGACTACAGGCGCCCGCCACCTCGCCCGGCTAGTTTTTGTATTTTTAGTAGAGACGGGGTTTCACTGTATCAGCCAGGAGGGTCTCGATCTCCTGACCTCGTGATCCGCCCGTCTCGGCCTCCCAAAGTGCTGGGATTACAGGCTTGAGCCACCGCGCCCGGCCGTGAATATTCTTTTCTGCTCAAATCACCTTACTTTGGAAGTGCTTTAATCAGTTTTATGGTATTTGATTTTATTCCTTGAACCACAAATCCTTGATATAGTAATCTAGAACATGGCTTAATAAAAACAATCAATGAAGATGTCATTTAAAGGTAATCATACACAGCCAGTAAAAATATGATTGTCATTAGCAGTCTTAAAAATTTGTAACACATGAGTCTTAAAATAATCTTATCAATTTGTTCAGAAACTCCAGTTAAAATAATTTTTTAAAGAATACTTTTATAATAAATTTCATTATAGTTTCATTTATAATGAAAAACAAAATAGAAAAACTCCAAATAGGGGAATAATTAAAATGAGTGTGGTATTTCTATACAGTGAAATGTTCAGTAGCAATTTGAAAATTTTTCAAATACTATATGATCATACAGGAAATTCTGAATACATAGATTACAATATAGGGAGAGGAAACAGAAAGTTAAATTTATATTTTAATGTGAGTTTAACATTATAAGTATTATGTGTATATATGGAAGAAATTTATCAAAATTAACTGTTGTCTTTTGTTTTAATTTTTCTTGATTGTGGCTTTATGGATGATTTGAACTTTTCTCTTTGCGCCTGCCTGCATTTTCCAAATTCTTTATTATAAACATAAACTACTTGTATAATTGGAGAAATTTTTAAAAAAATTTAAATGATAAACACACAATAACATCAAAAATACAAAATGAGAAGACAGCAAGTTAACCCAAACTCTAACAAATGTTGTACATAGAAATGACAATAGTGATATTATAGTTTTCATCATACAGTTACTGTAATTAGAAATAAATGAATGCTTAGCTTCAATGTGTACTCTTGGAAAAAGCTGATGAGAAAAACAAAGGAGAAATCTCATTCTTTTTTGGAAAGGGCATTAGAATTTTTTTTTAAAGCAGAAATTAGGTTTGCTACTGAATCACTGTGTTTGCTACCAGATGCTTCTCTTTAGTTTTTATGAGGATCGTTGTTGTTCACCTCTAAAAAATTAACTACTGTTTGGCTAGTGTGCAAATGCTAAATCAAACACCTGCTTTCAAGACATTCACTGTTGATAGTCTGCCGACTCTAATCCATCTGATGCTAGATGTTGCATTTTTGGAGGAAGTAATATAAGAGGAATCTCCACCTCTAAATCATGGAAAAACATGGGGATTCTCCTTCTGTTCTTTTATCACGTTTTTTAGCATGCACACTCTTATTTTTTTATTTTTGTAGCCTTTATATTCAATACCCATTTTCTGCTTATTATCCCATGACCGCAGGTACTAACAAGCAACTTTCTGGTAATTTTATTCTGAGATGCATCTGCTTCTTAGCTGGACATCTTTCCTTGTGTTTGCTAGGCGATGTCCAAGGTAGGTTTTGCCAAGATCCTATGTTTGCACTTAGAGATAAATTAGACAGATAGATAGATCTGTTGATACAGAGAGATGATTTTAAATTTACACACACACACACACACACACAAACTTCAATTCATAGGTAAAATAAGTTATTTTTTCATCTTGAATAAGTTGCATTAATTTCAGAATCTTGAAAGAATGTGGTATATGTTTAGGTATGAAGCAACAAGTGACTTCTCCATTCATCAAAAGTTTGTTGAATGCATGTTTAACCAGTAGAACACAAGAACCTGTGGAGCAGACAAAGATTAATTATACCTGTACTCATGCAACAATGTTTGTGTTCCAAACAAATTATATTTGCTTGTGTTTAAACGATGCATAAATCTGATGCGTGCAGATGAACGTGTGTTCAGGATGAGTGAGCACACTTGTTTGAATGTCATATTTATCCCTGTATTTTGTCAGAAAATTAACTTCTTTGGAGTTTGTGCTTGAGCTGAGCATATGGTTGTTGATCTCTGGAGATGACAGCCTATCTGAGCAATAGCTCCTTATGGCTCCAGCTCTCCTCGGCTGGCAGATGCTTTGGGCTTTTCTACAATTAAGTGGAGATCATCACTGTTTTCTTTGAGCACTGCTGTGCCTTGTACTCTGAAGTGTTTTGTTAATCACTGTCTGCCTTCGACAGAAGCTGCCAAAGCTCTCATTAAGTTTGAATTTTGAGATGTCATGCTCGAATGATGGAATTTCATCCTTTTTCTGCATGAATGGAATTGGCTATGGAAAGGTGCCAGAAAAAAAAATCATGTCACTAAAGTATACTTGCTTTATATTTCAGAGATAAAACAAAAGGCAGTTGGGGGAGGAGGATTCCCAATAATTTGTCAACCCTGGAGCATGTAGTTTCCTAGGTGATATAATTGTTGGGTGCTCACCCTTATTAACAGGAATGGTTCCTTCATTGCATAGATCAACGATCAGTCATTTCCTTGTTCCCTAAGTGAACTTCAAATGTCTTTTCTTACTGACTCCAAGACCTTTCATGGCATTTGATATCGACTCTTGGTATGCTGAAACAAAGTAGATGTAAGTTGTACACAAGTAAAGCAATTGCTTTAATAACCTGTCTGTCTAATTGGAGGCAAGTGAAGATATTTGATAGTAAAAGAAAAAAAAACCCGTCACGTTGCCCTTCAAAATAATTGCGTGAAGTTGTATAGAGACTAAAAACTAAATGCATCTGTTGACTATTTAATGATTTGCTGCAGGAAACTAAGTGTTATGGGAAATACGGTTTGAAAAGACATTACCCATTTCTCTTGGCGAATCTAATTGTTTCAGTTGAATGAGGAAAAGTAGAAAGCCTTAAAGAAAAACAATACTTAGAGTAATTAGCTCTAATGCCTAATCACTTGAGTCATAAAACATTTATAAATGTATTAAACTGACCTATAAAGTCCTATATATGCAAACACTGACATCTTCCACTTGTTAACAAACTTCAAAGGCAACACTGTTTTTGTGTCCAATGTGTCTGTGGCTCAATTATTTTAGTCAACAGCTTATGTGATGGATATTTTATGGAAACATTTTAATGGTCACAAACAAAACAAAATTCAAACCTGTTACTTAGCACTAGGAAGAAAGTTGGCTACTCTGGCTGCAGTAATCCCGCAACCTCTTGACTTCTGTATGAATACAACGTGCATTTTCCGTAAAGACAGAAACAGATTTTTATAACACACTGTTTAAGTACAGTGCCTACCCTTTTAGATTATTTTATTGAATGTGCATATTGAAAGTGCTGGAGTAAAATGCTGATTGAGACTTTTGAGGTAAAACATTAGCTAATGAATTTTATGGGTGATTAGAAAATTACTATTATTTCTGCACTCTCGGAACACTTGAGGAATATGCTCTAGGAAACTTGTTGCTGTAACAGTAGAAGAGAAACGTAAGATCTTCGACAGAAACTAAGAAAAACTTTCAGATAAGTGTATGTTCCTATAAATTCCTGATTTCATCTTTTGTCCTATGTTTAGACAGAGAAGCTGACCACTTGTCTGACATAAATTCATTTATACCATGAGATCCTACTCCTACTACCCAAAATATCAGCTCCACCTTAGGTTAAAGAACTGCCTTTAGAAAGAAAAATAACATTAAGTTACAAATATCCCTTGAGCCAGATTTTTCTCTTTTCACATCAGTAGGAATTATACATCCTACTTAGCTCACTGTCTCCTATTAGAGAACAAAACGTGAGGGTAGCTGCCAATTTTAATAAGATCTGAAAGGCCTAGTGTAAAGCATTTCTCACAGAGCTGACTGGCAGAGTGCTCACTCGTTGGATGTACTTGATGTTTTAGAAATGAGATGGTGGTGCTCTGGTACACAGAGTTGCGAGAACTAAGGGAAAAAATGTTAACTTGATCTATTTGACAATTTAGAATCCAAGTTCACTCCCATGCTATTTCAGGGGAAGATGTAACAAATATTGGAAAAAAAAAATATGGCTAAAATATCTGGCCTCTGTTCATAGATTTGAGCCATATGGGTTACAGAGAAACCACATAAACTATCTAAACTTCATTATCCACTCTGTCTACCTCCAAGTGACATTGTGACTATAATATAAATTGAGTATGGAGGACCACTGAAAACCTAAAGCACTGTGCAGTGGTAAGGCAATGTAACACCAACATTCAACTTCAAAACCTAGTCCTTTCTTCATTGACTCCTTTCTCTAGATTCTAGATTTCAGGAAGTATTCACATCTAAAGTGACTCAAACAGATATTCTTTTAAAGAATTTTCTATAATGGTAATGATAGAGCACTTGGCAACTCGGTCTTTCTCTCTATATAATACTTGTGCATCGAATGTATGTATATCATTGAGATCTATATTCTTCGATTTATGATAGCTGTTTAAATATATTCATATTTGTCTTTAGAATTTGTGTACATATTTATTTATCTCGAATATTGTCCAAAATTAAAGGAATATTATCTGCCTGGAATAAGTTTAATTATTCAAGTTCATTTTCATTAAATGATTTTGAAATGTGTTAAAGTAGAGACTAAACTATAAGAACATCCTGACATTGATAAGAAATCTGTCAAATAATTTGAAAAAATTTAATCATCTTCAAAATGGAAGACCTCTTTTTTAATTCAAAAAATTTCTTTTCTCTAATTGGTAAAGTGCAAATGAGGTAGAAAGATAAGTTTTATCATTTTTAAATGCACCATTTTTTTCTAAAAAAATAAAAGTGGTAACTCTTCATTTTAGAAAATACAGACAGGTAAGTAAATAAAACCAAAAATATGGGGGTTAAGGACAGACATAATCCCATTACTCAGAAATAACCAAAGATATTGGTCAGGCATATGAAAAGGTACTCAACATCATTGGTATTAGAGAAGTTCAAATCAACACCACAATGAGATGTCATCTCTCCCCATTTAAAATGGCTTCCATCCCAAAGACAGGCGATAACAAATGCTGGAGAGGATGTGGAGAATAGGGAACCCGCGTACATTGTTAGTGGGAATGAAAATTAGTACAACCACTAAAGAGGATAGTTTGGAGATTCCTCAAAAAATTAGAGCTACCATATGATCTAACAGTCTCACTGCTGGATATATACTTGAAAGAATGAAACTCAATATATCAAAGAGATATCTTTACTCTCATATTTATTGCAGCACTGTTCACAATGGTCATTATTTGGAAGCTACCTGTGTCCATTAACAGAAGAATGGATAAAGAAAATGTGGTACATATACACAATGGAGTAGTATTCAGCCATAAAAAAGAAGGAGATCCTGTCATTAGCAAAAGCATGGATGGAGCTGGAGGTTATTATGTTAAGTGAAATAAATCAGGCAAAGAAACACAAACTTCACATGTTCTCACTTATTTGTGGGGGCTAAAAAAAAATCAAAACAGTTGAACTCCTGGAGATAAAGAATAGAATGATGGTTACCAGAGGCTAGGGAGGGTAGTTGGGGCTCAGGGAGAAGTGGGGATGGTAAATGGCATCAAAAAATAGTTAGAAAGAATGAATAAGACCAGCATTTGATAGAACAACAGGATGACTATAGTTAATAATAATGTAATTGTACATTTAAAAATAACTGAAAGAGTACAATTAGATTGTAAACAAAGGATAAATGTTTGAGGGTATGCATATCTCATTTTCCAAAATGTGATGAGTATGCATTGCATGCCTATATCAAAGTATCTTTTCATGTACCCCATAAATATAGACATCTACAATGCACCCACAAAAATTAAAAGTATAGAAAAATTGCTGTTGGTCCCTTATAGTATGTTTTTTCTTTTCTTTTTTTTTTTTTTGAGGCGGAGTCTCGCTCTGTCGCCTGGACTGGAGTGCGGTGGCCGGATCTCAGCTCACTGCAAGCTCCGTCTCCCAGGTTCACGCCATTCTCCTGCCTCAGCCTCCCGAGTAGCTGGGACTACAGGCGCCCGCCACCTCGCCCGGCTAGTTTTTGTATTTTTAGTAGAGACGGGGTTTCACCGTGTTAGCCAGGATGGTCTCGATCTCCTGACCTCGTGATCCGCCCGTCTCGGCCTCCCAAAGTGCTGGGATTACAGGCTTGAGCCACCGCGCCCGGCCATTTTTTCTTTTATGTAAATATGATCATCTCAATTATTGTATAATATTGAATCCTGTGCTTTCCATTTAACATTATATAAAACTACATGTATTGTTAAAATTCTAAAACAGCTTTTTGTATGTATAATTTCACATACACATTGCTATATATATGTATATATATTCTTTGTATGTGGATTATTTTGTCAATATTATGCTATCGTGAGCACTTAGTATTTTTCCAGTGTTTTGCTGTTCTAGATAAAAATACACTAAATGTTTTCCCAAATAAAACTTTTTCTGAACTTGGTCTCATTTTCTTATTTTAGAATATAAGGAATTTAATTCCTGCCTAAAAGGTCATGTGAGAATTGTTCAGGTTTTGATATATAAGGCTAAATTTCGTATTTGGACTTTGATTTAAAACTTGATAGACTTTTGATTTTCCATCAATAGAATCATATCTCACTGAACTTCTGATTAGGAGAGTGAAAACCTTGTAAAGTTTTTCTTTCTTTTTACATGCCAGCGCCCCCAGTGTGAGCACACACAGACACATATATATTACAAAATAGAGAAGAAAATGTTTTGCATAAAAGTATCTAATGTCTTTCTTTCTTGAAGGAAATATAAATGACAATGCTGAAATACATAGTACTTATTGGCAATGTAACCTCTTGAGTGTTAGCAGAGAAGGCAGAAAAGTTACCCCACCATTTTGTTTTTCAGATGTTCTCTAGCACCACTGTTCTTACCTTCTCAGTACCTATTCTCTTTCTTCCCTCCATACTCGCTCCTCTCATCTCCACTCCATCACCATTACCACATTGGCTTTGAAACATCACTAAAGCATTTTTAAGGAATACAATTCAAAATGGTACAATAATTTACATCGTCTACATTAACATAATGAGTCTTTTTTTTGGTAATCTATTTTTATTAGATCTTTATGAAAGTTAAACTAGATAACCCACATTAAATATTTGACAGAGTGCCTTATGGATGTTCAAGAAAGCATTAAGTTTCTTTTCTCCTCATGTTATGAATAAACTGACAGAGCAGTGATGTAACACTAGAAAGCTTATAAGGTGTCTATAATTAATGTCCAATATGTATTAAAAGTACACTAGCTTGGGTTAAAAAAAAAATCCAAAAGTTTGGGAAAATCTTCCTCAGCGAGACAAGTGCTATCACTAAACACATAGCTATCTAGGGACATGCATCCATTCCTTTTCTGCTAACATTTTGGAGACTTTTCTGGGATAGACATGACTACAAGAGTTTTCAGAGGTTATAATATTTTTAGTGTTTGGAATCAAACAAAAAAAGTAGAATTTAAGATAGATTGTTGTCCCTGTACTTCTATTTTTCTGTCTTTGTTAAGACAATATGTTTTATGTATAACTTAGTGGTACCAGTATGAACTCAGTGCCAAATACCTTGGAAGTGTTAAACTTATAAATATCGGGATTTATTTAAAATATAAAACTAATTTAATTGTACTCATATTTTAATGACATGTATTTTTGAGTATTTCAAAACAATCCATTTAAAAACAAAACGTGTTGCTTATGCGAGGAAAGAGATTTAGCTAGCTAGCATGGGCATGACGAGATGTCCTGCAGTCTATTGGAAACAGTGCTATCTCCTCACCTTTAAAAAGACAGCATTGGATGGCAAGTCTTTAAGAAAACTTAATTTCTCTGTCGTGATATTAGTAACATCTATACCAAATTTACAATATTTCTTTCTGCATTAATCATATAGAAAGACAACAGGATATTTAAAAAATATTGTAAGAAAATTATTACTGGCATCAAACCTTATATTGTCACATATTATACCCTCACCTTCAGACAATGGAAATGTAAATAAAAGTAGATTGGGTTAATGTACTAATATTCTGAATAAAATTAAATCCTACCAATTAAAGACAACAGAATAAAATATTTTGAATATTTCAGCAGATATATTTGAAAAATATTCTACCCCTAACAAAATTAGTTTGCACCACTAATACATATTATTATAAGCCAGATCAGGCTATTCTCTCCTGCTAATGCTTCACAGAATTACGCTTTTTATAACCAAGGAAATGGGGTGTGCTCTCTAAAAGTATCTACATAATCATCTCCCTTCAGAACAAGCCCAAAGTTTTGAATCTTGAGGAATACAAAGCACAAACTATCATTTATAGATTCTAGGGCAGATGGATAAGGCTAATTTTTTTGGCCTTCGTCTTTTTTTTTTTTTTTTTTTTTTTTTTTTTGAGACGGAGTCTCGCTCTGTCGCCCGGGCTGGAGTGCAGTGGCCGGATCTCAGCTCACTGTAAGCTACGCCTCCCGGGTTTACACCATTCTCCTGCCTCAGCCTCCCAAGTAGCTGGGACTACAGGCGCCAGCCACCTCGCCCAGCTAGCTTTTTTTGTATTTTTTTTTTAGTAGAGACGGGGTGTCACCGTGTTAGCCAGGATGGTCTCGAACTCCTGACCTCGTGATCCGCCCGTCTCGGCCTCCCAAAGTGCTGGGATTACAGGCTTGAGCCACCGCGCCCGGCTGGCCTTTGTCTTAAACACATGATGTGCTTCTTTTTTCTTAAATATATATGAGTATACTGTCACAGGTATGTATTAAAGTAAATTTTATTTGGTTTATATGTACTTTTTAAAACATGTCTCCTCTGACCACAGTGATTCTAGTCTTCCCTACATATTTCCTTAGCTGGGCCCCCAGAATCTTCTCTTCACTTTCCTGTCCTTCTTCCTTAGGCACACCCCATTCCAGAATAAGAATATAAGTACTATTTCAATCAATATTTGTTTCCTTACCAGGAATTAACCTTCAAGGGAACAATTATTATTGCTTTACTTTTGTCATCTATTGGTTCTGCCCAGATGTTATTCTAATTATTTCCCCCAAAAAGAACCCTACATACAATATATTCTACCCTCAAGGAATAAACACTTGAAAAAAGAAAGAAAAAAAACCTTGTATGTATAATTGTGTCGGGAGTTTCTTCCTTCCAGTGGGTTCGTGGTCTCGGTGACTTCAAGAATGAAACTACGGATCTTGGAGGTGAGTGTTATAGCTCTTAAGGATGGTGCGTCCAGAGTTTGTTCCTTCAGATGTGTCTGGAGTTTTTTCCTTCCAGTGGGTTCATGGTCTGGTTGACTTCAAGAATGAATCCTCCGACCTTCGCAGTGAGTGTTACAGCTCTCAAAGGTGGCGCGTGGAACCAAAGAGTGAGAAGAAGCAAGATTTATGGTGAAGAGCAAAGGAACAAAGATCCCACAGCGTGGAAAGGAACCCAACCAGGTTGCTGCTACTGGCTGGGGTGGCCAGCTTTTATTCCCTTATTTATCCCCACCCACGTCCTGCTGATTGGTCCATTTTACAGAATGCTGACTGGTCCATTTTACAGAGCATTGATTGGTCCACTTTACAAACGTCTAGCTAGCTACAGAGCACTGATTGGTGCGTTTTACAATCCTAGCTACAGAGTGCTGAGTGGCACATTTTACAAGCCTCTTGAAAGACAGAAAAGTTCTCCAAGTCCCCACCCAAGCCAGAAGTCCAGCTGACTTCACCTCTCATAATGACCATAAAAATTTAAGGTGCTTTTAGTTTTTGCTTTACAGAAAATATAACTATGTTGTTAGTCATCAAATATGTAGAGAAAAATAATCATGTGTTACAATGAAATCTAATGAGAAAAACGTAATAAAAAAGCTGATATTCAGCTGCTGACCTTAAAAAATAGGATTGCATTGCTTCTCAGCCTTTGAGCTAAGATAAAGTATGAAAAATAGGATTACATATTTGGTCCTTAGTTTTGCAGTCAAGGGAATTAATTTCAGAGAAAAATGTTGAGCTTCTTTCTTTTTTCCTTTCTTTTTTAATTTAGTTTTGAGGTTGGAAGATTCATGTCACAGAACCATTTTAATACCTAAAATATTTTTGTTTACAATTTTGTTATTTTGCAACAAGTTAAAATACTAAAGAGAAAGTAAACGATATAGTAGAAATGTCTTCTGGTCCAGAGTGAATTAGGAGTTATGAAGAATAGAGATGTTGAGACAAGAGAGTTGGCCTGACTATTTCTTGTTGAAGATTGAGAGAGGGGAAGGAGGGTTCAGTAAGGTGCATGGAGTGGGGAGATCAAAGGCACAATCACGTCAACATGGCATATCTTTGTGATCCTGTAGCAAGAACTCTTGAGCTTAGCTAGTATAAAATAGACAAGACCAAGGACCAGATGACAATATGTCTACAGAGTCTGCTGGAGGAAATATGGCAAATTGAATTATTGCTCCCAATACCTCACTATCTTCTCTCATAGAAGTATACATTTAAGGCCTTTAACATGTAAATTTCCAGGGCTTCTGACCAGAGTATGAAGATTATACACCCCTCCACCCCACCACCATACATTGATTTTGGTTTGGACTTATGTCTTTCTTTGGCCAGTGTGCTCTAGGTAGAAGTGGCAGTGTGCCAGTTTTGAGCCATGACCTTAAGAGGTACTGCATGGGCGCCTCTTGCTCTTCTAGTCTCCATCATGAGAAGATCACAACCTGGGTAGCAATGACTCTCTGAATACTAAGCATATGAAAAAACAACATCAGACTTGCAGCGGAAAGTAGAGCCACCTAAGCCAAACCACAAACCTATGACTCACAACGAAAATAAATGTCTTTGTATGACATTGATATCTGGGGGACATTTTTGCGTGTGCAAAATTATCACAGGAGGAATCTGATAATATAAGGAGGATTCAGCAGAAGGACCTTGCCATGAGATGGCTCTCCTTCCAGGGCTACAGATCAGACTCTCCAAGATCAAATGTGAGAACTGTGCTAACTCCAGCATGAGCCTAGATGAGGCCTATCAGTAGAGGAGTACTCCCTCTTCCCAAAGATACTAAGAGATCAGATTAGGTTATGTCATCAGAGTCTTCCCTTTCCAAGGCCAGCTGGGCAAACAGTACCTATGTGGACAAAAAATATAACCTTATAAATCAGAGGGGACAGTGAACATTTTATCCAAGGGCCTGACATTTCCTTGTTTCCTTAAGTTCTCAGGCATTTCTGCTACACTTAGAATTCATCTTCCAAGAAGAAAATTGAAATGAGGAGACTGTGAAACAGAAATAATTATTCAAGAAAGAATAAACACTTCTTAAATAGACAATGTATATTGTCACTCAGTTTGGGCTTTAAAAATTAGCCATTTAGGCTAGGCGCGGTGGGTCATGCCTGTAATCCCAGCACTTTGGGAGGCCAAGGCTGGCAGATCATGAGGTCAGGAGTTCAAGACCAGGCTGGCCAAGATGGTGAAATCCCACCTCTGCTAAAAATACAAAAATTAGCCAGGTGTGGTTGAGTTTCTTTCTGGGCGCCTGTAATCCCAGCTGCTTGGGAGGCTGAGGCAGAGAATTGTTCAAACCTGGTAGGTGGAGGTTGCAGTGGGCCAAGATTGCGCCACTGCACTCTAGCCTGGGTGACAGAATGAGACTCCATCTAAAAAAAACAAAACAAAACAAACAAACAAAAAATTAGCCTTTTAATTCCTTGTTTGCTTGTTTGCATTCCCCTGATAACTACAAATTAGGGGGTTAGGATAAAGATTAGACTGGTTCTGGGCAAAATAAAGATACTTTTCTCTATTAATCAAGAACTACATTGAATTACAACTAGTTAAAATGGTTTGTTAAGGTTTCAAGGAGGAAGTAGGATACATAAGCAGAATTATGAAAGAATAGGAAAAGATAAATTGTGGTGAAAGATGAGTGGTGTGGGTCTCCATTTTGTTTCCCTATATCCACATTTGGTGCTTCCATGTACCCTGTGGTTGTTTATGAAGAAGGAAGATCACTCAAAGGAAACAAAGACAGTTTCACAGTTCAGTTCTTGCTTATCCAAAAAGAGTGAAGAGCATGCCAAAGGGTGTAATTTCGTTTTAACTTAAGATTTCTGTATGTTTTTAAATAACACTTTTCTAAATAGACTATTCCCATGAAGTTTAAAAGGCAAAGAAAACACAAGCCTTGTAACCTTATTAATTGTTGCGAAATCACTACCGATGGAAACTTTTATACTTAGAATGTACTATTCTGCTAAGTAAATAAAATAATTCAGCTGTTGCTCTTATTATTTTCATTTACTTTGAATCACAGAGGATATCGATAGGCTTTTAAGTTCATAAAATGTGCACACTGATGAATATAAATAGCTATTTCTTAAAAATTGCATCTCTGGACATTTTTTTAAATCAACAAACACCTACTTATGGATTGGGTCTGGTTGTGGATCTAGTCCATAATTTCATAATTTTGGTTCTTGCATAGTATTGATCCTTAGTCTGTTACTTTTTATATTTGTTATGGACTGAATGTTTGTGTCCTCCTGCAAATTCATATATTCAAATCTTAACCCCCCAAAGTGATGATATCACGAGGTACTAAGAGGAGAAGCCAGCTGGGTTTCTGGGTTGGGTGGGGATGTGGAGAACTTTTCTGTCTAGCTAAAGGATTGTAAACACACCAATCCGTGCTCTCTGTCTAGCTAAAAGTTTATAAATGCACCAATCAGCACTTGTTAAATGGACCAATCAGCACTCTGTAAAATGGACCAATCAGCAGGACATGGGTGGGGCCAAATAAGGGAATAAAAGCTGGCCACCTGAGCCAGCAGGGGCAACCCACTTGGGTCCCCTTCCATGCTGTGGAAGCTTTGTTCTTTTGCTCTTAGCAATAAATCTTGCTGCTGCTCACTCTTTGGGTCTGCACTACCTTTATGAGCTGTAACACTCACTCCCAAGGTCTGCAGCTTCACTCCTGAAGCCAGCGAGACCACGAACCCACCGGGAGGAATGAAAAACTCAGGATGCCCCGCCTAACACTCACTGCAAAGGTCTGCAGCTTCACTCCTGAAGTCAGTGAGACCATGAACCCACCAGAAGGAAGAAACTCTGGACACATCTGAACATGTGAAGGAACAAACTCCGGACACACCATATTTAAGAACTGTAACACTCACTACGAGAGTCTGCGGCTTCATTCTTGAAGTCAGTGAGACCAAGAACCCACCGGAAGGAACCAATTCCAGACACAGTAGGACCTTTCGGAGGTAATTACATCGTGAATGGAAAGCTTTCATCAATAGGATTAGTGCCGTTATAAGAAGAGACAGGAGAGAGATGATTTTTTTTTCTCCCGGCCATGTGAGAACAAAACGAAAAATAATTAGCCATTTCAAAGGAAGTAAAGTGTCCTCACCAGACGCTAGATCTTCTGGAGCTTTGATCTTGGACTCCCCAGCCTCCATAACCCTGAGAAGTAAATGCTGTTTAAGCTACCTAATCTGTGGTGTCTCAATATGGCAGCCTAATCAGACTAACACAATAATCAAATAACATATTATCTTAATTTGTCACAAATATCTACCATAGGCAATTAAGTTTTTTGTGTGTTCTTATTGATTACAAAACCAATAAAACATAAAGAAATAAATGTATTTATTTATTTATTTTTGACGAGTCTTGCTCTGTCACCCAGGCTGGAGTGCAGTGGCTGCGATCTCGGCTCACTGCAAGCTCCGCCTCCCAGGTTCGCACCACTCTCCTGCCTCAGCGTCCTGAGTAGCTGGGACTACAGGTGCCTGCCACCACACCTAGCTAATTTTTTTTTTTTTTGTATTTTTGATAGAGACAGGGTTTCACCATATTGACCAGGATGATCTTGATCTCCTGACCTCGTGATCCACCCACCATGGCCTCCCATAGTTCTGGGATTACAGGCGTAAGCCACCGTGCCCAGCCTAAAGAAATGTATTTATTGACTGGATGTCAGTATGATTGATTTCCAGTCTATCTCTGCTGACTTAAAGAAAGTCACAATAGGGATTAACACACTTTTATTAAAAATGATCAATCTTAAAGTTTTTTCTCCTTTTAAGTGTTTAGATTTTACCTCTTCAAATGCTTTCCGCAATTCAGTGAAATATTTCTATTCAGATAGTAGTGACATTAGCAGTTTGAACAAGATTAGAAATAAAGCGACACCTCTGAGGGAAGATGTCTCAGAAGTTCTAAGATTCGAGATTGTGTACGTTGATTTTTAGCAAAACATTTTTACTACTTTTGTCTTTGAAAAACTTAATAGGTGAAAATCCTGCACGTTACATATAATCATTGATGTGATAGCACTACTATACATGATACTGCAGTGGTTTACAAAACTATCCCTGCAGAAAGGACCTGAAAGATAAAGCTATTTATTTTCAGTTCTTCAATCAACATTTTAAAGCAGGAGTCTTGAAAATATTAACATATTTTCTGGCTCTGGTTGCCAAGATACAATTTCTTATCAAGATTTCATTTTATTGTTTAGAATTACATTTCTAAATTAATTATTGAATACTTTGCTGGAATAGTTAAGTGACCTTTATGTCCTTTGGTCTTTGTAAAAAATTTCTTTTTAGATTTCTACTGGAAAATAACATATATAAAACACACATTTTAAAATACAAAATCACCACTCCTAAGCAGTAGCATTAAGGTATGACCAATAATACAAACTTCACACAGTTCTTTCCGAAGTTAGTCTTCCTTTGAAATGCTTATGTACCATCAATCTCTGTGATCGGTTGCCATATTTATTATATCAGCATAGTATTCTAAAACGTTCCATTTCTCTTGAAGAAATTGGCCTCCAGGCTTTCTGGTTTCCATTTACTTATTCATTTTCATACAACAGAGACACTCTGGTGGTTCCATCTACTGGGCTGTAGTTTCTCCATGAAGAAACAGAATACCCTTCCCCTGAAAAAGTCCTATTAGATACTTCTCTGAGGGAACAGTGCTACAGGTGATAAATACGAACAGTACCTTTGTTTTGAGGGTAATGTTTTTCAAATGCATTGTTAGGTTATATTCAAAATGTTGTCACTATAGTAACATCTTTAATTTGGAGCTGATACAAAATCAAACTAAATAATGCAGAATTTTCAAAAACCATTTTAGATTTTGCCAATTGTTTTACAGAATTGAATAAAATTTCTTGTGTTAACCTATGAAAGGCTAACAAAAGTTAGCTAGTATAAATAACTTCATCCCTATGAGCACTAGTAGTTAAATATTCAAAACAAGTTCATGTTGTCTTATGGGTATGGTAATATCTGAAGTAAAGTGTAAAATAACATCTGAAAATGAAAATGTTAAAAAAAAACCCCAAACCATGAAACATCTAAATACATCAACATATCAACAACTGTAATTAAACAAATAAATCAAAATTTTAACATGTGTTTTCTATCCAGGCTCTAAATTTTAATATAATAGTTTTAGTTTTCTTTGCATTCTTGTAAATAACACCCATTTTCAGTAATGTTGTTCTTTTGGTCTATTTCCATAATATAATGTTCATGTTTTGGAGTTACCCTGAAATAAATACCCTTCAATTCTTTTAGAAATAAATATACAAAGGGAAGTAAATGCATATGAACTCTCACACACACACAACTTACAGGTAGTAAAAGGAGTCAGAAGTTCTGTCAGATGTCGCAGGTTTGTTAATGGAAGAAGATGTGGGAGTTATTGTATCTTGGCATCGAGATGGCATTCCTTTGACTATTCTTCGGTTTATTTGCACCATCATCTCACCTATTTTCTATTCATAGGGAATCTTAAATATTATTTCTATACTATTATATATTATATTATACTATTATATACTGTTATTATTTTATACTATTTCTTTCACATATCTAATCTTAAGAAGCAGTTTAATAGTTGTATTATAAATGTCAACATCTTTAAAAATTTCAATTATTATGTATTCTGATAGATGCATTCTAGTTATTGCACATATCAAAATGAACTTAGGAAGTTTAACTTCTTTAAGATTTAGTGTTTGTGTGTGTGTGTGTGTGCATACATATGTATAAATACACACAGAGACGTTTCTGTGAAATATAGTATCGAATGGGTGAGATCTGTTTAGAAATCTCATGCATAGATTATTGGTCAGATTGCAGAGATATCTGAGGCAGAAAAGACGTTAGCTCAGCATAATGAATATGTCTGCCAGCCATTTTTATAATGACTTGCTGCAGTTTTTATTGTCTGACAAACCGTATGCTGTGCTGTACTGTGAGCTTTCTTGTTCGACATAATCAAAAATGATGCAATGTATCCCTCGAAGTCTAGCTGGATGAAAGGAAGGCAGCAGAGTGCTGCTTCTGCCAATAGTTTGGTTGCATATTCTGTTGAAATTGTTCTGCAGGTGATAAATGTGCAATTACCATCATTCATAATGCATTGTTTATAATCTATTGCAGAGATATTATTCAGATTATAGAGCTTTTAAATCTATTCATACATCCAAAACTTCTTCCTATACATGAATGAAACCACCAGGTGTATTTAAACTTCTTGAGATAAAAATATTTACCTATACTTAGAAAGCTACGAAATAATTTACTTTTGGTTTGTTAATTTATTACTATATTTTATGTGACATTTTCAAAAAACATTTGCTAATCAGGGAAAAAATATTTCAAAAGATAAAAGATCCTAGTTAACAGTTAAATACATCAATATTTCATTAAAGGTTTAGAATTAATATGAGTGATCATTTTTAATCTACCACTTTTGTATGTATGAAAAGATACATGCTCATTTTTAATAAGAATGTATTAATATAAGGTCTATAAAGTACACTGGGCAGGAGTGTTTTACAATAGAACGGCATGGTATGTATATTCACTTTGGTGATAAATGCTTCATTCCTCCTTTAGAGGATTATTAAAAGCATTCTCTGGAGGAATAAAATGGTGGAAGTCACACATTTAATAGCTCAGGTACAAAGAGTCAGATTGTGCCAGTTGGCAAAAGTTAGCAGGAAGCTGTCACAATAAATGGCAGCAGCTGCTCATAGTTCTAAAGAGTATGTCCCAGTCAGAACTGAAAACTGATGGCATCTACATTAATACTACCTTAATGGCCCATCTGCTGCTCCATAGGGTCCCTAGCTGCTGTATGGAGTCATAGGCATTTGACAGGCAGTCTCTGTATGCCAGACGCACATTGTGCCAAATGTTTTAGGCTGCTTCATCTCGTTCTGATCTGTCAGATTCTCCCTACTCATTTATCAGGCAAGAAGTTATGAGGATTTTTCTTTTCTACACGTCATTGGCTGTCAGCATTGGGGCAGCTAAGAATTTGGAAGTCAAACTATTTTGGTTATTTTTTTTTTCTAATTGACAATGCAAGGCAAAGTTGTCTAATACACTGTACTGTAGTGGGTAGGTTAACAAAGCACTATGACAAGCAAGCCCTGTGGAGAAATCAATTGAGTGTATTTTAAAATGCAAGGCTGCCTAAATATGTTTCTGTGATTATATTGGAGGAAAATATTATATATTTCTATAGAACCTTATCAACTGGGCAAATATAAAGAAAGCTTACCTTTAGGTTACTAAGATAAAAAATAGTAATATCTTACTGGAATACTGTTAAAATACTTTAATAGGAAATGAAAACTTAACATTTAAGAGCATTTCTTAAAACTTATTTTGCTAAAGTTGAAAAACCTTCAAAGTAAAGTAAAACACAAATATGAACAAGTTTCTGTCTGGGAGCAGTTGATTAAATTGTACATAAATAATGTTCAATGTTGATGATGAAGTATTATTCATATTTCATGTTCTGAATGGTCATTGCAGTGCAATTCATATGTCATTAACTAATGGAAAATATATTATCAAATTTATAATTCTTATATCAAAAATGTGAAAAATTTCTTTATGATAAAGATCTCTTGACAATGGGATAAATCATAACTCTTGAATTAAACAGTTATGGCATCTCTCATTTTAGGGACCAGTCACAAAATGGTTGCCAATTATATACATTTTAGAAAACTTAGTTCTCTTCTGATGAAGAGAGCTGACAGATAAGCCCTGCTTTCACTAGAATCTCCCTAGCCTTCTTGATATTTTAGATGTTTCTAAAACATAACTGCTCCATATTTGTAAGTGTCCTTCTGTCGATATGACCTATATAGTTTTTGTAATGGTTTCTGTCTCTGTTTAGAATATCCAGATTTTGGAGGTTTAATCTGATTGTTTTAAGACCTCATGATAGACAAATAAAAATGATACACACAAAAAACCCTATCAATAGGTACAGATAAACCAGACAAGTCAAATGTTATGGTGTTCAAACAAGAAAGTGTGGGAGAAACTGTTACTTTTTTCCAAGTTCCTGTAGGTTTCTCAACCACAATCAGTAACAATGACAACAATAATATTAATACTAATTTTAAAATAAGCTTAAAATATTGCTTTTTTTTTAGAAACTCAATCAATAATCAATTTGCCTTGAAGAATAGATCATACGGAAGCAAGAGAGTTTAATGCAAGCCTGTGGGTATGCAAGGGCATGTGCACACACATGCACTGTGAAGGCATCGGAAATGTTTTTGGTGGGTTCACATATTTAATTATTGTTAAAATTTTCTCAATTTCTGTGAGTCTATGCTATTTCAGTATATGTATTTTTAAGATACAAAACAATATAGAAGTTTAATATAACTTTTAGAGATGTTTAAGATTTCTTAAATTATTTCTATATTCACATGGACCCAGCATTATGGTGATTGTTACCCAGTCTCTAGTAGAGTTAAAATCTTAAGTATTGAAACCAATTTGTAATTCATGCTATTGTATTCTTGTGACCGTACATCGTGGGCATCTTGTCTGGCAGGTACAGAGCACTGAAGGTTTTGGTGAGAAGGGTCAGGCACAGCCCTGTTCTTTCCTAAGATGCTCTTGCAACACTAATTTTCACTGGCATTTGGGAATCATCTTCTAGGATAAAAAATACCAGTTATTTAGAAGAGATCGGGTGTGTTCAGGGTGGTATGGCCATAGACAAGTACCAGTTATTCAATACTTAGAATGTGCTAGAGATGGTATTAGAAGCATTGTGTATTGTTTTTGATATTCACAACAACTCTGTGATCAAAGTATTACTCTGTTATACAGATACCGAAAAGGAGACCAGAATCGTACATAATTTACTCACGATCACAAATGAGATTGAGTTGACTTTGAACCATGGCTGTGAGAAGCCAAAGTTATACTGCCCGGTTGTTTACAATTGTGATCTTGAAAAAGATAAAGTATCAGACATTTTAGGTATACATTAAAGAAAACAGTACTGGAAGAAGCAGTGTGGGCCTTGAGAAAGGGCGCACCATAAAAGGAGTCTGGCAGACAAAACGAGCCCAGGGTCAAGGCCTATACATCAGAGGGGAGTGTTTGTTCTCACCACAGCATGTTGGTGACAGCAGAACTCATGGTGACACAGACATCTCTTTGACATTTGTAGGTTCTTGGGAAATAGCTTTGACTGTGTATTATAAGGGCTGCAAATCTTTGGGACCTAGGCAACTTTGCTGTGGGACAGCCCTTGATGAAATGTAATAGAAAAAGAGAGTGCTGCTTTTCACCATGAGGTAGGTGGCACTGAGGATAAATTTTCAGTGCAAACAACATCTAATTGGCTTCAGCAATTGCTTGTGAACTACCACAGAAGTGTCTGGTTCAGAGAAATACCTCTCAGTTCTAGCTTCTCTTATTGAAGACTATGTACAATGATCAGGCTAATTTGTGGGGGCAGGTAAACAGATAAGGAAATTTAGAAAATTGGAGATGAAAACATAGAAAAGATAAGCTCACTTACAAGTCAAATAAACGTGATTGCAACAGAAATTTGGGATATTAATGTAAATTGCCTTCATTGTACAAAAGACATGTTAAGCATGGGGCAGTAGGATTTGTACTTTTGGCCTTTGTTGTCAGAGTGAATTCTTATTCAAATACTTTAGTGTGGGTTTACGAGGCTAGAGATACGGAAGATGAAAAGTTTGTTTTCATACAGCAATGACTAATATGTAGAAGAAATTCAAAGTAGTGGCCAATCTTTAACTTACTACTACTTGAAGTAGAAGTGTTTTCTTTTTTTTTTCCAGACTTGTATTTAAGGCTTTGAGTGCATGCATTATTTTCCCAAAAAAATAAAAGAGCAAAGAAACAAAAAATATAGCAGAGAAATTGGAGACAGAAAAAGACCAACAAAGGATCATTCCCTCAAAATTTACAGCGATATTTTAATATGAACCCCTGTAAGGGGTTATGTAAGCATTTCTTACATAAGAGTTTTTCTATGCTTTTCCAGTAATTAAAAGTAAGAAATAAAAAGGAAGAGCTAGAAAAAGAGAAATGTGCTTACAGTTCTTTGTGGTGTCCATGTGCTCATATTACTTATGTGATACAATGCATTCTAATACAGAATAGTAATGAAGATAATAGAAAAATAATGGCTCACTACTCCCAGCTAGAGATGTTGACAAGATCCCATTTGGATAGGATTTTGCTGAGTTAAATAATTTTCTGGAGAGCAAGAAATTTTTCTTAGAACACAGTCCTGAGAATGAAAGAAGAAATGTGAAGAAGGCAAGTAATAGAATTGGCCTTAACAGGAAAAATATCTTGTAAGAAAATGCCTTCAGATTGATCTTTAAAGGAAACAACAATGCCACACATAGAACTGTAAGGGAAGCTAAACCTTTTGTATGTGTCCTTCCAGTACTTCTATTAGGGTCTTGCCTGCCATTTGCTCCTATAAATCATTTCCTCATTCTGACTCAAGCAATCTAGAGCCCTAACATGGCACAGCATATCTGTAAATGTGGCTAAATTATGTCAGTTTCTATTGGTTGACTTGGTTGTGTGTGTGTGTGTGTGTGTCTTTATTTTTGCAGTAATCGGTTATAAAAATTTAGTCAGATAAACTCATTCTTATTGTGCAACTAGCCAATATATTATCTCTTCTAGGTAGTTTACTGGTATAATATCTAAAACCAATTGAACTTTTATAAATATAATCAACAAATATATAACTGAGATAGGAATTTCCTGGGGGGAGGGAGACTCTTAGTGGCAGATTAATATTAGCCTCTCTAGCAGCCATCTGAAAAATACATTCTTGTTAACTAAACCCTTTTCAGGGTCTTTGTCTTTCAAAGGATCATGGGACTCCTCAGTTGCAATGGGTGCATCTAGATTTGCTTAAAACATTAAAAGTGACCCCATTCTTCATACCAAGTGATTGAATTGGAGATAGGAGCTTGAAACATCCTATTCTGTGAAGGGTTTGGTTAATATGCCAAGCATGGTTTGGCAGAAAATTGGTAAGAACCTGTATCATTGATGTCACTGAACTAGTAAAAAAAACCCTGAAAATAATCACTTCCAGAATTCTCTTTATGTCAAACAGTAAACTACTTACTGTTTAAGCTATTTCATATCGTAGTACTCAGCTGCTAACAACTGAAGTTATTCTAACTGATGTAGTCCTTTTAGACAAGAACTTAAGACAAAAAAACATAGTAGAGTAAATTGATTTGAGTATCCACATGTAGGCAGAGAAGGATTTACGTACGAAGTGAAGCTAAGAAAGGTAGGTTACAATTAGACTACAAGCATCCTAATTCTAATTTTAGACATTTGACTGGCATTGTGTAGACATAAGGGACAGGTATTGAGGATTTGGAGCAAGAAGTCTGAAATGATGAAACCAGTGTCTTGCCAACATTGATCTTGATTTTGTAGCAATATATACAATTTGTTGGGTGGGGGAAGCATTCTAAAAATAGGGACATGAACTGGGAGAACAAGTGTGAAGCAATGAGGATTAGAATGACAATTGCAAGGCCGGGCACGGTGGCTCAAGCCTGTAATCCCAGCACTTTGGGAGGCCGAGACGGGCGGATCATGAGGTCAGGAGATGGAGACCATCCTGGCTAACATGGTGAAACCCTGTCTCTACTAAAAAATACAAAAAACTAGCCGGGCGAGGTGGCAGGCACCTGTAGTTCCAGCTTCTCAGGAGGCTGAGGCAGGAGAATGGCATAAACTCGGAAGGCGGAGCTTGCAGTGAGCTGAGATCCGGCCACTGCACTCCAGCCTGGGTGACAGAGCGAGACTCTGTCTCAAAAAAAAAAAGAATGACAATTGTAATGAAAAGGAAAGGATTAGGCAAAAGAAGTTGAAAATCAATTGATAGACTTAATGACTGGTTAAATACAGGGAATGAAAAGAAGAGGATGAGATAATGATTGCTCTGAGGTTTTGAGTCTTGAGTGGACTGAAGATTTGTGTCACTCGCTAATTCATAGGTTGAAATCCTAATCCCCAGTGTGATGGCATTAGAAGGTGGGATCTTTGGGAGGTAATTAGGTCATGAGGGTGGATCCCTCCTGAATGTTATTCGTGCCTTTATAACAGGCGACCCCAGAGAGCTCTCTTGTTCTCTTTATACAATATGATAAAATGAGAAATCTTTAGTTTGCAGCCTGGAAGAGGGCGTTCACAAGAAACTAACCATGTTGGTACCTTCTTCTTGGGCTTTCAACCTCTAGAACTGTGAGAAATAAATTTCTGTTGTTTATAAACCACTCAGTCCATGGTACCTTGCTACAGAAGCCCAAACTGATTAATATACTAAGTGAAAGAATAGACCCATTCATTGAAAACAGGGAAATTGGGAAGATAATTTTGAGAGATGAAAACCAAATTAAGTTTAAAAAGGCGAGTAGAGAATTCAATAGGAAAATATCTTTTATGCTGCTGTAAATTCAGGACCATTCTTTAAGATGAGAATTTCATGTTTTAAGATTTGAATTATATTTGTGGACATAAAAACAACTTCTAAAGGCATAAACCATGACTTTTTTTCTACATGTAGTGTAAGTCTCAGAAGAAACTCACATTTGTTTAGCAGTAATAGACATTTAAAACTCCTACGTCTTAAATTTTAGTTTCAATTTATTATGTAGTAGGAAATTTGTTCTTAAGCAGGTGATAATAGAGATTGAACTCTTAAAATAGAGACTGATTATTATGTCATTACAATGTGACTTAAAAAAATTCCTAGGGACTGTAGGAAAAGAATAAAATACTGGAACAAAGGTTTCAGGAGTGTGTGTGTGTGTAATCATTGTGCCCAGTTACATAAGAAGAAAAAATAAACCCAAACATTCAGTCTTACTAACTTTGCTAAATTGAATAAATGTTCTGTTGACAAGAAAAAAATACAATAAATTCTTTGTCCTCTTTTTTTCTCTGGTTGGAAATACAAATTATCATAATGGAGGATAATGAGAAAACATTTTTATGTGAGAGGAAGCCTTAGCAGATATAAAAACAAATTTTTAAATATTTGTTTTACATTTGTTTTTTGAAGCTGAGAAGGCAGCCACCAAGAAAAAAAGCACTGATAGACCTAGAAAACGAGATACGAAAATTTCTGAAGAGAATATTTATTTATTTATTTATTTATTTTTATTTATATTTTTATTTTTATTTTTATTTTTTGAGACGGAGTCTTGCTCTGTCATCCGGGCTGGAGTGCAGTGGCCGGATCTCAGCTCACTGCAAGCTCCACCTCCCGGGTTTACGCCATTCTCCTGCCTCAGCCTCCGGAGTAGCTGGGACTACAGGCGCCGGCCACCTCGCCCGGCTAGTTTTTTGTATTTTTAGTAGAGACGGGGTTTCACCGTGTTAGCCACGATGGTCTTGATCTCCTGACCTCGTGATCCGCCCGTCTCAGCCTCCCAAAGTGCTGGGATTACAGGCTTGAGCCACCGCGCCCGGCCAAGAATATTTATTTTTTTAAGGCATCCAAGGAAAACCATAAGAGGAACATCAATGTGATATTGATATGAATATTGGTATAACACAGAACAGATCCTTCAGGAGAAATTGGTCAGCCTGTGACTTGGTTAAATTGATAGCACCTTGTAAAACTCAATATATGTTTCCAATTCAGTGGCATAGAATATATTTGAGTGTGGTGGAGAAAGTATTAAGGAATACCTTCAACATGTAACTGGTAGAACTAGACCATAACTGCCTAGCTGAGGACCTTAAACAAAGTTTCTCTCTATCATGCCATTTCTCCATCTGCCCAATGGGAATGTTACATTCTCTGACTAATTTACAGAATTGTAAGCAATACTTTCAAAGGTGTGTATGTTTTGAAAAACATAACATTTTATGCGTACATAGGGAATAAAGATAATATTATTTTAGTAAAAGAAATATTGCGACTGGGCGGAGTGGCTCACGCCTGTAATCCCAGCACTTTGGGAGGCCAAGGCAGTTGGATCACAAGTTCAAGAGATCGAGACCATCCTGGCCAACATGGTGAAACCCTGTCTCTACTAAAAATACAAAAATTAGCTGGGTGTGGTGGTGCACGCCTGTAGCCCCAGCTACTCAGGAGGCTGAGGCAAGAGAATCGCTTGAACCTAGGAGGTGGAGGTTACAGTGAGCCGAGATCAAGCCACTGCACTCCAGCCTGGCGACAGTGAGACTCCATCTCAAATAATAAAAAAAAAAGAAGAATTTTTGCCCATTTCCAACGTAAGAATGAATGCAGCCAGTTGACATATCACACAACCAAAGGGAAAAGAGGCCTGCCATTTAGGAAGTGATGCAAACAGAAAAGGATTCTATCTTGGATTATAGTTTCAAATATTTGCTCTGTCCATTTGTCCATTTTTCTTTTCTCTTTCAGGGACACAGATGATAAAAGTATTACTTCTTCTTTACGGGTCCTCCATTTCCACTACTTTCTTTCTAAGCCTTTTTATTTCTTTCATGACTTATTTTCTTGGTTGCTTTCCTACCTGTCATCAGTGCCCCTTGTTAGATATTTATTTGAGACTATCCTCTGAGAACCTTGCAATTTATTTTTTATTTTTGAGGTAATGTCTTTGTTTTTCCATTTCTTTTCTGAGTTCAATCAACTTTCTTTATTCTCTCTATGCCTATTTTTAATTTTTATTTATGAATTTCTCGTTTGAGATGCTTTTGCCTATCCTCAAATGCTTGATTAAGTACATTTAATCATATTTCTCATGTTGATTTTCAGTTTTCTTCTAATTCAAGGCTATTTTGTAGAAGGAAGTGGTTTACTCAGTTGGTTTTTTGTAACATGTTGTTCCCTGATTTTTTGCGATAACTTAATATGGACTTACATTTCCTATTGTTTGCTTTTATACCAAGATATTTCATGAAATTCCTAGCTTGATGTCACAATTTCACCCTATCTGTTAGTACAGCAACTCCAGGTTCTCTGTCCTGTTTGTTCCTTTATTTGTTTTGGTATGGTAGGATGGGGGTTGGGAGTCCTCTGAATTTATGGTTCTCTTTGGCCAGGATCCTGTATTTCTCCTGTCTTATTTTTTTCTTTTCCTCTTCACCACACAATTGTCAGAGTGCTTTTCCCATTTTTATTTTTGTTGTATTGTCTTTCTCAGAAGCTATGCATTTTGAAAAGTGTCCTTTTTAAATTGAAACTGTCCTTCCACATATACTTTGAAATTTCTTCCCTGTAGTCCATGCTCTGATCTGCTTGAACATTCTTTTAGTATTTTTAAATTTAGGATGTACTTAGTCTTTTGGTATTTGTTTTGATCACCCTTAGGCACCTTCACCCAGTTTTCTTCTTTTTTCTTCTCTGAAGTTATTCTTGATCTGGCTTTGCTTCCTCAAAGCCTTATAGCAAGGCAATAGGGCAGGGAGGGAAAGGAAGCACAAGAGTCAGGCTACACAAATTTGGTAACTTTTCTCTTTCTACATACATTTGTTTTGATGCTTCAGTATTGTCTATTTTTGATTAATGTTGAAGGCATAGCCTTATGTAGAGTTTACATTTTTGTTCTTGTTCCGATTGTTTGGGACAATATTGGAAGGTAGGAAGCTATGCAGATGTCACTGTCTGTAGTCTCCTAGAAGTACTGAGATTTTATGCATAACTGTTATAAACATTTGAGTGAAAGTCTTTTTGTGTATGTATATTTTTATTTCTTCTGGATAAATATATAGGGGTGGAGTTCCTGGGTCATATGATATACATTTAACTTTTTAAGGCCGGGCGCGGTGGCTCAAGCCTGTAATCCCAGCACTTTGGGAGGCCGAGACGGGCGGATCACGAGGTCAGGAGATCGAGACCATCCTGGCTAACATGGTGAAACCCCGTCTCTACTAAAAATACAAAAAACTAGCCGGCGAGGTGGCGGCGCCTGTAGTCCCAGCTACTCTGAGGCTGAGGCAGGAGAATGGCGTGAACCCGGGAGGCGGAGCTTGCAGTGAGCCGAGATTGCGCCACTGCACTCCAGTCTGGGCGACAGAGCGAGACTCTGCCTCAAAAAAAAAAAAAAAAAAAAAAAAAAAAAAAAAAAAAAAAAAAACTTTTTAAGAAATTGCCAAACAGTTCTCAAAAGTCGTTGTACCATTTGAATCTCCCACTTGCAATGTAGAGAGTTCCAGCTGATGGAGAGATTGAGAGCAGACTGAAACTACTCTGTTTGGTCTTCCATTGTTGCTGCTATGAAGTCAGCTGTCAGTTTTATTGCTTTTCCTTTTATTGGATCTTTCTTTGATCTCCAGTTACATCTAATATCTTCTTTTCATCTTTGATGCTCCATAATTTCACCAGGATATTTGCAGATGTGATTTATTTTCACTTATAATGCTTGAGGTCCATTTGGCTTTCTCAGGCTCAGGTTTAGTGCTCTCCCATAAACCTAGAGAAATATTAGCCATCATCTCTGATCTCTGGTCATTGCTTCATCTCCTTTATTTCATGTTCTTTTTCTAGTACTAGTATGTTAGACTAACTTTTAAATTTTTCATGTATTGGTTTGTTTAACACTTCTTTTATATAAATTCTCTGGATCTATGTTTTGGTTACATTGACATTTTAGTTGTATTATACACTTTAAAAATTCTATATTACTTTTTTCAGTATGACTGAATGCACTTCATGCACTCTTATTTCTTGCTTGTATTTTTGAGCTTTTCTTTTTTCATATTAATCATATTTATTTCATATTTGGTGCTGATCCTTTCAACATCTAAAATCTTTAAGGATATGAATCTACTGTTCTTCCTTAGATCTTTTTCATGGTGGGTTTTTCCCTTGTATGTTTTGTAAATTTAAATGTAAGCTGCTTATTTATCTTATGAAACATCATAAGGTATAATTCTTTGAAAATTCTTTTTTGCTTGAGTTCAAATTACAATTCTCCAAGAGTATTCATGCTTGCTTCTGTCAATTTCCTGAAATAAACCCAACCAGGACCACTAAAATTAAATTTTTTTCATGATGTTTTCCAGACATTTTGGAAGGCTAAATTATGATTACAAAAAATTCTTAGAGACGAATTTGTGTGTGTTCGTTTGTTTCATCCACTTAGTTTGCAAGATTAGGACAGGCAATATTCCTTGTTCTTTCTTTCTTGTGGCAACTTCATTTTTATATCACCTTTAAAATAAGGATATATCCACAGAGGTCTTAGTTTTAGGTGGGGAATTTCTTCTTACCTTCCCCAGCTTAGCAGGTTCTAGGATTTATATCCTGTTCCATACTTTGTGCAACCATCAATGGAAACTAAGAATTCTGGATTTGATTAAAAAAATTCACGGAAAGATTTAGATCACTGGGTCATTCCTATCACTTATTTTCTAGTCACTATGCATTTTTTGGCTACATTTTAATTTTCTTCCCCATTTTCTTTTACTTATTTCATTGTATTTTATTTGGTGGGTTCTCCAGAGTATTTTTTCTGTCATTCTGCTAGATCTGGAAGTCTGCATGCTATTTTAAATGACTGTTGAAGCACTAGTGGGGAATTTTATATGGAACAATGCACTAGATAAATAAATAAAAGTGAAAAAGGATTAAGTTTGATCCCAGAGCCTTGGAGGAAAGAAATTAAATAGTTATGTTATCAAAATTAGAATAAATGCCATTTAATACAATGTACTGACAATCTATATTTACACTCACTCGAAGTTCTACTGAATGTAAGAACAAATATCTCTATCATACTTTTAGCTATTTCCACAAAGAAAACAAAACACAAACAGATTGATTGCAACTTAAGTTTAGATCTGTCAACCAAAAATATCTTAACATTTTACAATATCAATATTGTTCAATCATAAATGTAGATAGAGCATAAATGTAGGTAGAGCATAAGTGTAGATGGAAAACACAAGCAGAAGAGAGAGATTGCTAGACAGATAATTGAAGTAAAACAAAAATAATTGTTAGTCATTTAAAAGAGATTAATTTGTTTAGAAGTTGTTAGCAAAAGGCAATAATAATTTTTTAATGAAGAATTAATTCTGTTAAACAGAAAAATTGATATCTCTTTGTAAAATAACCAGCAAGGACTAAAAATAACTGTTTAACTGGAACCATTTTGTATATGAAACTTAAGCTTTGACAGGTTTAAATCTTAATTGGTTTTTATTTTATTTTGTGTCACATTCAACTGGTATGTGTCTGTTTTAAAATCTGATAGAAATTTGGGACTACATTGAAGACTATATGAGATTGAGGTTTTGGACAATACTAACAGCTCTAGTCCATTGGACATAGAACATTTTTATATAAATCTTTCCTCTGAAGATCCAGAAGAACTTCTTAACTCTATTTTTCCATAAATTAAAAATCAACCTTAAGGCATTATAGTTTTGCTTTTGTTGTTGCCTTGTTTTGTTTTTTTGAGACAGTGTCTCATTCTGTCACCCAGGCTGGAATGTGGTGGCACAATCACAGCTCACTGTAGCCTGGACTTCCTGGGCTTAATTTTCTCACTAGAGCCTCCCAAGTAGCTGGGACTAGGTGTATGTCACCACATCTGGCTAACGTATTTATTTATTTATTTTGTAGAGATGAAGTCTCTTTATGTTGCCTATGCTGGTTTTGAACTCTTGGGTTCTAGTGATCCTCCAGCCTGAGCCTCCCAAATTGCTGGGATTACAGACATGAGCCACAGAATCTGGCCCATTAAGTGGTAAGAGGCAGGTGTTAGAATCTTTTCATATATCATTCACAAATCCATATCTGTACTTTTATATTCTTTGTTTAAACATCTTATCCCAGTGCTTGGCAATTTTTAAATGCTCAGCAATATTACTGAATAAATAGCTTAGGAAGTTTCTGCATTTCTTTATCTCTGAACATTTATAGTGTATATATTCATAGGGTTTTGTGTACCTCCATATTTTATACATATCTTCATCTTTAATTCTGAAATTCTCTATGGAAAGGACGTTTACATAACTTTCGTTTTTCTTGTGCGAAAAGTGTAGCCTTGAGATCTGGTGTAGCTTTATGATCTAGAGAAATCCAGATGTGGATTTTTCTGTTTGGTCCAGTAGGGGGCTATAACAATGATTTCTGGGGTCAGTTAAATGTACATTATTTGGGTGACATAGGAGTAAAACTGTAAGAAAACATAATCGTGACTTCAAACTTGCTTTATTGCACCTACTCTTACTTAGAAACACTATGGATCTATGCCCAGTATTGAGTATGAGATGGACATTTAGAGGTTATCTATTTTAAATTGCTGTTTCTTAGAACAAAACCTAGTCATTTGGAATTCATTTAGATTATCTTTCTAATATGGTTGGGCTTTGTGTCCCCACCCAAATATCATCTTGAATTGTAATCCCCATGATCTCCATAATTTCCACTTGTCAAGGAAGAGATCAGGTGGAGGTAATCGAATCATGGAGGTGGTTTCCTCTATGCTGTTCTCATGATAGTGAGTGAATTCTCATGAGATCTGATGGTTTTGTAAGGGGCTCTTCCTGTTTTGCTAAGCACTTCTTCCTGCGGCCTTGTGAAGAAGGTGCCTTGCTTCCTCTTCACCTTCTGCCATGATTGTAAATTTCCTGAGGCCTCCCCAGCAATGCTAAACTGTGAGTCAGTTAAGCCTCTTTCCTTTATAAATTACTCAGTCTTGGGCAGTTCTTTGTAGCAGTATGAAAATGGACTAATACACTTTCCTTATCTAACTCTATTCAGAATTGAAAATATGGCAGTCACATTTAGCTATTCCGTCTTTGTGAGCTTGTTCTGATTTTCCTTTGGTGTGAACACATCTATATAATATCCCACATTTTTTTTTTTTTTTTGAGACGGAGTCTCGCTCTGTCGCCCAGGCTGGAGTGCAGTGGCCGGATCTCAGCTCACTGCAAGCTCCGCCTCCCGGGTTTACGCCATTCTCTCGCCTCAGCCTCCCGAGTAGCTGGGACTACAGGCGCCCGCCATCTCGCCCGGCTAATTTTTTGTGTTTTTTTTTTTTTTAGTAGAGACGGGGTTTCACCGTGTTAGCCAGGATGGTCTCGATCTCCTGACCTCGTGATCCGCCCGTCTCGGCCTCCCAAAGTGCTGGGATTACAGGCTTGAGCCACTGCGCCCGGCCATATCCCACATTTATATAGACCTTATTTAGAGCATTTGTACATCTGTTATCTCAACTTTATAATAACCATCCGTGTTGCATAGGAAGTTATCATTATCATTTCATAGCTGGAGAAAATGATGCTAAGGGAGGTTAAGTGGTTTGTTCAATGTCACAGTTATTGAGAAGTCAGAGGACTAAAATCTAGGTGTCTTAGCCCAAGATCTTTCTCATTACATCACACTGCATCTCTTTTTATATCCACAGTGCAATTAGTTAATTATACTTGCAAAAAATCTACCAAATATTTCATCAAATATTTGATTAATGACCCTAAATATTTTTTGAGTTTATATACTAATCTTCTCATTTTAGGATGTTCTTTCTCATAAAACTAAACATTTCTCTTTGCTTTAACACAATTTATTCAACAAACATGTCTTAAGTTTCTACAATACACTAAGCATTCTTCTAGGCAATGTTATTTTATTATGATAAAGATCAGTTCATTTTTTAAAGAAAATGAGTGTATCTTCAACTCAGCTACAAAGTAACATTATGTAAAAATTTAGAGTTAAGAATAAATCATTTGGGACCTGCCAGTTTGTACTATATTTTTCATTTATACTTGTTTGGAAAAACATGGAAATTGAGAAGTCCAAATTCACTTTGGCACATACCAAATATTGTGCTTTATTGTTGTAAAGCTGTATATATCTTATAACAATAGAATGAAATAAATAATGCATTGTTTATCATCACGGGAATAAAATATTCACATAAGTGAAAATTTCAGACAATTATTAACTTTTCAGCTTCCAAATACTAACAATATAGATGTAAATATGTTTAAAATCTAATAAATAATTTCATTTTTCTTGTTATTAAACCAAACTTAAATGTTTTTGATGACTCAATCTTTATTATTATGTGTTCCAATATACTATAGTGAGTAGCTCGAAGCCACTGTATGTTTCGTGGTTCTCTTGGCTTTGCTCTCTCTTCTTTTTAAAATGTCTCATTCTGTCAGCTTCTAAAAATACCTTGCTAACTTTTAAAAAATGTATTTTCTACATACTGTAATTTAGAAAGAAATGATATTTGAAAGGTACGAATGTAGGCAGCTTTAGTTTAAAAATCAACTTATTTTCATTGGAAACATAAAGTTATGAAATAAAATGACTGAACATAAATGTCTGAAAAATTTTTCATCTCACTAGTAAACAAAAATATCCCTGTTAGAATAATAACATTCCAGTTTTCTTCCATCAATTTGGTATTTTTATATTAATGCTCACATTTTTAGTGTGAAAAATGGGCATTATTGTACTGTATACGGTTGCAATTTAGAAATGTGTATCAATAGCTATAAAATGATACAAAGCTGATCTAAAACGTGTACTTCTGTATATTTGTGCTAAAAATTCAGGTTATTTTACAAATCTATAAGTAGACACATATAAATATATTATATTGTATATAATTCCATTGTATTCTTTCTTAGAGACAGAAATATATCTATATATATATATAGAGAGAGAGAGAGATGCATCAGCATTTATATAGAAGAGGCATTATTAAATGAAAAATGTTAAGTTTTAAATATTCTATTTTTAATGAAACATTTATGTATTTCTAAATAAATAGAAATAGAAATTAGTCCAGAGAATTAACACTCAATTGTCAACTAGAGTTATTTCCGAGTAGTGAAAATATGGATGATTTTCCTTATTTTTTCTGTAATAGTTTTTAAAAAATCAGCACATACTAATTTTATAAAAATAGTCATCTTAATGGTGTAGAAAGTAGGGAGTGAGAGCAAACAGGCAGTGGAGTTAAGGAACAATACTATGGCAATAACATTAATGAGAGCTTACACTCTACTTCGGAATTTTGACATTGTTATATTGATTAAGCATCATTATGTATGTCATTTTGCTTAATCTTTACAACGGCATTGTTTTCCTATTTTTACAGATAAGGAAACTGAGACTGAGAATAACTTACTTAATTTGCCATTTCTAGTAAAAAGTAGATCTGGGGCCTAAATCCAGAGGGGCCTACTTTCAGACTGAATTTTCTTTCCATCCTCCAGTATTACGGCAGGCTTATGCTCAGAAGCCCTTTTGCCTGGTTTTTCATTTTGGAATGTGTTCTAGAAATGTGACATTACTGTTCATATATTGTGAACATAAGGCAGACTTCTATCCATATCAGACTGCTATGATTTGATCTTACTCTGCCATTTAAGACTTGTTACTTTATCTCAGTTTTCCTTGTCTATTTTCTGATCTGTGAAATGGGGTAGTCATGATACCTATCACACAGTGTGTGTTGTATAGTTAGTGACATTGTGGGATAATGCATGAAAAGTGTATGACACAGTATGTGGTCACTATCATTATCACTATTAATGTTGTATTCAGTAATAAATAATGATTTCCTATCTTTGGAACAATTATTTGAGCCATCAGTTATAGCTTTATCTAATTTGTTAAATGGGCCTAAAGTTAGTTTATAGTCCCCTCAAAGTTAGGCATTTTGCTTTCTTGTCTGCAATAGCAGTAGACTTATTCTGTTGCTTGGAAGAATGCAAATGCATACAGATTTTAAGCCGACGTCCCAGTGACAGGTTGTTTAAGATGATAAGTTTTGTCTTCTCTTGCTTTGAGAGGTGTGCATAGTCAAAGTTTATTGCAGGGCAATATATGACAAATCCATAGAAATGACTACTATATACAGTTGATCCTTGAACAACATTGTTTGAACTACAGGGATCCACTTATTGTGCATTTTTTTCAACCAAATGCAGATCAAAATACGGTACCGGAGAGATGCAGACCCAGTGTATATGGAGGGTTTACTTTTATATCTACAAATTCTGTAGGGCTATGGCGCTTAAGTATAGTTGGATTTTGATGTGTGTGCGGGTCCTGGAACCAGTCCTTCATATTTACCAAAGGAGGACTATATATATTTTTTGATATATATTATTGCATGGTTATCTGTGTGCTATGGTTTGAATATTTCTTTGTCTCCCCACAACACTCATGCTAAAATTTGGTCCCCAATGTGGAGGTGTTGGGAGGTGGAGCCTTGTGGAAGGTGTTTGGGGCAGGTCGCTCATGAATGGTTTGGTGCTGTTCTCAGGGTAGTAGGTGAGTTCTCACTGTCTGAGACTGGGGTTATTCTCTCATGAAGGGGCCATCTCCTTCAAGAGTGGGTCGTCATAAAGCTAGGACACCCTTGGCTTTGGTTACTCTTCACGGGTGTTTGCTTGCCCTTTGACCTTCTCTGCTATGTTGTGATATAGCACAAAAAAACCCCATGGAGCCAGGCCCATGCCCCTGAGCTCTTCAGCCTACAGAATCATGAGCTAAATGAACCTCTTTTCTTCATAAATTACCCAGTTTCAGATATTCTTTTATAGCAACACAAAACAGACTAAGACACAGTGTTAAGTCCTCATTTAAATTCTATGTGGGAAAAAAGGAATACGTAAAATTTAGTCTTTCACAAAACAGCTACAGAAACAACTAAAAAAAAAAGAAAATCTGCTAGAAAATAAATACCATAAAATAGATACACGTAAACTAGAAATTTAGACAAAGGAGAGAATAGAGCTAATGGAAGAATCAGTAAATACCAGGTAGTCAGCATGCGAGTTAGATTTTAGGGATTTGGTAAAATTCAGAAATGCAGAGGTGAATGCATGCATGGTATGTGGGTGTGTATGTAAACCAGACATTCTAGTCAGAGGGGATCACACAAAGAAAGCCACAGATATTGGAATGTGTTGGGCACAGACTTAGAACTGGAAGTAGTTACGTAAGTTCTGTGCACAAGGATTGTGAGAATTGAAAGTTTACAGATGAATGGTAAGCTGGTACAGAGCAGAATGGAGAACTTTGATGCCATTCCAGGAAAGTAGAATTTTGTTTTATAGTCAACAGGGAGCCACTGAAAGATTTCAATGATGTAATGATCAGATTACAGTTATGCTTTGGAAAAATTAGGCCAATAATAGCACATTCAGTGGATTATAGGGAAGAATTCAGAATTGGGCAAGTGAGGTAGGAAAGTTTTAAAAGGCTGCAGATTTAAAATTATACCTTTGCCTTTACAGGATTCATAGGGCTGATTATGTAACACATTGGTGTAAAGGGAGACTGTGGCTCAGTATCGTGAAAGTTATCAATTGCCTTGATTTGAGAGGATTTGTATGGAAAGAGTATGAACAAATTAAGAATTAATGAAGAATTAAGCACTATCAAATCTGATGTTTATGAATCTGTAAATACAGTCTGTCCTTAATATGTGGGTTTTTAATATCAAAATTTTTGCAGTTACAAAGGTGGATATCAAAGGAAAAACATTATAACCTGCAAATAAACTGATTTCTGACAGTTTCTACTGAATCATTTTCCCCAAACCTTAACCCTAGCATCTTTCTCATTATCTGTATAGTTCATTATCTTTCTAATTGTCAAATGTTGTGTATCTCTGTAATGGAAATATCACTCTTAATTTTGATTTAAAAATTTAAAGTAGGTGATCAACAACAATTAGATTACTCATATACATCAAAACCTTAACAAAATTGTAGGAAATTTAAAGGGATTTGAAGAAGTTTTTTTTCTTTTTCTTTTTCTTTTTTTTTTTTTTTTTTAAGACAACTTCTTGTTCTGTCACCCAGACTGGAGTGCAGTGGCACTATCTTGGCTCACTGCAGCCTTGACCTCCTGGGCTCAAGTGATCCTCCCATCTAGCCTCTCGAATAGATGGGACTACAGGCATATGCCAGCATGCCTGGCTAAATCTTTGTATTTTTTGTAGAGATGGGGTTTCACCATGTTGCCCAGACTGGTCTTGAACTCCTGGGCTCAAGTGATTCATCTGCCTCAGCCTCCCAAAGTGCTAGGATTATAGGAGTGAGCCAGCTTGGGAGATACTTTCTTTGGAGATAGCATGGTTGGGATTCTCATTGTGTAAAACAAATGAGTATAGATAAGGGCATGCCTGCTCCTCACCTTGGGTTTTCAGCAAGGACAGCTTGAAATGCAGGGTTTTGTTTTGTTTTGTTTTTGCCCTAGAAGGACACAGTGAACTGATATCTGATTCACATTGGAAAGAGTGCTAAAGGGCAAGATTTGGCTAAAACAGCCTGGGTCGGTGAAGGAGGTCAGCATAGACTTCTGCCATGGTGAAGACAGCTAAGCATGAAGACAGCTAAGCACAAGGAGGTACAGAAGCTGAGGGGAACTATTAAGTAATAAGCCAAAGGACAACAATGATTGTGTCAAACAGTTGGAGAAATCCAGGAAGGGTATCCCCCGAAAAATAGCACAAGTGTCTGATTTAAGCATTTCCCAGGACCAAAGAAATTGAAACCATCTTATAATAGCAACAATAATAGAGAAATGTTTCCCTCCCAAAGCCCCCTGCCTCTTTTCACATTTCCCTGAACTATATTTGCTTTAGTCCTAATTGGAAATGGTAGAAACTCTTGCTTATAACAGAAGTGGCATAGGAATGCCATGTAGAAATACCATACAAGGAAAGAGAGAAGAAGTAACTTATACCCTGTCTCCCTCCCCCTTTAAGAGGCAATAGGAGTTTGCATCTAATGAAAGAGCTAACTTTAAATCAAGTTTAAAGTTTGGATTATTATCAGGATCTACGAATTTTAGATTAAATTATGAATTGAAACTTATTACTCAGGAGCAATGAGTAAAGTCATGGGGCCTGCATGAATCGTTATTCAGGAATGGGGGCTGGAGAAACAGTGCATGCATCAACATTATTTAAGAGGAATGTGAGAATGTGATGAAGTGGCTTTAATGTTTTTACATCATGGATCTTGCTTGTTTCATGATATTGTGCTGCAAAAGCTAAGACGAAATTTCAGGTTATAAAACTGTTGAAGGTTTTCATTAAGTCCATGAAAGTGATGTTAGGATCCAATTAAAAAATGAAGAGTAGGGCTGGGCCGGTGGCTCACGCCTGTAATCCTAGCACTTCAGGAGGCCAAAGTAGGTGGATCACCTCGGTCAGGAGATCGAGACCATCTAACGTGGTAAAACCCCATCTCTACTAAAATACAAAGAATTAACCGGGTGTGTTGGCACTCACCTGTAATTCCAGCTACTCTGGAGGCTGAGGCAGGAGAATCACTTGAACCCGGGAGGTGGAGGTTGCAGTGAGCTGAGATTGCACCATTGTACTCTGCTCTGGGGAACAGAGCAAGACTCTGTACCAAAAAAAAAAAAAAAAAAAAAAAGAGAGTTGACAGAATTAGAGAGTTAACAATTGAGAAATAGAAAGTCAACGAGTGACAATCAGAAATAATTCAAATCAGAACATAGATATCTTTATCATGATGCAGTGGCGGTTGTAGCACTATATGCATTTGACAAAAGCCATCAAGTTGTACACTAAAAACTGGGGAATGTTATTGTATGTAAATTATATACTACTTAAAAAAGGAGACTGAATGAATAAATGCTCCATAAATTTTATAGATTTCTGATTAATTTCCAGGATCCTGAAAAAGTTGAACTTGACGATTTTTGCTAGTGTTCTTACTGCTTTTATGAAAGAGCAGATTTCAGAACATTCTTTCTCTTCCATTTGGAAACGTCACTTCTATAAATGGAATTTTAAAATATGTGTTTATTTCTTCCTGGCTTCTTTCTTTCAACATTATCTTCATTAGATGAATATTTGTAGTTTATTTTCTTTGCTCTATAATGCTCTATAACAGTGATTCTCTCACCCTTTTTGGCATCAGAGACTGATTTTGTGGAAGATATTTTTTCCACAGACTGGGTGCAGGGGTGGAGATGGTGAGGGTGGTGGGGTGGTTTCAGAGGCATTAGATTTTCCTAAGGAGCAAGCAAGCTACATCACTTGCATTAGCAGTTCCCATTGGGATTTGTGCTCCTATGAGAATCTAATGCTGCTGCTGATCTAACTGGACGCAGTGCTCAGGTGGTAATGCACACGCCTGTGCAGCTCACCTCCTGCTGTGTGGCCCAGTTCCTAACAGGTCATGGATGGGTACCAGTGTAATGTTTTAGGAATGTACATATGTTCTGGCTATGCATCTTGTGTCATGTATATACATACATATGAAGTATCTTCTGAATTAATGTATTATATTTTTGTTGTATTTATCTTGATGAGGTGAAGAATTTCAACAATCTTTTTGTATTTATTGAGATGATTATATAAACTTTCTTCTTTATTTCCTAGTGCACATATTTATTTTCTAATACAACACCCACCTTGCATTCCTTAAATAAAACCAACTTGGTCCAGATGTGTAATTCTTTAAATATGTCACTAGATTTTATTTTCTGTTATTTTGTTTATTTAGGATCCGTTTCACAAAATAAATTGCCCGTAATTTTTTTTCTTTTAATATTCTTTCCATGTTTGGTTTTAAAATCATGCTGACCTCACAGAATACTTAGATGGTGTTTCCTGTTTTTCTATTCTTTGGAAGAGTTTGTTTAAAATTGGCATGTTTCTTTTTATATATTTGGAAATTTTACAAGTGAAACAATCTATGTCTAAGATTCTCTTTGTAAGTAGGTTATTGTTTAGAAATTCAGTTTACTAATAGATATAATGCTACTCAGATATTTATTTTTGCTTTTCGGTAAGTCGTGTCTTCAAAATTATTAGCATATCACCGGTCAAAATACCCTCTTGTTACATTTTTTAATGCTTCTAGAATATGTGGTGATATTTTCCTTTTCATTCTTGATATTAGTTATTTGTGGTTTCTTTCTTTATTCCCCTTGATTAGTATTTTTGTTTTCTTGATCTTTCCAAATAAGCAAGTTTAAAAGATTTAAACATCTTTTCTGTTAATATGTCTCCTACTTTATTAGCTTCTGGTCATTTGTTATTTTCTTTCCTCTACATCCTGTGAGTTTAATTTGCTCTTCTTTTTCTAATTTCTTGAAGCTGATATTTAGATAACTGATTTTTTAGTCTTTCATTTCTGCTAACATATGCATTAAAGTTAGAAATTTTTCTCTTAGTCCATTTATTGTTTCATACCAAAAGTTTCATAGCAAGATTAAAGTTTTTACATTTCTAACTATAATTTTGGATTAGTATTCTTGTCCTTTTTATTCTGTCAGTTTTTTTCTTTATATATTTGGAGGCTATTAATTAGCTGCAAAAAGTGTTACATCTTTTTGTTACATCAATCCTTTACATTTAAAAAAAAAATCCCTCTTTCCTTCTAGTAATACTTGATAAGTTGAGAGAAAATATTTGAGAAAATATTTGCAAATCACATATCTGAAAAACATATCAGAATATATAAAGAACTTTTAAAACTCAAAAATATACAAACAAACCAAAAACAAGCAGAAAATATGAATATACACTTTCTTATTTTATTTTTACTGTGGTAAAATTTACATAATGTAAAATTTACCATGTTAACTCTTTTTGATGTGTACAATTCAGTGATATTAAGTACTTGTGCAACCATCACCACTATCCATCTTTTGAACTTTGCATTGTCCCAAAATGAAACTATCAATTACAATATTCCTTTTATTTTTAAAGATGTCATAATACATATTTCCTTTTGCTGTTTAATATAGGATTCTACAGCTGTGGCTATAGACATATTTTGTCAAAATTGATTTGTGATTCAATTCTCTTAAAAATAATCTACAGATCTTGGCCGGGCGTGGTGGCTCAAGCCTGTAATCCCAGCACTTTGGGAGGCCAAGACGGGCGGATCACGAGGTCAGGCGATCAAGACCATCCTGGCTAACATGGTGAAACCCCGTCTCTACTAAAAATACAAAAACTAGCCGGGCGAGGTGGCGGGTGCCTGTAGTCCCAGCTACTCGGGAGGCTGAGGCAGGAGAATGGCGTAAACCCGGAAGGCGGAGCTTGCAGTGAGCTGAGATCGGGCCACTGCACTCCAGTCCGGGCGACAGAGCGAGACTCCGCCTCAAAAAAAAAAAAAAAAAAAAAAAAAATATATATACAGATCTTTACAACTGACTGAAAGTTTTTATTATACTATCTAAATATGAGTAAACATAAAACAAGGAATAAACTAACTTGGTTATAACTACAAAGCCAAAATGAACTTATAAATTAAAATAAAAACAACTATAAAACCAAAACAATTCAAATCATTAGCTGAAGTAAACATTTAAAATTCAAATATTTACAAACTAAATGTATAATGCTGATTACTATGGCACAAATTATTTTGAAGTTGGCAGTCCTGTATTACCAAAATGTGGGATGAAGTCTCCATTTTCAATTGTAACTAACATGAATGTGTGCACCTCATTTGACTTTGCTTAGAGCAGTGTTTCTCAAGCTTAACCTAATACCAGCCTAACCAGGGAACTTTCAAGAATACTAATGACGGGGCCTCACCTGCAAAGATTCTGTGTAATTGCCCTAGACGTGACCTGAGCCCTGGGGTGTTTTAAATGTCCCCAGCTGAACCTAATGACAAGTCAAGGTGTCCACTCAAGGTTGAGGACTGTGGATTTATGTGAATAAGTTGTTTGTATGCCACTTCTACCACTATTATTTTTCTCATTAGACTCTAATTAACATATAATTACTTGGAACTGACAGTATATGACAGTATAGTAAACCAAATGTAATGCAAAACTAAATGTTTTATGGCAATACTGGTTATATACCTAATCCAAAAAATGCCTATGTTAATTTGTGTTGATATATTTTTCATTAAAAAAGCACAAGGTAAAATTTTTTGAAGACAGGTTATCTGTCTCCAAGAATATGTCTGAGGACCAACAAAGATCTACAAATCATAATTTGAATAGTGTTCCTATAACTATTTAACATTATATAAGAACAAAAACAGCCGACCTTATTGGTTCTCAACCATGGCTACACACATTAAAATCAACTGGCAAGCTTAAAAGGCAAAAAAAAAAACAAAAAAAAAAAACAAAAAAAACTCACCCCATTTTCAACCTGAGAGTAACTAAATCCCCGGAGGTAAGAGTAAAACAATGTCTTTTACAAGCTTCCCAGGTGATTCTCCTGTGCAGGCAAGGGTGAGATTGACTATTCTGTTATTTGCAAATTACGTAAACTAAGTTGGAAATGTTGAGAAAGATTTAAATGCATTTGCATCCTTTATGTAATCTTAAAAATCACTTATTTGTAAATAAATTGTAAAGAAAGTCTGGATTTTTATAATTACAAGAGAAATAAATGCATTGCCATATTTAAATGATATTCTCATTTTTTAAATAAAAAATTGAAAGCCGGCAGCTATGTTTCACGTATTACTAACTGTCTTAAGCATTTAGCTTAGGGCAGAGTTGGGTAACATGCATGAAGATAAACTTTAACTCTTTAAGGATTTTTTTAAGGAGAATAAAATGGCAAAAAGATTGACAAATTATAAAAGGCAACAAGATTTCAATAAAGGTAACATGTGGTGCTATAAGATGGAAAGAAAATTGTATAGTTTTGAGTAAAGTGATCCACAATTACCTAGAAAGTTCAGGAAAAAGACTGAGATTATTTTAGTAACTTTTTATTCGGTAGCCATTTCCTGAAATATTCTTCATAATAGAAACAGCACATATTATACACACACACACACACACACAGACACACACACACACGTAGGACTGGCAAACGATAATGTCAAAAACTCCACAAATGTCTGTGAATTCTGATGTACTTTTATGAAGTTTCTCAGTAAAATAACATTGAGAAATCTACCTAATCTTGTTTGAAGTCTAAGATATCTGGTATTGGGACTGAACTTTTTTCATACAAAAGTTTTTGTTGTTTTTTCAGAAGACATTATATATTTGCAATACTAGGGAGTTCTTTAATTGATTCAATGATGTATTTACTATTGCTATGTGTCAGGCACTGCAGTAGGATCTAGGGAGTTACAAATGATTAACTTTTAAAGTATTTATTGGAGCAATGGACAGATCAGTCAACAATTACAATTTAATTTGAGTGCTATAAATACTATTATTACTATTAAAAATAATATTAACTAAAACAAATGGGATTACATCAAACTAAAAAGTTCTGCATAGTAAAGGAAACAATCAACAGAGTGAAAAAGACAACCTATGGAATGGAAAAATACATTTGTAAACCATACATCTGATAAGGCGTTAACATTCAGAATATTTAAAATGTTTAAACAATACAATTGTAAGAAAACAAGTAACCTGATTTTAAAAATGGTCAAGGAAACTAAATAGACACTTTAAAAAAAAGATATATAAGTGGCCAACAGGTAGATTGAAAGAATGTTCAACATCGCTAATTATCAGAAATTGCAAGTCAAAACCACAAGAAGATACAACCTCACACCTGTTAGAATGACTATTATTAAACAGCAAAAGTTAACAAGTGTTGGTGAGGATGTGGAGAAACAGGATCCCTTGTACACCACTGATAAGAATGTAAATTAGTACATCCGTTATGGAAAACAGTATGGAGGTTCTTCAAAAACTTAAAAATAGAACTACCATATGATCCAGCAATCCCACTTCTAGATATACATCCAAAGGATATGAAATCAGTATGTTGAAGAGATAGCAGCACTCTTATGTTCATTGCAGTATTATTCACAATAGCCAAAATATGGAATCAACCTGTATCTATCAGAGGATGAAAAGATAAATAATTTGTGGTACATATACATAATAGAATACCATTCAGCCTTAAAAAAAAAAAGAAAATCCTGTCATTTGCAACATCGTGGATGAACCTGGAGGACAATATGTTAAGTGAAATAAGCCAGGCACAGAAAGATAAATGGTGCATGATCTCACTTTTACGTGGAGTGTAAAAACGTCAAACTCCTAGAAACAAAGAGTAAAATGTTAGCTACCAATGAGAGGGGGTGGTGGTGAGGGGTTGGGAGATGTTGATCAAAAGATATATTAATAATTTCAGTTAAATAGAAAAATTTCAAGACATCTATTGTCCCTCATGGTGAATATAGTTAATGACAATGTATTGTATACTTACAAATTACTGACTAGATTTTGTTCTCATCCCCCAAAAATAAGTGAGGTAATGCATATGTTAATTAGCTTGATTCTGTCATTCCAAAATGTGTATATATACATCAAAACGTATGTTGTACACTATAAATACAGATAATTTTTCCCAACTAAAAATAATAGGCCAGGTGCAGTGGCTCACACCTGTAATCCCAGCACTTTGGGGGGCCGAGGCGGGTGGATCACGAGGTCAGGAGATCGAGGCCATCCTGGCTAACATGGTGAAACCCCATCTCTACTAAAAATACAAAAAATTAGCCGGGCATGGTGGTAGGTGCCTGTAGTCCCAGCTACTCGGGAGGCTGAGGCAGGAGAATGGCGTGAACCCGGGAGGCAGAGCTTGCAGTGAGCCGAGATCATGCCACCGCACCCCAGCCTGGGTGACAGAGCAAGACTCCGTCTCAAAAAAAAAAATAAATAAAATAAAAATAATAATACCAGCTAATAGTAATAGAACACTTGCTATATGCTGGACTCTGTTCTTAGAATTTCAGATGTATTAATTAAATTAATAATATAACACTGGCTGCTTCTGTAATGCAACAAGTCAATTGCTGTCTAATCCCTATGACACCAAAGAAGTTAGTGATTGTTCAGAGTCATAAAACATAAATAATTCCTGGCCAATTCAAAGAAGCATTGAAGAAATAGTCTAAATAGAGGGAATAGCATTTGCAAATGCATGGATGCATGGATCGTCCATTGAACCACAGATAATTTAGTATATTTGGATCATTGGGAATATGAAATAGTGGTAGGAGGAAAGGATGAAAAAGTTCAGGAATTGTATCTTGAGGAACTAATATTTTATGCTGATGAAGTTGGACTAGACAGAAAGTGAAGGGAAGCTATTTAACAATTTAAAGCATCGTATTTACATAATCAGAATATTGTATTTTAGAACGACTAATCCTTTGATCATTCCAGTTGGTATAGAGAATGAATTAGGAAGGAAAAGTTGGAGTTAGAGAGTTAAGAGACTATTGTAAGTCAAAGCAGAGCTAATAGCCTGGACATAAAGCGGTAGAGAGGGGATAGCGGCAGTCAATAAAGTTGATAGATATTAAGAAGTAAAATAGAGGTCAGGTATGGTGGCTCATGCTTTTAGTTCCAGCTCCCTTCTGGAGGTTGAGGCAGTAGGATGGCATGAGCCTGAAAGGTCAAGGCTGCAGTGAGCTGTGATGACACCACTGCACTCCCGCCTGGGTGGCAGAGCGATGTCCTGTTTCAAAAAACTAAGAAAAAATAAGTAAAATAGAAAAGGAATGCTAGTCAATTTTGTGGTGAGAAACTCTGAAGTTTGATTTTATGTGTACCCTTGGCTAGGTTAATGTACCCAGATATTTGGTCAAACATTATGTTAGATGTTTCTGTTAAGGTAGATTTTAGGTGAGATTAAAATCTAAATCAACAGACTTTTAGTAGAGCAGATTACCCTGCTTACATTATGAGGTTCCTTAGATTGCATAACGTGGATTGGCATCATCCAATAAACTGAGGACCTTAATAGAAAAATACTGACCTCCCTGGAAGAAGAGAGAATACTGCCAGCAAGACTTTGAACTTGAATTGCAATGTTTCCCTGGGTCTCCAGCCTGCTGGCCTACTCTGAAGATTTTGGACTTGTCAGGATTTCCCAATCACGTGAGCAAATTCCTTAAAATAAATCTTTCTCTCTATATATCCTGTTGGTCCTGTTTCTCTGGAGAAACTTGACTAACATGGAGGGTAATTGAAAAGGAAGAGTCTAGGATTATGCCTGCAATGGATAGTTGTCGGGGCCATTCACAGGCATTGGAAACACAGAAGGAAAGATGACTTGGGAGGATATAAAGAATTCAGTAAATCAGATGTCTGAGGCACATACAAATGGATAGGATTAGTGGAAATTTTATAGGGCTAAAAGTCAAGCAAGAAATCTGGGATAGATATTCCACTCTAGGAGAGGGGTTCTGTATTTGGAAAAAAAAAATCCGTTCAAGAAAAACAGCAACATAAAGATAAAAATAGAAGCCTGGGATAAAGTAAGAGAATGAGGAGACTAGCAAAAACCTTTTAGGGTTGAAAATTTAAAAACTGGGACAGAGTGGAATCACAGAAGTCAAGAGACAGATAATTTTAAGAAAGGATGAGTCAAATGCTACCAGACTACATAATTTTGAAATTAGAACGAAATCAGTGCCCTTAGGAAGAAGAGTTTTCAAGACCTATAGATTTAAGATCGACAAAAGCCAAACAGCACTTACTACAATAGTGTTTAGAAAAGCAAGTCACATTTTTATCTATCTCATAGCCAGATTTGTAATGAAATTAGGAAGGGTATTTTCACTTAGCATACACATATTGATTTGATGTGCAGAACAACTTTGAGGCTGAGAGAGTTCAGGAAACTCGCCATCTTCCCTTGTGACATAATGGCATATCCAGAATTTGAACTTGTGTTCAGTGCTCCATAAGAGAGTCATAATACATTGATTTGCTGTAATAAAGCAAGACAAGTAGCCACATATAGCAATAGCTGAGAAGGGAAGAGAAAGAGACAGAGGGAAACAAATAGGAATAAATAATCTTACACACAAACTTGCAGTTATTTATAAGAAAAGAAACAAATGAAGGATCTTAGACTGAGAAGAGAGGTTGTTAGCTGGCCACAGGGAATATGAAACAGAAGGATTTCCACAATGGTCATTATACGAGAAAATGCATAAATATAAGATGAATGATTGTTTGAGAAATATTGGTTTATTAAGAATCTGTGCCTTTAGGTGACTCAGAGAAGGAAATTCAAATTTCTCAAGTGGGGCTTCAGAATTCTGCATCAGTACTACTTTGAGTTATTTAAAAAAAAATATTGGGCTGCATGTCAGAACTTTTGACTCTAAATATGTGGGAATGAAGATCTGCTTTAAAAAATTTATATATAGGAGCTATCTATATTTTATATGTATACACTCAAATAAAGCATCAGTGTGTTTAAGGGAGGATGAATGAGTATAAATGCATTCTACATGTTCTAGAAATTAGATACATTAAAATGCATGTCAGCATTTCTCTAATAAATAAAAATATTAAAAGTATGTGTTTATATAATTATATTTTTAAAATTCTGTTCTACATCTATTGTTTTTATAATAAATTCCCATCTAAATCTGAAAGAGTGGTAGAATTTTCTAATTCTTTTGAAAATCAGCTGTAAACTTTTTCTAGTGTACATGTATTATAACAAAATTCAAGAGTTGGCTACAATAATTTTTAATCTCCAAAATTTTGCAAGTTGCCATTCATTAGCAAAGGTAAGAAAAGATATTGTCCAAAATTTAACAACAAAGAAATTATACCAATCAAGTGTCCTTTAAAATATTATATAATTTATGTATTTGATATGCTTGTTTGCTTATTAACAATTTACAGAGTAGTAAATCAAAAGTGACATCTTAAGCATTTTGAAAAAGAATATATGAGACAAAATAATGGGTGCCTACAGAAACAAGCTTCTAATGCTTTTATATTCTTAATGAAAAACATTACTTGTAGGTATTAACATATAAATGCCTGTTCCCCACACCCAAGTTCACGTCATCAACACAGTTAATCTAGTAGGTGTATGCATTATTTCAATATACTTTCGAGAACATAAATTCTCCAGTTTTAAAAAATTCTATTATCTTAGATATTAACCTACTTGTACTTAAATATAGTTGAATGACTTTTGCTGCTCAGGTTTTTAATTATTTATAATTTTTGCTATTTTATTTCACTAGATAATATAAACTAAATAAATGATATAAGCTACAGATATGCTTAATCTCTACTTCCATTAATAATTTTACTTTTATATCTATCCCAGGAGTATTAGACCTTTCCATACTAGTAGGATGGTTAGTTAAGGCAATCCAGAAAGGAGAAAGAAAACACAAATGCATGAACTTTAAACTTTTTTAAATGAATATTTTGTATTAAATATTTTGTATTAAATGAATATTTTATAATTTTACAGGATGTTTTCCTGTAAAATTAAATATGTAAGCCAAAATCCAAATTATTTCTTCATGCATTTTTTTATTTTGCCCAACCTCTAACAGTTATTCCAACAATTTATTCCTTCTGAGGTAAAAAGTTATGTATTTTGGGAAGTCATCTAAATTAAGTAGGTATGTTTGTGTGTGTTCGTGTGTGTAATTTCAGTTATAAATTTATAGATTATATGACCTTTCTGTGAATATAGATGAACTCCCTCATATATCATTGTATTCAGCTCATATTGTTTAAGTTTAACAAAATTTAACCCTGAATACTTGTTTTTGTAATTATACTTCAATCTGTGCACAGCATTTCTTGTCATACAAAAATTACAGGCTTCTAGGTTATGGGAGTGGATCCTTGATTACAAACAACAAGATGGAAAAATGAGTGGAAGTAATTTATTTTACAGATAATTGTGAAGTAATTTATTTCAACAAGCACTTTGTTTTCTTTATAATTGCTATATAATAGAGCAGATTTAGTAATTTATTACTTCGTATCAATAACAACCAACATTTTCAGTGCAAACACTTCAGAAAATTGCCCTTATTGGAGAAAACAGACATTGCATTTTATTTCCAAATAGCTTTCTAAGTGACAATAGGAAAGACACACCATTACCTACCATTTCCTAACGCTAAAAATCATAAAGCAAAAATAGTTTTTCTTTCAGGTCTAAACGGAAAACATAAAACTTTCCTTTTAAAATAAGAATCTCATGACGCGTCCTTTAGTCTTCAAATGACCAGGTGTTTTATGACAAAGATTTCCAAAGGTTCTTAGTTTTCAAATTTCTATCAATTTCCTCTTAATATAAAACTTATGCTATATTTGATTTTTTTTCCTCACAGAAATCCCAAATACTTGGATATTCTCTTCTCTTTGAATATATTTCATAACTGTTGTTATGGTAAATCCAAATTTACTTTGCTTAATCTAGTTATCTATCCATAAAAGTCTTCCAAGTATTCAGTTCTAAAAACAGCCTTTTATTTTTCTTCTCCACTGACTCATATTTTAAGCAAATTGCCTATTACTCATGCTTTGAAGAGAATGTTTTTAGTTTGCTACTTTACTTTTTCCTTAGGGGAAAAGAAACATTTTTCGTGTTCTAAATTCTTAAATTCTTAATTTAAATTAAGACATTTTGGGGGTGGGGTGGGGAACTTGTTTGTATTGACCACTTCACTCCATGTGTTTCAGGTTTCACAGAAAAGTCATAGCAACTAGAGGACTCTAGTATAGATACTGCCACTTAGCCAATGGTTTAGAAATTTTCACAAGTTTAGATTTAAAGGAAATATTAATACACTGAGTTTCATTAAATTTTTTCAACACAATATGATACTGTCACATAAAATTTGAAACTTACATAACTTTTAAAAAATGTTACCCTTTTGTGAGTTTTTAGAGTTGTGCTTTTAAATTTAGTTGTGTTTTTAAATAAAATTGAATAAAATCACACAAGGAGCAAATTTAATGCTATTGTAATGCCTCTAGAGGGCAGTATTAAATTATTTGAGACTGTAACCTAGACTTTCTCAAGCAAGTCACTCAATATTTGAAGAGGTGACAATGAAAATGGAAGAGGGTAGTGTTCTTTTTGTAATCTTATTCATGGATGCAAATGGCTGTGAAATCCAAGTCCTCACACTTGAATCAACAAGTGTTGTGGGAAGACGGTTTTTTTAATTGAGCTTCTTATCTGCTCTGCAGAGAAAGAGCTTATTTTCTCCTACTACTAAGGTCTCTGGACTTTCATTGGCACACTTAAAATACGTGATACTTATAGAGTGAAAATAAGTAATTGCTTTCCAATAAGGACTCTTTCCCTGCAGATCACTGTAAGAACCACACTTTTGGTCAGATCACATTATTTTCACATTTGTGATTCGAATTGTGGATTTTGAAATATTCAAATAAATTAATTGTTTCAATGATCTTTCAAAATTGTATCAGCTACAAGTATAATTTTTTTCCTATGAGAACTGTTTTCCTCACTACATAGAGATACAAAATTTTTCAGGTGGTTTCTTAGCTCTCCAATACAATAAAAAGAACAAGTAAATATAAGGGATAATGAAATCCTTACTAACTGGTGTCAATTAACTTTAGCCCTTTTCTCACAGAAACCATGCTTCATCCCTGAAGCACGAGAGACTCCTGAGACAAGGGTGAATTATTGGCCCTGTTCAAATAGATAACTATAATTTACAGTTTTTCATTTCAGTTCTTTTCTTTGTAGATGTATCTTTCCAAAGTTATAAAGTCAATTTGATTTTTCCTGAATAATCATGTTACACCCTGAGGTGATGAAAGAAGATTCGAGAACCCAGCTGCTTTCCTGTATTCAAAACTGGTTGAAAGCATGAAGGTTTATTCTTCTTGTTGTTTATATAAAAGGTAGGATCAGCATGACTGCTTTACTCATTCTTCTGACATTCTCTTTGGGAGTGTAGAATATATTTTCTTTTATAGAATATGCTTCCAACCTGAATACAGAATTTGAAGGAAGGTTTTACATTTCTTCCAATAATTTTTGTGAAAGAAATATTAAATATGCCCTTTAAATTTGTAGCAGCCATGCTTAATTTAAAATTAAGTACATAGGAAATTTTGATTTTGGAAAAAAAACTTGTTTGTTAAGATAGCTTATACACTTTATCTTCTTAGTACCCTATTTGTACAATATTGTACATATTTTATGAAACCTTACGGTATCTGTGTGAGAGGTATAAAGCATTATTCCTGCTTTTAAATGGGAAACATTGAATTCTAGAGTCAAAAGTGACTTCTGTAAGGTTACTTATAGATCAACATTGGCATGCATAAGAAAAAAGTTTTCTAATTTCTGTTGAAAATGTCTTATTTATTTTAAATAAATCCTTTCTGCATCAGAAAACAGACATCCTCTAAAAGTAAAGAAAAAAAAGGCTATTTGTTTCCAACTTTCTCTTAACACCTGGAGTCTCCTCAGAAGGCAGATCTCCACTCCTCGAGTGCTACACACTTGTCTGCCCCTCTAGCCAGCCAGTGGTACAGAATATACTAAACTGCAGATATTTCTGCTGTAAATGCACCGATAGTTTTGCCTCAGAGTGCAGCCACTGTGGACTAAGAGAATGATTGGTCAATGAACACAGGGGTCTTCTGATATTTTTAATACACTTGGATACAATTGTCATTAGCATTCCAGGAAAGTCCCTGATTTGGAACGTATCACTAATATTTCCCACTGGTTCCTGTGGCATAAGGGATACCGTGATGTACATTGTTTCAAACATGGGACATCACACCTGGTGGGAGTACCCTGAATTCATCAGTGGCTCTGCTCCTCACATACCCCTGTGCATATGCTAGTTTGTGAAACTCTTGGAGGCCGCATGGCTTGTGAAACACGTGGAGGTCCAGCAAACTCAAAGAACTCCATACAATCACTGTAACCATTTACTGACCAATCTCTTAGTCTGTTTTTCAACCCCTAGATTCTCTCTTTCTACCCTAATACATCCCACTTTCTGCCACTGCTGTTCAAAATGTGTCCAGACTCAGCATCCCAAGCTCCGTGTAATCTCATCCCTTTTACTTACTATTCAGGCAAATATCTCTCTCTCATGCAATATCTACCATGAAAACAAAACAAGTCATGTGTATGCCAAAAACTTCCAACACTCTTTGTTCAATCCAACTCGTGCTTCAGAGTTCTAGACTTGTATATATCCAGTAGCCCCTTGGCATCAGTACTTAGATGTGCCATAGAAAAACTGACCTCATCCGGAACGTAGTTCATCATCTCCATACACAAACCTGTTTTTCTTCCTGTGCTTTCAATCACAGTGAAGAACATCACAATTCAGCAGTTGCCCAAACCAGGAACTGCTGCTTTCTTCATCTGTAACTTCCGATTATTCCTGAAATCCTAAATATTTCTTGAATCCTTTCACTTATCTCCTCTTCCTGAGTCTAGCTCACCATCATCTCTTGAAGCGACTCAGAAACAGAAAGCCACAAACTGCACGTTCTCACTTACAAATAGGTAAGCAATGGGTACAGATGGACATACAATGTGTAATCACAGACACTAGAGACACCAACAGGTGGGAGGGTGTCAAGGCGGTGAGGAATGAATTATTACCTGTTGGGCACAATGTAGGTGATTTAGTGTATACTATTCAGGGTACACTAAAAGCCCACACTTCACCACTACACAATATATCCATGTAATACCACTGCACTTGTGCTCCCTTAATCTATTTTAAAAAACTAGAAAAATAAAAATAAATAAATAATAAAATACTACAGCATTTCTCATAATGGAATCAAAATAACTAAAACAAAATTTCTTCACTTGAAACTCTTAAATGATTCATTTTTGCTTTCAGGATAAAGTCCGTATCAATTATATGGTTTTCAAGATCCTGTATTATCTGGGCTTTGCTTATTCAACCAACCACGATCTTGGCTTTCCTAAGATTGGCACCAACCATGAAAAAAATCCATTTTTTCCTGCAGGAAAACAATTCCCACCTTGAATTCTAAATGTGAGGGAATTCATGGCTGTGAATTGTGGTAATCAAGTGTTCTCAGTTTGTTACAGACAGTTGCCTTATATTAATATTTCCAAATACTAATTCAGACACATCTCCAAGTGAATCGCTTCTCTCAAGCACATCCTATTCTAAACAGTGACCTTGCTTTTTGACTCTTCCTCAAGCATCAGGCTTTAGCTTACATACAAATTTTTATAGGATGCCTACCCTACAAGGTAGGTATGTGGGGTCCTACCTGTGTGTGCATGTAGCATCCTGCATTTCCTCCATCACATGGTTATTATATCTTGATTTCCTATTCACTTAATTGTATTGTCTACTATACTCTTAGCTCCATGAGGGCAGGGGCTCTGTCTCTCTTGTTCCCACATTTGTACTCAACTCTGGGTACAGTGCTTAGAACCATTAGGTGCTCAATTAACATTAGTTAAGTGAATGAATGTAGCAAATATATCTCAGAGTTCTAAGCCTTATGTCATATTGTTCCATTTTTGGGAAAGCCCACATTTTTGTTTATATTTTTGTATTAAATTTTATTTATTTTCAAATAATCTCAAATATATAGAAAAGTTGAAAAAACAGTATAAAGAATTTTTTTTCCTGAACTATTTGAGACTATATTGCCAAATTGTTGCCTCATGATCCCTTAATCTCTTTTGGCTGCTATAACAAAATACTTTAGACTGAGAAATTTACAAACACAGGAATTAATTGCTCAAAATTCTGGAGACTGGGAAGTTCCAGATTAGGTGTCAGCTCTTTCAGTGTCTGGTGAGGGTCCATTCCTCATAGATAGTGCCTTCTATGTGTCCTATGGTGGAAGGGCAAGGAGACTCCTCCTCCAAGCTTCTTTTAGAAGGGCATTAATTCTATTCCTGAGGGCTTCACTCTTATGACTTAATCATCTTTTAAAGGTTCTGCCTCTTAATATCATCCCAGGGTGGGTTAGGTCTCAATATATGAATTCACAGGATGGGGAAGGGACACACAAATATTCAGACCATAGTAACTCATAATACTTTGACATGTGTTTTCTAAAACACATGGATATTCTCCTATATAACCAACATGGAACCATGGAAATTAGAAAATACAAGATAAGTGACTGCTAATTTTCAGACCCCTTTCAATTCTTGTCAAATGTACCAATACATCCTGATCCATACATGGCAATGTCAGGTCTGTTGGATGGAAGAAATAAATTAACCAATCCCTGAGCTGCCTTAACTCATGACTTTTTCTAACATACATAATACATTTTTATATTGTTAGAGCCACTTTGAATTGACTTTTTTAATGTTTGCAAATAAAGGCAACCTCATTGTTAAATAATATTTGAACAGTTGTATGCTGTTATTTTATGCACGTTGGTCTTGTATCTCCATTCTAAATTTCAAATCTTAAAGCATATGGACCATAATTAAGAATCATTTTCCATATTTCCCGGCATCAAGCACAGTGTTTGCTGCATAATAAATATTTAATAAATATCTGTTTATTATTATATTCTCCTTTAAACCTTATTAGATTATTCATTTCTTCTCTTAAATTTGAAAGGTAAATATTTTATATACTTCCATGACCATGAAAGAATTCAAATTGTCCCTGTTTACAGATGATATGACCGTATATTTAGAAAACCCCATTGTCTCAGCCCAAAATCTCCTTAAGCTGATAAGAAACTTCAGCAAAGTCTCAGGATACAAAATCAATGTGCAAAAATCACAAGCATTCTTAGACACCAGTAACATACAAATAGCCAAATCATGAATGAACTCCCATTCACAATAGTTTCAAAGAGAATAAAATACCTAGGAATCCAACTTACAAGGGATGTAAAGGACCTCTTCAAGGAGAACTACAAACCACTGCTCAGTGAAATAAAAGAGAACACAAACAAATGGAAGAACATACCATGCTCAAGGATAGGAAGAATCAATATTGTGAAAATGGCCATACTGCCCAAGGTAATTTATAGATTCAATGCCATCCCCATCAAGCTACCAATGAGTTTCTTCACAGAATTGGAAAAAACTGCTTTAAAGTTCATATGGAACCAAAAAAGAGCCCGCATTGCCAAGACAATCCTAAGTCAAAAGAACAAAACTGGAGGCATCACGCTACCTGACTTCAAACTATACTACAAGGCTACAGTAACCAAAACAGCATGGTATTGGTACCAAAACAGAGATATAGACCAATGGAACAGAACAGACTCCTCAGAAATAATACCACACATGTATAGGCATCTGATCTCTGACAAACCTGACAAAAACAAGAAATGGGGAAAGGATTCCCTATTTAATAAATGGTGCTGGGAAAATTAACTAGCTATAAGTAGAAAGCTGAAACTAGATGCTTTCTTTACTCCTTATATGAAAATTAATTCAAGATGGATTAGAGACTTAAATGTTAGACCTAAAACCATAAAAACCCTAGAAGAAAACCTAGGTAATACCATTCAGGACATAGGCATGGGCAAGGACTTCATGTCTAAAACACCAAAAGCAATGGCAACAAAAGCCAAAATTTACCAATGGGATCTAATTAAACTAAAGAGCTTCTGCACAGCAAAAGAAACTACCTTCAGAGTGAACAGGCAACCTACAGAATGGGAGAAAATTTTTGCAATCTAGTCATCTGACAAAGGGCTAATATCCAGAACCTATAAAGAACTAAATCAAATTTACAAGAAAAAAACAAACAACCCCATCTAAAAGTGGGCAAAGGATATGAATAGACACTTCTCAAAAGAAGACATTCAGACAGCCAACAGATACGTGAAAAATGCTCATGATCACTCGCCATCAGAGAAATGCAAATCAAAACCACAATGAGACACCACCTCATACCAGTTAGAATGACAATCATTAAAAAATCAGGAAACAACAGGTGCTGGAGAGGATGTGGAGAAATAGGAACACTTTTACACTGTTGGTGGGACTGTAAACTAGTTCAACCATTGTGGAAAGTAGTGTGGCGATTTCTCAAGGATCTAGAATTAGAAATACCATTTAACCCAGCCATCCCATTACTGGGGATATACCCAAAGGATTATAAGTCATGCTGCTATAAACACACATGCACACATATGTTTATTGCGGCACTATTCACCATAGCAAAGACTTGGAATCAACCCAAATGTCCATCAGTGACAGACTGGATTAAGAAAATGTGGCACATATACACCATGGAATACTATGCAGCCATAAAAAAGGATGAGTTCGTGTCCTTTGTAGGCACATGGATGCAGCTGGAAACCATCATTCTCAGCAAACTATTACAAGAACAGAAAATCAAATACCGCATGTTCTCACTCATAGGTGGGAATTGAACAATAAGATCACTTGGACACAGGAAGGGGAGCATCACACACCAGTTCCTATTGTGGGAAGGGAGTAGGCAGGAGGGATAGCATTAGGTGATATACCTAATGTAAATGATAAGTTAATGGGTGCAGCACACCAAATGGCACATGTATATATATGTAGCAAACCTGCACGTTGTGCACATGTACCCTAGAACTTAAAGTATAATTTTAAAAAAATGAAAACAAAAGAAAAAATCATCTAGAAATAAGACTATCAGAGCATACCATTTTAAGAGCAGAAATGTTTTTGTTAAATAAATTTATTGAGAGTTTTCTTTTCTCTTACTTTAGTGTAAGAGTATAAAATGTCAGATTTGAAAAGGATCTTATAGATGATCTAGCCAAATTCCATTTTAAAGAATTATATTCCATGGCTCAGGAATATTTTACAGTTTTAGTTATTTTTCACCAATCTCTAATTAGCCCTTCAAAATAGTCCTATATACAGTAGTCCAAAGTATTTGAAAAGCCACAGCCTTGACTACATCATGCTCTTTTGAATGATCTTTTTGGTCAAGTACAAACCATTACTTGAAAAATGTCTACAACTATTTAACATTTTGACTCAAATTTCTTCTTCGCTCCCAATAGTATTCTAACATACTTTATGTTATAACGAATTATTTAGTAAAATATATTATCTTTTTCCTTGTGTCATCATGCTTCTCCTATCAAACAATCTATTGTCTACAAAATATAAGATAAAATATTATAGTTATTAAGAGCATGGATTCTGGAACCACACTGATTGGGTTAGAACACCCATCTCTCCATTTGCTCCTTGTAGGAACATGAAAAATTTAAATTAATCTCTCAGGGCCCTTGTTTTCACATATACAAAACCAGAAGAATAGTAGTACTGGCCTTCCAGGATGGTTTTAAGGACTAAACTATTTAATACATGTACAGCTCAAGGAAGATGATGAGCACTCATTGAGCTAATCTTTTATATTATGGTGATTGGTACAGATCATCTATTTATGAAAACAAAAGGACATTCATAAAATACTATGTTTAAAGAAAGTTGTCCATGATTATTTCAGAACCGTATATGCATCTGTGTTCTCCTACACTGTGCTCTATTCTAATAAATGAGCACTCACTTCATTTTATATGTTTGTCATTTATGGAATGATTTGTAATTTCTTAAGATATTCTTTAATAAAAAGCATCTTTTTTTGTATTGTCTCAGTATATTTTTAACTCATTTAATGGCAAGTTGCCTTTGAGTTATGAAAATAAAAATCAATAGTAAAATGTTATATGTCTTTATACAGGCATACTTCAAAGATTTTGTGGGTTCAATTCCGGGACACCACAATAAAGCAAATATTATAATAAAACAAGTCACACAAATTTTTTGTTTTCCTGTGCATGTAAGAGTTGTTTACACTATACTGATCTCCATTAGGTGTGCAACAGCATTATGTCTAAAACTGTACATATCTTAATTTTAAACACTTTATTGCTGATAAATGCTAACAATCATCTGAGCCTTCTGAGAGTTGTAACCTTTTTTGCGGGCAGAGGTCTTGCCTCCGTGTTATTGGCTGCTGACTGATCAGGTGGTAGTTGCCAAAGATTTAGGTGACTGTGGCAGTTTCTTAAGACAACAGTGGAATTTGTTGCATCTATTTATGATTATTCTTTTCAGGAATAAGTTATCTGTGACATGCAATGCTGTCTGATAGCATTTTACCCAGTGTAGAGCTTCTTGCAAAATTGGATTCAGTCCTCTCAAACCCTGCCACTGTTTTATCAACAAAGTTTATCTACAATTCTAAATCCTTTGTGGTCATCTCAGCAATGTCCAGTGTCTTTACCAGGAGTAGACTCCATCATTTTCTTTGTTCATCAGTAATAAGCAATTCAGCAACTCATCTGTTGTTTTTTTTTTTTTATCATAGAGACTGTGGCAATTCGTATTTTCAGCCTTAGTTCTATATCTAGTCCTCTTGTTCTGTCCACCCCACCTGCAGTTACTTCCTTTCCATTAATGTTGGAGTAAACTTTCCAAATCCCTGAAAATGTTGATAGTTTGACCTCCTCCCATGAATCCCAAATGTTCTTAATGGCATCTAAAATAGTGAATCTTTTCCAGATTTTTAATTCACTTTGTCCATATCCATGAGAGAAATCACTATCTATGGCAGCTATGGCCTTACAAAATGTATTTCTTAAATAATAAGACTTGAAAATCAAAATTACTCCTTGATGTAAATGATAAAGTGCTGCAGAATGGATGTTGTGTTAGCAGGCATGAAAACAACATTAATCTTCTGTACATCTCCATTAGAGCCCTTGGGTGACCAGGTGCATTGCCAATGAGCAATAATATTTTGAAAGGATTGTTTTTCTGAGCCTTAGGTCTCAACAGAGGGCTTAAAATATTTAGTGAACCATGTTGTAAACAGATATGCTGCCATGTAGGATTTGTTTTTTCATTTGTACAGCATAGGCAGAGCAGATTTAACATAGCTCTTCAACTTAAAGTTACCAGCTGCATTAGCCCTTAACAAGAGAGTCAGACTGTTCTTTGAAGCTTTGAAGCTAGGCATGGACTTTTCCTCTGTAGCTATGAAATTCCTAGATGACATTGTCTACCAATAGAAAGCTCTTACATCTACATTGAAAATACGTTTGGTGTAGCCACCTTCATCAAAGATCTTAACTAGATCATCTGGATAACTTGCTACAGCTTCTAGAGCAGCACTTGCTGCTTCACCTTGTGTGTTCTTTTATGAGCCAACTTCTGCTAGCTTCCAACTTTTCTTCTTCAGCTTCCTCATCTTTCTGAGCTTACACAGAATTGAAGGAATTTAGGATCTTGTTCTGGATTAGGCTTTGGCTTAAGGGAATGTTGAGGTTGGTTTGATCTTCAATCCAGACCACCCAAACTTTCTCCACATCAGCAATAAGGCTGTTTTGTTTTCTTATCATTTGTATGTGTACTGGAGAACTACTTTTAATTTTCTTTAAGAACTTTTCCTTTGTATTCACAACTTGGCTAATTTTATGGTGCAAGAGGCCTAGCTTTCAGACTATTTTGGCTTTCCACATGCCTTACTCACTAAGCTTAATCATTTCTAGTTTTTTATTCCAAGTGAGAGGCATGTGACTCTTCCTTTCAGTTCTACACTTAGAGGCCTAATTGTAATATTGTTTTGTCTCAGGGAATAGGGAGGTCTGATGAGAGGGAGAGAGATGAGGGAAAGCCCAGTGGGTAGAGCGGTCAGAACATGCAGAACATTTATTAACTCCACCGTCTTATATGGACATGGTTTGTAGCAGCCCAGCACACTTATAATAGTAACATCAAAGATCACTGATCATAGATCACCATAATGATATAAGTATAACGAAAAAGTTTGAAATAGCTTGGAAATTACCAAGCTGTGCTGCAAATACATGAAATGAGCACATGCTGTTGGAAAAATGGTGCCAACAGACTTACTCAATTCAGGGTTGCCACAAACCTTTAATCTGTAAAAACTGTAATACCTGGAAAACACAATACACTGAAGTGTAATAAAATGAGGTTATGTCTGTAATGTAAAACTGTTTAATGAACTTAATGATAAAGTACTATAAGGATTTCTAGAAAAAGTTATACAGATGCTATATACTAATTGATATAATACAAAAATGAATCTTTTTTGTTACTGATTTTCTTACTAAAAAGTTTAATTTCTCAACTGGTTCAAATGTGCAGCTGCTTCTTGATACTTCAGGTATCTCTCAGACTAGAGATAGATAATTAAGAGGCATTAATATAGAATGAATAGTTGAGCAAAGCACTGTTCATGGAAGCAAAGTAAAAATAAAGAAGAAAGTTATAGCTTTGGAGAGATCAAAATAGATTATAGTAAAGTCAGTATGATGTTTTATGGTTTACAGTGTGCTTTCATATACACTATTGTTAACATGTTTCAAGGAAGAATTTTTAAATTTCTCAATCCCTACCCTTTGAACCATTGAAAGGATGTATTTGTTTATTATCTGATATTTTACTTTATTTCTCCTTACTTCAAATATATACTTTTACATGCATTCAAAATAATTTTGTGTTATCTTTTATATTATGTAATTCTGAATAACTCTGTAAGACTTCTCATCTATACACTTTCCTTATAGAAGTTCCATATTCCTTGTGATGAGACATTTGGGTACATAAAGAAGAGTTGCTATAGCTAGGAGCTGCTAAGAAGCATGTTAAATCCCTGCTGAGCTTACTTCAGTTAGCTACGAGATGGGTGGTGAGGATAAGAAAAAAAGAATAGGAGGAGGAAGAGCATATATTTCTTGCTCATATTTTCATCCACTTGGCAACTCAATCCTTTTGTGTTAACAAGCTCTTTGGGGAATATAAGTAACCACCAGGAAGGCCAGAACTGTGAATGATTCATTTTTTATCTTTTGTCTAAATCATATCAACAGCTAGAAGTGACTAGAGATTATACTGCTGTATGAGAAGATGGGAAAAGAACTGGTATATAGAAACAATAGAGAAAAAAAGGAAAAGAAAACTGTCAAATGTTGCCAGGCTGGAGCCTGGTTAGGCACTTATAACTAGGAGTACTATCAGCTTATAGTCTCCTTGATAACTCCTCCTTCGTTTCTCTTTCACTATTGGTAGTGTTCCTGGACAGTGGTCCCCATCCGGACCCCAAGAAAGGATTCTTAGATCCAGCACAAGAAAGATTTCAGGGCAAGTCTGCAGTGCAAAGTGAAAGCAAATTTATTAAGAAAGTAAAGGAATAAAAGAATGGCTACTCCATGCACAGAACAACCCAGAGGGCTGCTGGTTGCCCATTTTTACGGTTATTTCTTGATAATATGCTAAACAAGGGGTGTATGCCTCCCCTTTTTAGACCATATAGGGTAACTTCCTGATGTTGCCATGGCATTTATAAACTGTCATGGTGGGAGTGTAGCTGTGAGGACGACCAGAGGTCCCTCTCATGGCCATTTTGGTTTTGGTGGGTTTTGGCCGGCTCTGTTATTGTAAACTGTTTAATCAGCAAGGTCTTTATGACCGATATTTTGTGTTTTGACCTCTTATCTCATCCTGTGACCTAGAATGAATTAACCATCTAGGAATGCAGCCCAGTAGGTTTCAGCCTCATTTTACCCAGCTCCCATTTAAGATGGAGTTGCTCTGGTTTACACGCCTCTGACAGAAGCAAAGGATTTCCTTTATTCTTGGGCTTTCTGTAAGATACTTAGGACAGATATGGAGATTCTCTTTTATTTATTCAATATCAAGCTTCTACTAGGGATACACACTGGGGAAGGGGTGCTACTCAGAGTGGTTAGGAAGCGGGTACTACTTTCCCAACTTTCTCTTTCTTTCAACCGAACTCAAATTGAATCCTAATAGGTGTATATTGCAGAGTGACCAAAAAGAAAAATAAAAGGTCAAGATTTGTGTCATGACCTAATTCATACTCTTGTACCAAAAAGGGGACTGGGGCTCATAGCTTTAGGCCTTCTCTACGTAATGTTTCTCTTCCAGATCTTCATCAGTGCTTATCAAATTTCCCTGCCCTGCCTCTCCACACACCACAAGTGCACATGCGTGCACACACATACACACCCCATTCTCTTCGAAGACCCTCTCTAACCTTTAATATTTGATTCATTAGGACCTTTCTGTGTCCAAAATATACCAGTATTTCTTGTGTTCTCCACTTTTCCTAGACTTCAGTCACAGGCTTTTCCTCTCCTTTTTTATGAATTTGGATTCTGTCAGCGGTAAGATACAATGTGCGTAGTCTGGAGCAGCCCTGGAAAATTTCTGCAAGAGTAACTTGAAAGCAAGAACACTTACTATAAGACTCAACATAGCCTGGTCTCATGAAGAAGGCACATCCCTTTCATTAATATGACTTTGACCCTACTCCTTGAAAAAAATAACATTACTTCACAATAGAGTATGTATTTTACTAACTTCTAAGCCAGTTTATACAAATAGGCTGCTATATAAGCTGAGAAGAACTTTGTGTCACTCAGAATAGGTGTCAATGATTTACAGTGCAATCTGACTCTCTTTGTCTCCCAAGCAGAATGGAACACTTTGAATTCATCCCATTATACAAGGTGGGGAGGAGACACTCCAGTTTTCTTAAATAACACTTTGAAGACCAATTTAGTCTCTTCAACTTAAGTTTTCTCTGATAAGTTGAGAGATTTTTGTATCATGCATAAGAATGACAGGAACTTACTAAGTGCTCAAAAATATGTACTGAGTTTAAAAGAAATAAGATTGGCAATTCTCACCTATATTAAATTTCTTTAGAATTTGTCATATGAGACTACTCATCCATGCAGCAAGTAATTATTGAAGGCCTACTCTGTGCCACGTACTGTTTTATGATACTGCTTTTCAGTGTCCACTCCCTGTCATGTCTCTGAAAGATTTACACACAAAGCATGACTTTAGTAATGCCTCTCATCATATATAATAATTTTCAAAAGGACCCAAGAGAGGAATGTTCTAACAAAGGTATATGGGAATAGTCGGTGGCAGGGAGCCCCATGTAGACTGAAAAGCTCCTGACCCCATTCCCACATTCCACTCTGATATCCCAGACTCTTTTTATCCTCTACCCTACCTTCTTAGATATGAAAAGCCAGGAGCTAACAAGGCCAACTAACAAACTTGAATTCTGCTAACATATAGTACAATGTATTTTGTAATTGACAGCAATTTTTATAATCACAAGGTTTCAACTTCTTTTTAATATAATCTTCAGTTTTAAAAAGTTTTTGTGAGGTACTTTTCTGTGATACAAAAATTGCATTATGCCTAGCTAGAAACTTTAAAAGGAAAAAAATAGAGTTAATCTAATCTTCTTTTATACTTTTTTTATATTATGTTTTCTAAAAGGTTTTACTGTCAGTTTATCTTATGTTAAGATACTCAAATTATTTCTCCAAGTACATTGCTGGGACTTTTGAGAAGCAGATACCACATACACACACACTAAAGTTACATCTCTTCTGAGTGTTTAGGAACCAGGATTGGTTGATTTGCTTTATATGTTTTTTTTTTAGCAAAACTTTAGTAGAAAATGATTATGTCATTAAAATTCTCTCATGATAATAGATTCATAAAAGCTATGACTAAATCCAGAAATTATAGACCTTTATTCTGAGATAAGATTGTGTTTTTACTCATAATTTTAAAAAAATTATGCATTCAAATATTAAGAATTAATGTGGGAATCAATATAAGATGAAAAAGGAATAGAAATGCATAGCAAGCCATCATTTAAACATAAAAAAATAGTTTTGTGACATGAAAAAGATGGCATTAACACACCCCTCAGCATAATTAAATTTTAGACAGGCTTCTGCCTCACTCAGACCTCCATTTTCTTAAAGTATTTACTTCAGAAAACTTATCACTGTAAACTCCTTCTCTGTTTATTTGAGATGTAAATCTTTTAGAAAGCCTCTTGCCAGTTTTATAGCCTAGGAATGTCATTCTCAATGACTTGGGAGCCATCCCTTCAAATGTATTCAGCAAGGAAGATAGCATCCCTATCTCTCCAGTTTCTCCAGAAGGATAGGAGCCTAATTTCAGTGGACATTTTGCTGTAAGTTGTAAAACTATCTCCTGCATGAATATGTGAGAAAGTTTACTTTTCCTCTGGGTAAGGCCAGTAATCACACATCGGTAGCCTATTCTCCCCTCCCACCCCCAACTCTAGCTGTTAAAGTCTGGAAAACTTCAGCTCTTTGTTTCAATGGCATCAAGGTCAGGCTGAGTTCTGGTCTCTCTCCTGTATTCTAGTAGTCTTGAATAAAGTCTGCCTTGCCTGTTTAACTTTGTCTAGTGCAATTTTTGCTTTGACAAGCATTATGTCCTATAATAGGTTATTCTATAACTGAGGTAAGTGGTTCAGAAATATATATAACTGAATGAAATATTAGCATTTTGTTTCTTAAATAGTAATAGTGAGTCAGCCACCACAAATTCTACAGAAATTATAGTTTATGTAATGTGTTCAAATGAAAAGGCTTCTGTGTCTGAATCTATCATAAATGTATCCACTTTATATGGGGGTATATAGCCTTCTATTTGTTCCTAAATATGTGATACATTTGTTTGTCTATAGAAAAAAACACAAAAGGCATCTCTTATTCACTTAACAAATCAGTCAATAAACCCAGAGATGCTGTATTTGAACTTTAAATTTCTCATGCAGAGAATCCAATACATTCTTCCACAGATTCCCTTTGGCATCTGAGTACATTTCTAGTGCCCTTTAAATTTTTATGGCCATTTCTCTTCCTGTCTTACCCTAGAGACAATGTTTCACTACATTCACAGTGTTTCCATGTCTTTACTTGCTAATTCCCCCTCCCCCAATTCTGAGTTAACGCATAGCTGCTAGACTTTGCTAGTTTCCCCCGGTAATATCTCTTTCTGGCCCTTTCACTCTCTCTCTCAACACTCTTATCATTGCCCTTAGTGCACAAGTAATAAGAGATTCCTAGTATTCCCAACGATTAACCCAAAATGTCCAATGTACACACACACACACATGCATATATATATAACTGTATTTATTTATGTTCATGTTTATATTTATAGAGGCATTCAATCTTCCACAGGGTCATGTAAGAAAACAATAACAAAAAAAGACCTTTATGTTAGAATATATATTGATTTACAAGAAAAGCTTAAAGATAGAGTTATGTCAGAAGCTTATATATCACTAATTTGTTTTATAAATTTAATGAATAACAAAAACATTAGACATTTTTGATTAGTTTTAAGTCTTTAAAAACTTTGTGATATGAATATTCTTTAAAAAAAATCAAGGTCAAGTAACAATAAGGAATGGAAAAATTGTATTCAGTTGAACATATTCACATGATAACTTAGAGCTTTAATGTAAAGTGAACATTGCTCCAATAAGTACGTATCTTTATGTACTATATCATCATGTAAAATATTAAACAAAATAAAGAGGAAATCGCTTTTAAAGTACGAAATACAGAAGCTGGTCCAAATTATATAAATTGGTGTGGCTGAGTTCACTTCATTAGTTCTCTAGTTTTAATGATGATTGTGGATCAACCATTATTGATTCTGCCAGAGTGGTGAGTAGTGATGTTGAAGAAAAACACGGTGATTGCATTGACAAGTTGTCACTTATTGTGTTGTCCTCATATCAATGGGATGCTGATGTAGTATTAATGATTTGTGCAGCTCATCCCTGAGTCCTCAGTTCTAGCAATATTAACTGAAGTAAATAAAGTATTGGCAATATCCAAAACCTCTTTTCTACTATAAGTTAGCAGCTTCTTTAGCTTTTGTAAAAAATAAGCTACATTATTTATGAATTGGTTTTAATTTCAATTGGTGAGATTGCTAGTAATATACTCCTTTTACCTGTCATGAGACATGTCCTGATGAATGCAGATGATCGTTGATAGGTAGCACCTCCAATGTGCAAAATTTTACTGTGAAATTATGTGAATTTGAATGTTACTTCTGTTTATGTTGGATTAAATTCATATTTCTAAATTCAGCAGCCTCTTCTCTCTCTCTCTTGGTTCATTTTCAACTGTCAAAAGTCACAGCTTTCCCCAAAGCATTATAAATAACATAAAACAAATGTAAACGAACAAGAAATAAGAATGACAAATTCCCAAGTTTTTTGAGGGGCAGGAGGAGGTGTATGAAAAATACATTCTTCATCAAATCCACAATTAAATTCTGTATCATTTTCATAGGTTCAGGAAATTATAAAGCATCAATAAATCTTACAGATTTTCTTTTATTCTTAGGTCATCACTGATATTTCTTTCTCTTAAATAATAAGTGCACCCCACCCAATTTTTATCCTTTGCATTACAAAAAATATATGGCAATTATAGGTAGAGTATTAGTAATCTATGACTGTTTTTCCTTTTATGCATGTCAAAATATATTAGCTGCATTATAAGGATTTAGAAACAAATTTCCTCCCATAGAAGAAATTAACACTAATAAAAGAAACTATCATCAGAGTGAACAGGCAACCTACAGAATGGGAGAAAATTTTTGCAATCTATCCATCTGAAAAAGGGTTAATATCCAGAATTTACAAGAAATTTAAACTAATTTACAAGAAAAAAACAGACAACCCCATCAAAAAGTAGGTGAAGGATATGAACACTTCTCAAAAGAAGACATTTATGTGGCCAAAAAACATACGAAGAAAGGCTCATCATCACTGATCATTAGAGAAATACAAATCAAAACCACAATGAGATGCCATCTTACGCCAGTTAGAATGGTGATCATTAAAAAGTCAGGAAACAACATATGCTGGAGAGGATGTGGAGAAATAGGAATGCTTTTACACTGTTGGTGGGAGTGTAAATTAGTTTAACCATTGTGGAAGACAGTGGTGAGTCCTCAAGGATCTAGAAACAGAAATGCCATTTGACCCAACAATCCCATTACTGAGTATATACCCAAAGGATTATAAATCATTCTACTATAAAGACACATGCACACATATGTTTATTGCAGCACTGTTTACAATAGCAAAGACTTGGAACCAACCTAAATGCCCATTAGTGATAGATTGGATAAAGAAAATGTGGTACATAAACACCGTTGAATACTATGCAGCCATAAAAAAGGACACGTTCATATTCTTTGCAGGGACATGGATGAAGCTGGAAACTATCATTCTCAGCAAACTAACACAGGAACAGAAAACGAAACACTGCATGTTCTCACTCATAGTGGCAGTTCAACAGTGAGAACACATGGACACAGGGAGGGGAACATCAGACACTGGAGCCTGTCGGAGGGTGGGGGGCTAGGAGAGGGATAGCATTAGGAGAAATACCTAACGCAGATGATAGGTTGATAGGTGCAGCAAACCACCATGGGACATGTATACCTGTGTAACAAGCCTGCATGTTCTGCACATGTATCCCAGAACTTAAAGTATAATGATAAAAAAAGGAAAAAAAAAAAAGGAAATGTGATCAAATACACTGAATTAGTTTTTTTTATAATCTTGCAGGAATATTTGCTCTTGAATCATATATGAAGTATATCTTTGACAACATACGCTACCAAAATTTAATAGGTAACTGAATAATGTTGAATAAATACGTTTGTTCTACAAAGGGAAAACAGTTTTTATGTCTAAAGATTTAATGGAATTGTCATGAAATATAATTCATTTTATTTCAAACATTCTTCATACTAAAATTTAAACCTCGTACGTTTCCTTTAGGATGTTCTCGACAAGAATTAGGACATGTAAGCATTAGAATTCTTAAGATCTACTATTCTCATAAATTAAAATACATCAAAGAATGCATAATGTTTATGCCAATTAATGTAGCCGAGGTATAATTTTTATTGTTTTTAAGCTACACTAAAACTATGCTTTAGTAAATGCAATTGACATTTAAAAATGATGTGTAATTGGAGGCCATTTTAAAGGCTTTTGTCAATATTTATCCTCTACAATTACTGATATTTTATTGTATCATCATCTACATTTCAAAACTCATCAAGTACTATTAAAAGTCTCTATGGCTGCATAACAAACCACCCTAAACTCAGTGGTTTAACACAAACAGTATCTTCTTTGCTCCCAGTTGTGTTCCACAGTGTCAAGATCTTTGATTGGGATTTCATGAAAGACTAAGGCGTAGCTGGGACAGCTTGAATGGGGCAATATGTGTGGGTCGTCGGCTGCAAATATTGATTTAATTTCTAGGGTTTCCTCCATGTAGCTACTCTATGTGTCCAGCTTTGGCTAACTCAAAAGGTGGTGGTTTCTTGGTTCCAAGAACAAATCTTCTAAGGAGCAAATCTTCATTGTGCAAATGTTTTAACAAGCCTGTTTGCTTCATTCTTACTAATGTCTCATTGGTCAAAGCAAGTCACACGACCGAACCCAGAGTCAGTGTGAGAAGAGACCACACAAGGATGTGAATATCTAGAGGTCTAAGTCATCTGGCACCACTGATGTCAGAGTCTACTACAGAACTATTGTTGGGGATATAGAATTCCTACCTACTGGGGATCAAATTTGAATGTAGGTTTCCTAGTTTAATTTCTTATTTTTATTGTATTTTTTCCCATTTATAATGTGAAAATCAGAGAAAAACATGAGAAGCTAAACTTATACCGAAAAGATGATGGTGAATCTTAACAAAATCTTCTCAGTAGTTTTAAATTAACAACTGGAAAGGAAAATAAAATAGAATTGTGGACTGAGGTTTGGAGTTATAGATACAATCAATATTTCTTCAGAAACAAACATAAAGCCAACACATGAGATTAAGCTATCCAATGACATCTTACACATTTTAAAGTAGTAATAATGAGTACTATACCATTTCCATCAATCTTTTTGCACTTTTTAGAAACTTTTAGGAATCTTCTCTGCAGTCGAAAGATGTTCATAATCAGTTTTTCGTTTTTTACATAGTAAGCACACTGGGTGACTTTTAAGAAATCTCTACTATATCTATACCTTCCACCAAATACTTGATGTTTTTGTGTTTTTGTAACTTAAATTTGTTGATTTATAACTCCCACTTCTGAAAGTAGACTATAAGATGCAGAGTGACTTGGATGCTTAAGCTACAGAATGGCTCGCATTACTTTATGTGCCCTCCTCAATATCACTGAGTAGGTATTTCACAGACTGCCTCCTTTGTAGCCTGGGTTACATATTTTTTGCAATTGCACCCAAATAACTTCCTGTCAAAGCATTTGCCATCAATCAATTTCCTTTCTCATCTGAATGTGGTTTTCTGATTTGAATCTTTTTCCTTTTCTCTCTTTATCTTTTCAAAGATTCTATTGTAAGAATCTCTATTTCAAGACAACCCACTTTAACTTCCTTTTGAGGTTCCCAACACCCAGTTTCCGTTTTCAAAATGATCTTCAATAGAAGTGAGTGGAACTGATATTCTAGTAGTTGCAAAAAATATATAGAAATAAATTTGCATATATTTGAAATTCATATAATAAGAACTAAAATTGGAGAGGGATTACTTTATATGTAAAAATACTTTTCAGATTGTAAAGTGTTATACAAATTTAAGGTGTTATGAATAATAATAGCGATGTTGATGGTGATCATGAAATCAGTAGCCTTTACTAAAGGGTATTTCAGCTATGAGGAGTTGTTCAGTTAATTTAATATTCATTGAAGAATAACTTCCAAACCATTGAACTGTCCAGATTATAATAGCAGCTATTTTAGGAATATTTTTTGCATAGGTTCATTTACATATTAGAGTCTCCTTAAAAGTTCACTTTCAATGCCAATCCATGTAAGATGCAAGTTAGTAACTTGGAATCCCTATCGTCAGGTGGAATAATTAGAAGACAATTTGATAATCTCCTGGGTCTGATATTTTTATAGATTGTTTACAAGTCTGTAAATGTTGGGTTTATTTTAAAATATTCCACAACAAAATATGGACATAATATGTGTGCTGTTTTGCACAAAACAAAAAATCAATGGCAAATCTTAAGTAGTGAAAGGACATCATTGTAAACTAGTTATTGATGTGCTAAAAGTCATTTACACCTGCCATGGAAGATAGATTGTGACACTATTAATTTAACTGGCAGAGAATATACTAACATAGCTGCCATGTAAGCCAGCAGTCCACCATCTGTAAAATTTTATGCATATTTTGTGCAGATAGCTATACAGTATTTTGACAACCCCAAATCAGCTTTAATCTATCAATTTCAAAGTTTGTCACCAGAAAGTTCATCTGAAGGAGAGTGTCTGTTCAATTCATGTTAAATACAAAATGATTACAGTAGTTAACGCAAAATGCACCATTTCTTCAAAAAATAAAGTTGTTTAACATGGTTATTATGTACTTTCAAAGCATAATACAGTTTTTTTAAAAGCACATCTTAAAACACCAATTTACAGTAGTATAATGAAAGATATATTTTCTCATGGAAGGCATATGGCAATAGCAGTAAAAGTAAAGATGCTTTTCTCTGCAATAATTCTTCATTCACATAACAATATGTAAAGGGATAAATGGTGTAGTGCTGAATTTTCATTTCTGGTTCACTTTGAGGGAGGCTTGAGAAACTATCGCAAAGTGAACATTTTTTCAATAGTGTCCACAACTTTGTCATCCTTGGGCATTTAATGCCATTTGGCTTTTAGTAAAGTGTGGATCCCTTTAAAAGAGAGGCAGAGCTGTCTCTTCAGTGTCCCCTCCTTAACCATTCCAAGGGTAGCATTAAATAGCAGTTGAAAACTATCGAGGTACACAAAAGATCTGCCTCAAAGAAATTATAGTAAGAAATGGTGTTTCAACATAGCACTATTGCTAACATATGATCACTTAACACTTTTTATTTTTTATTTTTGTTCTCACCAACCACCCAGTTTTAATATTTAACTCAGATGTTGCATTTGGTGAAACAGCAAAAGGAAAATAATAATGAAAAAATGATAAAAAAAACTAATAAGCATCATGGCTCTTCAAAAACCATAATGGGGCATAATCACACTAAGTACATGAATGGTGCACATATTTTGCTTGATATTAGGACACATACTCCAGGTTAGATACATAAGGATTTTGGAATTTTTTTCTTTATCAAGTATGCTTTTTAAATTATTAAAAATCATTCATCCCAATCTTTCTTATTGTACAAGAGTTTTTGGACCGATTGTAATGAAAGTTATTTTTGTCCAATATGTTTTCCTGTAATTGTGTAACAGTTGAAGAGCACTTTCCATTAAAAAAAAAAAAAGGTTTAGGGCCGGGCACGGTGGCTCATGCCTGTAATCCCACCACTTTGGGGGACCGAGGCAGGTGGATCGCTTGAGCACAGGAGTTTGAGACCAGCCTGGGCAACATGGTGAAGCCCTATTTCTATAAAAAATACAAAATTTAGCTGGGTGTGATGTGGTGCAGCTGTAGTTCCAGCTCCTTGAGAGGCTGAGGCAGGAGAATAGCTTGAACCCGGGAAGCAGAGGTTGAGGTGAGATGAGATTATACGACACGAGATCCAGCCTGGGTGAGAGAGTGAAACCTTGTCGCAAAAAATTAAAAAAAAAAAAAAAAAAAAAAAACAGAAAGAAAGATTTAGTTGGGTAGAAGGAGAATGGGCTTGTGCCTTGGCTGTGTGCTGACAGCAGAAAGATTTTACTGTTCTATAGAAAAATGTCTGAATATAAATTGACACACACAGGATATATTAAATAACTGTTCAATATTTTCTTTATCCCTATGTGTGGAAATTTGTAATTACAAATGTTTTCATTTATAGATCTAATGGTATTACAGGATCATGTCTATAGGTTGTGCATAGTGAAATCTATTTCAACAACTCAAAGTTTAAAGGACATATCCTTCAAAATAGGAGCCTACTCCTCATTGCTTATATTGCCATCTTCTACTCCTTATTATGTCGCAGTTGGCTTTTTATCCCACTATTTTTATTTTTTTTATTTTTTTTTTTATAAAAATATATATTTTTTATTTTACTTTAAGTTCTGGGATACATGTGCAGAACACGCAGGTTTGTTACATTTGTATGTATGTGCCATGGTGGTTTGCTGCACCTATCAACCCGTCATCTAGGTTTTTTTTTTTTTTTTTATTATACTTTAAGTTCTAGGGTACATGTGCATGACGTTTATATCATGTATAACTCCCCAATGCAATCCCTCCCTCCTCCCCCCTCCCCATGATAGGCCCCAGTGTGTGATGTTCCCCTTCCCGAGTCCAAGTGATCTCATTGTTCAGTTCCCACCTATGAGTGAGAACATGCGGTGTTTGGTTTTCTCTTCTTGTGATAGTTTGCTAAGAATGATGGTTCCAGCTGCTTCCACGTCCCTACAAAGGACGCGAACTCATCCTTTTTTATGGCTGCATAGTATTCCATGGTGTATATGTGCCACATTTTCTTAATCCAGTCTGTCACAGATGGACATTTGGGTTGATTCCAAGTCTTTGCTATTGTGAATAGTGCCGCAATAAACATACGTGTGCATGTGTCTTTGTAGTAGAGTAATTTATAATCCTTTGGGTATATACCCAGTAGTGGGATGGCTGGGTCATATGGTACATCTAGTTCTAGATCCTTGAGGAATCGCCATACTGTTTTCCATAATGGTTGAACTAGTTTACAATCCCACCAACAGTGTAAAAGTGTTCCTATTTCTCACATCCTCTCCAACACCTGTTGTTTCCTGACTTCTTAATGATTGCCATTCTAACTGGTGTGAGATGGTATCTCATTGTGGTTTTGATTTGCATTTCTCTGATGGCGAGTGATGATGAGCATTTTTTCATGTGTCTGTTGGCTGTAAACGGCTTTAAAGTTCATATGGAACCAAAAAAGAGCCCGCATTGCCAAGACAATCCTAAGTCAAAAGGACAAAGCTGGAGGCGTCACGCTACCTGACTTCAAACTATACTACAAGGCTACAGTAACCAAAACAGCATGGTACTGGTACCACAACAGAGATATAGACCAATGGAACAGAACAGAGTCCTCAGAAATAATACCACACATCTACAGCCATCTGATCTTTGACAAACCTGACAAAAACAAGAAATGGGGAAAGGATTCCCTATTTAATAAATGGTGCTGGGAAAATTGGCTAGCCATAAGTAGAAAGCTGAAACTGGATCCTTTCCTTACCCCTTATACGAAATTAATTCAAGATGGATCAGAGACTTAAATGTTAGACCTAATACCATAAAAATCCTAGAAGAAAATCTAGGTAGTACCATTCAGGACATAGGCATGGGCAAGGATTCATGTCTAAAACACCAAAAGCAACGGCAGCAAAAGCAAAAATTGACACATGGGATCTCATTAAACTAAAGAGCTTTTGCACAGCTAAAGAAACTACCATCAGAGTGAACAGGCAACCTACAGAATGGGAGAAAATTTTTGCAACCTACTCATCTGACAAAGGGCTAATATCCAGAATCTACAAAGAACTCAAACAAATATACAAGAAAAAAACAAACAACCCCATCAAAAAGTGGGGAAAGGATATGAACAGACATTTATCCCACTATTTTTAAAATTATCTATGCAAGATCACAAATAACCTCTTAATTGATATGTTAATACCAGTTTTCTTTCTTTTTCCTTTCCCAAGTATTTAAAAATGCAAATCAACCACTACTTGAAGCTTTTGTTTCCTTACTTAGATGATCATTTTTTCTGTTTTCCCTTCATAGTTCTTAACCAATTTCACGATTCCTGAGTATAAACAATCTTCATGGTTAAGTTTTTATACTTCCTCCTTCTATTTTTGCTATGTCTAAATAAATTACCTAGACTCTTAAAGAATGAACTATTTCAAATCTCTTCCTAGCCTACCTGGCCAATGTTAATTCCTTTTTCTAAATGTCTACTAGACATTGATCAATTAATGTTATTCATTACATGTAGTAGTTACATATACTTCACCAGGCTTAACTTTGGAGACAAAAACATGAGGAAAAGCAAGATAGCCATTGCCATCACAGTTCCTTAATTCTTACGGGAGAACTAGAATTCAAATAATCACACAAATTAATGTAAAATTAAATATGTGATAAAGGGTATGAGCAAGTATGTTGTAAGAGCGTGACCTAGAGAACGCTGTTGTTGGAAGTCAGGTTTAAAGTGAGATATAAAGACTTTTGGTAGAAATTAACTAGGTGAGAAGGAGAGGTAAGGTGTTCCAGACAATTAAAATCACAGGTTTAAAGGTCATTAGCGAGCATGTTCTGGTTTGTTTGTATCTGAAAAAGGCCATTGTGGCTGGAGCACATGTGAGATGAAGCTAGTCAGGAGATGCCAGAGCTTAATGTCCTTTGTAAGCTATGACAAATAATTTTTATCTTTATCCTAAGAGCAAATTTTTAAGCAATATGAGGAGTGGTGTGGTATGACAGACGCTCATTTTGAAAATGTAGTGCTAGGTACAGATTGGAGAAGATACTTGGGGGAGCCTAGAGAGGTAGAGAACAGTGAAGAAACCCACTGAAGTGGTCTAGATAAAGGATTATCACACAGCAGGCTAAGCCATAGTGATGTACTGATTTGGAAGTGGCAGTGAGAGAAAGGAGGTTCAATGATTATGTCTTCCAAAGAGGGTTGTCAGATAAAATAAAAGATGCCAGTGAAATTTGAATTTCAGATAAACAGTAACATTTTTAGTGTATGTCCCATTTAATATTTGAAAGATATAACGCACACACACATGTGCACACACACACATGTGTGTGCACACACTTGGGAGGCCGCAGCCTCCCAAGGAGCTGGAACTACAGCTGCACCACATCACACCCAGCGAATTTTTGTATTTTTCATAGAAATAGGGCTTCACTGTGTTGCCCAGGCTGGTCTTAAACTCCTGTGCTCAAGAGATCCACCTGCCTTGGTCTCCCAGAGACCACATAACTCAAATTTGTTTGCTAAATCTTACAACCCGTTTTCCAGCTTGCCATATCTGATTTAGAAGCAATGGAAGAGAACCAGGTGAACAGGAGTAAGGTTTTGCTCATGTGGCATTCCTTTTAACTCTAGACAGCTGAGAAGAAATGTGAAACAGGCACTTGAATCTTGAATCTGGAACTGAGAGGAAAGGTCTGGGCTGAAGGTATTTTTGTATGGTTTCTTCAGAAATATATCAAATTTCACATGTTCTAAACAAATGTATACTTTTAATCATCAAACCACTTCCTTCCTGAAATTTCATCTTTGTGTTAGTGATACACAAAGTAGCAGATATAACCTCTTATTATCCCCAAATAACCGTTATCCCCAAGTAAGCAGAAATGAAACAATAATTATTGTAGGCTTTTCTTTTATATTGTCCTACTGATCCAGTCAGTTATCAAGTATTTCTACTTATCACCCCAATATCTCTCAATATCAATGTCACTCATTATGTCTATTCTTTATTTTTGAAATCGCATTAGTTTGAACACTCATTGTAAAAGTAAGTTCTAATCAGTTTCTAGTTTGTTGCTTCTAGGATCAATTTTTAAGCTTGTAATGCTTTGCTATTTCCAATAGAATAAAGGTCACTATAATCTTAATATTTTTGCATGAAGTGACTAAAATAATTTTTTCTTGACTGTAAGAGTCTAGAAGGCCAAACAAATCTTTATATAAATGCAAATATTTATGCTAAATGAATTTTCACTTTTACATGTAGTAAAGCTAAACAGCTGAACACATAGAAAAATAGTCTAATTGTTTATTATCCAAAAAATGATTTCTTAAGAATGGAAGAGATAAGAGATAAGATAGACAAAAGTGTCAGGAATCAACATGACAGTTTAAATTCTAAACTTTTGATTCATGATCATGTTGACCACTTAAGCATAAATCTGTTAACACAGGACGTGAGTATAGTATTAAGAAGATATAGATCTTTCAGAGGAAAAAAATTTATTGGTATTTTTCACCGAGCAATTCACAATTATTTTGAGCTAAAAATGATTTTCATGTCTCTCCAATCCCAAGGTACTCAACTATCACTCCTACGGTGACATTATTATTCAATTTGCAGGCAGTAAGGAATGCTTCTAGTTTCACAACTGTGCTATTACTAGGACGATGCTTGTTGCACAGTCACTTTTCTGCTGGGAGTACTTCTATTCTGTTATTTCAAGCATGAAAAGTACACTATTAGGTAAATAAATCTGTGCACAGTGAAGAATGAGCATGACCTAACAAAAAGCAGTAAAATAAAAGCCAAAAGACTTCCTGAGTTACTTGATCTTTATTGGTAGAGATTATCCATCAATTTTCTTATAACGTAATGTATTTCTGAATCCACACTGGGGATATTATCTAAGATTTTTCTCTTTGGGTAGTTAGATCCATACCTGCATGCTTTAAAGAAAGGAGTGGACCATGTTGTAGAAAGTGGACAAGATTACTTTTAAAATAGAATGAGTTGGAGACCACTGAGACAATAGAATATTAAGATAAATGGTCATTACTCATATGGTAAATGCAATTGGAGATTATTTGAAGGCGGTCACCTGATGGAAAATAAACTTTTAAGAAAAATATAACTTCTTGATGAGGGCTGTCATTTGACCCCATTATGGTACCTTGTCAGTGATATCTTTCATCTCCAATGGGATGGCATGTGCTAGTCAGTTTTGTGGTTATATGTCAAGTCATTCAATTCCTGTGTATGTCTTTCAAAACAGGGAAGGGCAGAGATGAGAAGAGGGAAGGGATATAAACTGACTTTGAACTCAAGATGGACTTTGTGAGTACTTCATCAAAACATAAGAATCTCTATTCCCATGACCTTGTCTAAACCTTTCTTAACATTTCATTTTTTCCTAGCATATATCAAATCTTCATTCTTTCATTTTTTCCTAGCATACATCAAATCTTCATGCCAAACTCACCTTTAAAAAGTGAGTTTCATTCCTTTCATTCCTTTTATTCAAATTTGCTTCTCCCCAGTGGTGCCACATCTACAATGCTGTCCCTTCCTATCTTTGGCTGAATTCTTAATTTACCCCTCTCACCCATAAGCTGTTGTCCCCTAAGGTGACAAAGTAATAGAGACTTGCACCATTTGACTCTCAGAAGCATAAAGACCAGGATGGAAATAAAGTTCATCCCGAAATGACACCCAAGTGCTGTCCAAATGCAAGTGAGAATCAGAGAGGAAACTTAAGCAATATTCAAAGTCCCTTTGCAGTCATACTCAGTCTTCTCCAAATTCTCCCAATACAAAACCCTGAGAATTTGCAAAGAAAAAGGAAGAAGGGGCAGGTGGTTAACATGTATCTTGTCCTTTGCCACTTTTAAAAACATAATGCCAAGGCAAATCCAGATGCCTCTCCACCTCATGCAATATTGAGAATCTTACAAAGTACAGCTATTGCATACCAATGAGGGTTGCCTTCCCTGTCTCTTCCTTGATCATCAGGGGTTGTAAAGAACGCTAAGCAAATTTGCATCCAGACATATGCAGAGGAAATCTAGTGTGATTATCTTGGGTCTAAAGGAATAATAGGACAACATTATGTAAGGTATGGACATGATATTATGCTTGGACATGATATTATGCTTTGAGAGATTAGCAGATGTCGCGGCTAATTTGAAGAACATGATTCAAAATAAAGGTAAGGAGGTAGGCAGGAGTGTGACCATGAAGGACCTTATCAGCTACATTTAAAATTCTGGTATATATCTTAAAAGTAATTAAAAATTCTTTAATAATATATTATATGCTTAATGTAGAAGATCTCATTAATACCATTCCTACAGCTAGTATTTGTTTGGTGCCTGCTACAAACAAGGCACTGAAGTGCTTCCTCCTCTAATAATTTCTTGACTCTTCAAATGATATTTGAACCCTGCTTCATCCAAATCCTTATAGCATTTTTATCATTAAATTTCTTATTATGTAATATGTATTTTAAATTTACATATGACATGTTAATCTCTGGCCCTTTGTCAAAATTTACAAAAGATCATTATTTCTTTATTGTTGTTATTTTTGCATAACTTTTTACTTTTGCAGTTAAAATACTTCCTAGAACAACATTGTTTGTACTAGGAGTTTATTTGGGGGTTCAGTATTGTTGAACTCTTTAGCAATAGAGAAGCAAGAATTATTAGATCAAAATGACCCTAAATTCAATTTTGATATCCTCTATATTTTAAATTATAAGGGGTTCTGACACAATATAAAGACCTCAAATTCCAAACTCTCAAACTACTGAAGTCCTTTCCAGAGGCGCTGATGTTGCTTAACTCTTCATTTCACTGTCTTTCATCTGGAATAGAACAAAGACATTTGAGATCAGTGACCACAAGCAGATCATATTAGTAGACCTGCTATCAACTTGTCATATCAGTGCTCAGTTACTCTCACTAAATTCATTTTGTATTGTTTATCAACATAGGCAGGGAGTTCAGAGAATTCATGATAATAACCATGGAGATGAAAAGATTGACAGGGAGGAATCATTATGGAGTTAAGCAAGTTTACACCCTATCCAATTAACTTCAACACTACTATCTGAGTTAACAACCGAAAGTAAAACAAACAAAAAAGGCTTCATCACTAAGGAAGAGTAATTCCTTATAAAAATAATTGATATTGTGCGCAAGTATTTCTGAATATGTATCAGTAAAGCAGAGTCATCTCAATGAAGCAAGTGTCACGTATCGTAAATATTTCCTAAATACTCTGCTATGGGAGGGATCATTACTTTTTAACATTCTCTAAAGTTAAATTAAAGAATGAAGACTCCAGATTATTGTTTCTCAAAGCTCGGTTCATGGAGAATTTGCATCAGAATAATGTGTGCTTTATTCATTCATTTGTTAGTAATTTATTCACTCATTCTTTCATCAACTATTTATTGTTTTTCATATAACAAGTATTATTTAATGTTCTGGGGTTGTAGTGGTGAAACTAAGAAAGCACCTTCTCTTGCTATTAGAGATGTGTATTATTTAAAAGGAAATTGTCCTAGGCCCAACACTGACCTACCAAATACGAATATATGGTGATTAGACCATCCAAACTTCTGTCTTAGATTTATAGGTAACATTGCTAATAGGGAGAAAAACTGCCCACAGTTAATTATTTCTGTGAGATATAACTTTTAAATAATGTATATTTTTCCACAATTTGTTTTCCCAAAACTATATATTAGAAATTAAAATAAAGAGTTCTCTTTCCTTATGTATAAGCACATGTATATACACAGACAACCCTCGAATTTTCTCACTCATGCAGGGAACTGAAGACACACACTAGAAACATCTAATCCTCTTTTATTTGGGCAGGAGGCTTCTGTTAAGCATTAAATGAACTCTTCAATAGACTTATTGAAGCCTGACCACTTTCTCTATGATTTTTACATTTGATTACTTCTTCTGTTCTATTTGCATCCCCGACCATCTTTTTAAAAATACATATTTAGTAATACAGATTGGATATGACTTACTGTTTCATCTGTTTCACCAATAGCATTCATATTTTCCAGATTATAAATTTAGCCTAATGTCAATGTTTTCTTATAGTGATCCTACACTACTCTTTCTGCCTCTTTAATTACAATTTAAGCCCAGATCCCTTTCATGTTTTTTAACTGGATTCTTTTTCCCTCATAGCTTTCCTAATTATTCTTTCACTCATGCCATTTTTGGTTGGGAAGGGGATCAATATCTTAACTAAATTTTTTTTTTAATGTGTCACCTGCTGATGTTAGAAGGCTTAGGCCCCACACAGCCAATAAAGTTAGCAAAGTCACTACCCCCAAGATAAAGTGAGACTAATTTGCTTTGGCAGCCAACATGTCCCAAGAGATTTGGGAGCCCAGCCAACCTGAACTCAGAAGCAGTGATAAAGCTGTCGACCGCCCAAGATTCCCTTCACTCTGATTCAGTGCAAAAAGGGTGGTACAGGACAAAGTGGTACCCAAATAGATTTTTTGCAGCCTAGATTTCATCCACAGTATGGTGCTATGAACCAAGTCACAATTAAGACAGGAAATAATGTAGAATAAAGCAATGCATCTTTGACAGAAAACATTTTAGGGTATCAAAATAATATGCTAATTATACAGTGATTTTTCTGCAACTGAGGAAGCTACAAATACTTTTCTAAGTATAATTTAAATGGATTCATTTACTTGCATTTTATGACCCCCAATACTCTTGTGAATTTACAGAGGCACATTTAGAAGAACAGAGTTGTGATGTCACCTATATACTTGGATGCTTTCAGTTGAATATATTTTTTTCCAGTGGATTACCATGAAATACCCCTGTAAAGAGCATATTCAAGATGTTCTTGATTAGCTTCAGAGCAGGTATGCACTGCTAGCAATTTCTCAGTGTCAGGATCAAATACAGTGATCATCTTAGCATCATTTCATTCATGGAAATTCCCATAGAAAAGTTAATCATGTAGAAATTTTAAAAATTCTGAACCCTGACATTCAATGTGTACAAGAAGAAACAAATATGACCAAATTGAACAAGATAGTAATAAACAAGTAACAATAATAACGATAATTGTGCATTTTTAATAACTTCATTAAATTTGGAATCTCTGATTCACTTAGTATATGTATACCATATAAAACTTATTTGTAGCTCTGCAAAGTAGTATAGGCCTAAGTTTTGCATTTTTCATCATTAAACTTGAAGGCTTATTTTAGAATTTTGTAGGAATTAATAGAATGTACTTTCTGTGAAGCTATCTTAAAGATTCTTAGAGAATTTTGAAATATTTTATGATGAATGAATCTTCCATATATTATACAAGATACTATAGTTTGCTGACATTTGAGGTTTTCTTTGATATCAAGGCAAGAAAATGAAATACTTAGATTCGTATTCCTAATTTCTCTCCCCATTTATTTCTGTCATCCTGCTGTTTGGCAGCTGCAAACCTAGCTCTTACCTCTAGGCAAGCAGGCAAGCAAGCGTCTCTTTCCTGAACTAATAGCCATGTAGCTCCTTGGATTAATTGGCAAGTCAGTGGTGCAGCCTGTGTGTTGTTTCCCCAGGAGACCTGGTACTTCACATCAGCAACTTTTTGAATTCAGTTTGGCCTTAAGTTTGCTCCCAATCTTAACCCTTTTTTGGCCTCTTATATTCAAATGGATGGTCATATTGAGTATATTGCATATACAGTACAGGGATACATCTATCAATAAAACTCAAGAAAAGTGGGAAAGAGCCACTGATTTTTTTACAAAATAGCTGAAACATGCTTTCAAGAAAGTTTCTTTTAAAAACTATCTTTTGTTTTGATCATTTGTATAAAGGAAGATCTTTAAGAGACTCTTAAGAAAACCCCTTTTTATGTGTTTTGCTGGATAGTTTCTATTTTAAATTATTTAAATTCTTAATTCCTTATACTTATTTAACCTTAGCAGAATAGATTGAAAATTAGAAGTTTTACTCCTGACTTGACCACAGACTTTTAAAATAATCTTGGAAACTCAACGTAAAGTAGGTTTTCTTCTGTGTAAGATTAACAATTTAGATAAGGTAAGACCTTTTCCAACTCCAAATTTCTGGATATATTTTAAAAATTCAGCCAGTGATTTGAAATATATTGTCAGTGATAAAGTCAGAGCCTCAAATACTTTTAATTATTTTAATTAGTTTTTCTGCTTAACAGAAGAAACTTTACTAGAGCTCAGGTGTTCTGCTTCATTTTTTTATTCAAGCACTACCTGAATTGAATGATTCATGAGTAATCTTAGCAAGAACTGCTTAGAAATTATTCTCTTCAAATGACCAGTGCTTCAGATAAGAACTGTCCAGTGGAAAATAGTTTGTCACATAAGCAATTTTTTTTTCCAGAGATAGGGGTCTCGCTCAGTCACCTAAGCTGGATTGGGTGTGATTGCAGTGGTACAATCACAGCTGAGCTCACTTCCGGCTTGACTGCTGACTCAAAGGATCCTCCCCTCTCAGCCTCCCAAAGTGCTGATTAAAGGCATGAGCCACAGTTTCTTTCTCCCTTCCCCCTCCCTTCCCCTTCCCTTTCCCTTTCCTTGCCATATCACTCTGTCACCCAGGCTGGAGAATAGTGGCCCAATCACAGCTCACTGCAGCCTAGAACTCCTGGACTCAAGCAGTCCTGTCACCTCAGCCTCTCAAATAACTGGGAACTATAGGTGTATGGCACCATGAGAGACTCTACGTAAGTAATTCTAAATTTTCTAGTAGTCACATTTAAAAACTAAAAAGAAACAGATGCAATTATTTTTAATATATATATTAAGCCAATATATCCAAAAATTGTCATTAAGACATATAGTCAATATTTTAAAACATATTCATAAAAATATTTTACATTGTTTTTTTCTTGCGTATTTTATATTTTCAGTACATCTCAATTTAGGCAGTAAATTTGTATCAGAAATAATTTATCTGCATTTCAAATGCATAACATTTACAGTTGAAAAAGTGAATTTATAGCTCCAAGTTATCCCACACATACTTACAAAGTTTTTAGTTAATTTTACAATTAAATTAAATTTAGTTAGATTTATATTAAATTTCAAAATTGAGTTCATTAGTGACACTAGTGACATTTCTAGTGCTCATGAAGCACATTTGCTGCGGTATTTGTGGGTATCTACACATAGAGCCACTTCTCACTGGAGATTAAACTTGAACATTTGCTGGCTTCTAATTTACCAGCAAAAATTCTACAAACGGTAAAAGAGATTTTCCTGTTAAATGCACACAGTTTAATGAAATATTAAGATAAATAATTTTGCCTGACTTTAAAAAAAATTCTGGTTCTTCTGTACAAATATGTGTTGCTTATATGAACAATAATTATTATCCTAGACTTTTTATTTTTGAGGTAATCCAAGTCACTCACCCTGTTCTTTAAGTAATCTAAAATCAGAGGCAATCCTTGCACAATATTTTTCTATTTTTTGCTGAGCTTTTACAATTTTGCAGGATAAAGCATCTCAAGAATGGAGAGAGAATATTGTCTAAATCAAAATATTTAAATACACTTGGGCCTTGATTTCCTAAGTACATATACTGCAAATGATCTTTTTGAAGCTCAAATTTTCTAAGCTATGAGTGAAAATTACTGGAGAAGAGGAAAGGTTTTTAACTTTGAATATAGTATTTTTTCTTATAACAGCAACTATTTGTTCATTGTGAAAAGCACAGCTAGACATCAGATTTTAGAAGTGAAACAAAATTAAAGATCATGTAATCTAAATTGCATGTTGCACAGGTAAAAATACTGAGCCCCAGAGAGGCAAAGTGACTTGTCTAAGATCACCCACAATTTTGTCACACATCCTGGGCTAGAACTCAGGTTTTTTATTTTTGTAGTTAGTACTTTTCCCCAAGCATTATGTATTAATCGATGAGCATAAATATAACATTGCAAAATTGGTACACTTAATTTCAAAAGGCTGGTAAGTAAGAACATAGAACAATAGAAAATTTAATTCTCACTTCTGCATACCAAAACACATTCCTAAATCGTAGCAGTAACAATTTTGTTCATTACATGCTTTTAATTCTCTCTAATTCTGAAGAAGTGCTTAGAACCCCATATAAATGTAGAAAATACAAACTAAAAACATAAAATTTACTATAAAACTTTTTAAAAAAGAGTAAATATTGCAAATGAAGTCCTCAAAGTGGAAGGTGAAGATCAATATATTTAATAGGGCATAAACACCCTCTGAGGCCGGGCGCGGTGGCTCAAGCCTGTAATCCCAGCACTTTGGGAGGCCGAGATGGGCGGATCACGATATCAGGAGATCGAGACCATCCTGGCTAACACGGTGAAACCCCGTCTCTACTAAAAAATACAAAAAAACTAGCCGGATGAGGTGGCGGGCGCCTGTAGTCCCAGCTACTCCGGAGGCTGAGGCAGGAGAATGGCGTAAACCTGGGAGGCGGAGCTTGCAGTGAGCTGAGATCCAGCCACTGCACTCCAGCCTGGGCGACAGAGCGAGACTCGGTCTCAAAAAAAAAAAAAAAAAAACCCTCTGAATATAGAGCAGCTGTTAATATGAAATGATAAAATGAAAATATCAGTTTACTTCACCAGATACATTATATTTTACCTACAAATAGTAACCTAAAAATGCTGAATCATATTCTTGTTTAAAAATGTGTATAAGTTTAACACAGATGTTACGGAAGTAAAATTCAGAAATTCATTTACAAATCAGATTTGTTAGATGCCTGTAGATTGATAGTAAATTAATTTCCCAAACATTTCAAGTTTGTAAAGAATGAATATTTCAGGATGATCTAAGCTAATGTAATTCTAAAAAGTTAATCAAAAATTGCTACATAAAATATTGATAATCATGGAAGCTAAATGCTGAATACACGGTAGTTCATACACTTATTTTCTCTACTTTCATATATATATTCAACATTTTCATAATATAAAACCTAAAAAAAGATGAAAAATAAGATGCCTATTTCTCAAGTTAATGTAATTGTAATAGTCTTTGCAGAGATGTGGTTTAAAAAGAACTATTAGTAATAAAAAAATTCCTAAGTATTTTGTGTAATCATTATAAGTTAAGAATACCTTGAAACATTGTTGCATTTAGGGATTTAAGAAAAAGCTCACAAATGCAAACACCTAGGATGGATCTACGCTCTTAATAGTAGGAGCTCCTACACATTCCCTAGAGTGTCCACTCCAATGTTAACATGGCTTAACCTTAACTTTTTCAGTTTTAAATTTGTAATTCAAACTATTGAGAAAAATAGCTGACTCTTTACTTGAGTCAGCCAATGGACTAGCTCCTTCTAGGTCAACTGACCATTTCTGGTCCAATCAGATGAAGCCTAAGGAATGAGGCTGTCTGTCATATGATATATGCGGAACCAATCTCTTCAGTGCAGTAGATGGCATAAGTTATTTCTGAAGGGAGAGGGATAGAAAGGAAATAATGGATATTTAAATATTACCTTTTTTGCATTAGTACTGCACTGTCTTCCATGTTTCTGCTGGCCTCAATGTGTTTGCTTTTTAATCAAAAGTTATGATATCCATACATATATATTTACTTACATTAACTTATTCATTTTATTTTAGTATTGTGCTGACATAGTATAATCTGTTTCTCTACCACTCCAACTTGTGAGTGATAAAAGGGTCCAGAAAAGTCTGTAACAAGATGGCATTTCTAAGTCTATCCACATCCAACTTCAGAACTTCAAGTTTCTTCAAATATCTCCTCATTTAATTCTTTAGGAGCCTTTAGGAGTATCCCATGTTTTTTCTTTTGTTTTTCTTTCCCTGAAAACGTCTCTTTCACAGCAGTTTTTTTTCTCTTCTTTCTGACAGTGCTTTCACAAAGATAATCAATGTCTAGGCTAGACATTTGAGAAGCCATCACATGTCTATTTTCTGTCACCACCAAAGCATCCAAAGCATCTAGTGCCAATACTGCCTATGTATGGAACTTATATGGCTCCATTCAGATCTCTCAGCAATTTCAGCATTGGCTTGTTATATTTTATTTTTATTTTGGGGGTATCTCTCCTTTGGGTTCGAACTTATGTGCATGTGAACATTTAAAATACATTAACTTATTCAATATTTTTTATTTTATAGTGGGCGTATCAGTTTTTTTTCCCCCTGGTTCATTATCCCTCTCTTTTCCTTTTGGCAAAGAGTTTCCAATTTCCCAAAGGAAATTTTCAAAATTATGTTTTCTTCTATTTTCTGCCACTGTGGCTTGGCTTGGGGCTGACTGACTCCTTGTAATCTCAGACATGAGTAGATTATTCAGCCAATAGGTATATCCCGTCTCCTTAACTGTATTGGTTGGTTCGGTGATGAACATATGACCCAAGTAAAGCCAATAAAAATCAGCCCCAGGACTTTTAAAGACACATTGAGAATAAAGCAGTATCTTTCCCCTGGGATTTGTGAGATGAGACACTATAAGCCTGAAATAGCTATCTTTGTCATAAAATTGGGAGAATTTAAAAAAGTGAAGATGAAGAATATCAGAAAAACTTGAAGAAATAATATAAGTCTAGTAATGCTTTCACACGCATGTGGAAGGAGGGATAACTCTTGTTGAGTTTGTTTGTTATAAACCCTAAGTCATTTAATAGTCTTGTAATTTCTTTCTTGTTTTTATTAAAATAAAAATAAAATAGAAACAAGCACACCAGCAAGAATATTAGTTTTAGGTGTTGAAAAACATAATGTTTATACAAATTGGTAAGTTTTCATTTTATTAGTAAGTAAATTTTATTTTTTTAGTTTGATTTTTTTAAATGTTATTTGCAACCCAAAGAACCCTGATTAACACAAGCATCTCTTATGTATCAGAGATATGCTAAAGACTGGATGATGGATTGAGAGACGTGCTCCTTGGCCTCATAGGATTTATATTCTTGGGTTATTTTCATTCTATGTGACAAACATAAAATTCTGTCAAATCACCTATTTTTTGCTGCTGTTGTTTGACAAGAACACTGTTGTTGTGGGCAGGAGATACGGAAATACTGAGTAGAAGAGGGTGGTTCCCCAGCAAAGTACCCACGCCCAAGCCTGGAAACCTTGGTCCTAAATGAGAAAAGACATTCCAAAATGTTGCTTTTTTGCCCAGCATGCCCTGCTATCATGTACCCATATAAGCCCCAAACCCCAGGCTCCACGAGCAGATGGGCAGATGAGCAGATGAACAGAAGAGCAGAGGAGCACAAGAGTAGTGTGGCAGAAAAGGAGAGAAGTGAAGGAGCATCTGAATGTCAAGAGAGGTTCAGCTGGGAACAGTCAGGGAGGAGATTGGCCACAGGACAGCTGAACTCCAGGAGAAGGTCAACTTACCACTCCATCTTCTTTCCAGCTCCCCACCCATGCCTCTGAGAGCAACTTCCATCACCCAATAAAATCCCTGCACTCACCATCCTTCAAGTCCACTTGTGACTTGTTATTCTTTCTGGACGCTGGACAAGAATCTGGGTACCAAGAGGGCACTGAGCTAGTTAACACATAAGCCGTCTGCAGACGGCAGACCTAAAAGAGCACTATAGCACACCAGCTGGGGCTTCAAGGGTCCCAGGAAAACACCCTTATGTGCCACTGTGGGGCCGGAGCCCAAAAGCACTCTCCCTGGCTCCTGCACCCCTGCCCATCTGCGTGCTACCCCTCCTGTAAGGGGTTTGAGCAGCAGCAGCCCCTGTCACACATCCTGCAGTTGGGGTCAGGGAACTGTCCTGTTTCACTGTGACTTTATAAGATCTTAATATTTGTGGAAGTTGAGTGAAGATTATACAATAATTCACTATAATTTGTTCAACTTTTCTCTAAGTCTAAAATTACTTAAAAATGAAAAGTTAAAAAATAAAAGAAAATCAAATTTAACAACACCAACCTACAAACTCTTTTTGGATCTTGCATCTTAACAGAGGATGTGTCCTTTTCTAGAAGTCTTAGTAGTTAGACCACATAAAGCTGAACCCTGAAAGGCTCCCTTCTATGATCTCTAAACAAGATGCAAAATTAATGATGTTTAATAGTAGTTTGCATAACACTTAATGTAGATGTTACATAACAGTCCAGAGTCAGGGAGAGAGCTGCCACAGATATTTAGTGACACAGTGGTTTCAGAATACTGAAGGAGACTATCAGTGATTTTTCTGGGCTTTCTTTTATATTGTTGAGATGGCTAATGTTACTCCAAGATTTATTCTCACGTGATTGAGTTCAAAGACAGAAAACAGGCAATAGCTTTCCAGCCATCATACTCTTACATCACCTTGACCAGATGTGGGTCACAATCTCATGCTTGAGATCAAAGGATCTCCATTCACTATCCAGTCAAAATTGGGATTTGATTAGGAAGAAGGTAGGAAGTAGTTTTGGTGGAAATGTTAAATGCTATTCACGACTCCACCTCTTCATTGTAATGTAGACACTAAAATTTTGACGGAATTGACTTTATCCTCAGTGGCCCTTGATTAGTGAAAGCCAATATGAGTTGTCCCATTCTCCTCTCCATAGTGATTAGTTCAGGAATTTAGGACAAAGACAATTGGTAGATGGCATGACTGTGGCCACAAGTAATGTGTTCGGGATTTAATTTGGCAAAATTAAGCTGACAGCCTTTTCTGGATTTTCCAGGAGACAGAAGCTCTCTCCTCCTAAAGAATGCCTTGTGCGGGGAAAGTTCTTTGGCCGTTTTGTCTCAATAAGTAAGAACGGACTTAGGATAATTCTGACCCTACAAAAGGCCGAGTAGAGAGAAGAAAACAAATTAGGTTCAGTGTTGATATTTCTGAGTTGCTGAATCAAATCAACTGTAAAGGCCACCAGTTAGGTGAGTCAGTCAATTCCTTTTATGTTGTAGTTAATTTGTTTAGGTGTTTCTGCTAATTGTTGGTCCTAAATAATACTGTAGGGATTTGATTTATTGTTAGTTTAAAAAAAATAAAAATTATACAAAAATTAAATTTCCATTTTTGAAGGAAGATTGCTCTAGCAAATCTATTGTAAAATTTTTTTTAAAGTCTACTGATATAGTTTGACTGTGTCCCCACCCAAATCTCAAATTGTAATTCCCGTAATTCCCATGTGTCATGGGAGGGACCCAGTGGGAGGTAATTGAATAGTGAGGGCTGGTCTTTCCTGAGCTGTTCTTGTGATAGTGAATATGTCTCATGAGATCTGATGGCTTTACAAAGGGGAGTTCCCCTGCACATGCTCTCTCTCCTGCCTGCTGCCATGTAAGACGTGATTTTGTTCCTCTTTTGCCTTCCACCACGATTGTGAGGACTCCCCAGCCATGTGGAACTGTGAATCCATTAAAATTCTTTATAAATTACCCTGTCTCAGGTGTGCCTTTATTAGCAGTGTGAGAACAGACTGATACATCTTCCCTTTTCATAAGAATGAAACCAATTAAAAAATATATTTAGCTGTAAATGATGATAAATTTTTTAGTGCAAGTTAGCCAGTCAGCATCTTTTTTTTTTTTTTTTTTTTTTTTGAGACGGAGTCTCGCTCTGTCACCCAGGCTGGAGTGCTGTGGCCGGATCTCAGCTCACTGCAAGCTCCGCCTCCCGGGTTCAGGCCATTCTCCTGCCTCAGCCTCCGGAGTAGCTGGGACTACAGGCGCCGCCACGTTGCCAGGCTAGTTTTTTGTAGTTTTTAGTAGAGACGGGGTTTCACCGTGTTAGCCAAGATGGTCTCCATCTCCTGACCTCGTGATCCGCCCATCTCGGCCTCCCAAAGTGCTGGGATTACAGGCTTGAGCCACCGTGCCCGGCCTAGCCAGTAAACATCTAAGCAAAGCATTTATTTTAGGATTTTTAAAAGAGAGATGCTATATAGTCCCTTGTTCGTATTTTGTGCTATTTTTAGCACAATTTTTTAAAGTTTTGTTTTACCGTATACATGGTACAAGCATGTTTGTACTATGTCCAGCCAAAAATTTTAAAGTTTATTCCTCTGAAGTTAAAAGATACCATAAATGTGATTCTAACATAGCACATATTGAATATGTAATTTGAACTTGCCTAATGGTAATACAGTCATGTGCTGCATAATTATATTTTGATTGAGAATTGACCACATATACAATGGTGGTCCCGTAAGATTATGATATTATATTTCTACTGTTCCTTTTTTCATGTTTAGATATATTTAGATACACAAATACTTATCATTGTGTTACAATTACCTATAGTATTCAGTACAGAAATATGCTGTACAGGTTTGTAGCCTAGGAGTAACAGGCTATACCATACAGCCTCAGTGTACAGAAGGCTGTAACATCTAGGTTTGTGTAAGTACACTCCTTTAGGTTGGTAAGGAACAAAATCAGCTAGCAACACATTTCTCAGAGTGTATTCTCATCGTTAAGCAATGCATAATCATATAGAAAACACTATTAATGAAATCTGATCACCTCATGTTGTTATTCCCAGTAATTCATTCACAAATCTATTGCAGGAAGTAAGGATATCCCTTCTATGAGCAGCCCTTTGTTTGGAGGCCTGTGGCTTGGTCTTCTCTTTCCACCTTCACTGCTGATGCTGCAGCTGCACCTGTTATCTTTGACTGCTTTGAGAGTGCCAACCTTGCTTTGCTTGGTTGGGCACAGTGGCCCAAAATCACTTCACTCCCATAGGGGTATTTCTTTGTTTGGATTGTGTAACAATTTATATAAAGAGATAGTCCTATGATTATTCATTAATAAGGATACTTGAGCTGTTTCCAAATACATGTCCACTTGTTATATTGGCCTGTAAATCCAGACCCCTTGCTCCCAATGCCACAGACATCCAGACAAAAACACACTTTCCTGGTTAGTTTATTAGAGCTTAAGGTACAAGTTGTCAAGTTTGGACTTGGATAAATTCACTCTCTGGGGTGATACAATATGAGAAAATTCTGTTTCGCTTGTTTTCTAAAAAGCCTGAGAATCTGGAGTAGATAGTGCTTGGGTTAGCAACGATGTTGCCGACCTTCTAGCTCTGGCCTTTCACTGAGTGCTGGTCTGCTTAAGTTGCCATCGGGAGGTTTAGTAGGCTTAACTGTGACATTTTAATATTTAGAGAAACCAAAACGTATGACCTAGAAATTTTTGTAATATGGACTCTTTGCTATTTAGTTTTATATAAACTCAAATATTATCATTACGATGCTTAATTTTTCTGTATATAATATTTATCTCTAACCAGGAACAAAATTTGTTCACATAAACTCTTTTTGTTATCATTGTTTACAAGTGTGTTTTACATACACAAGAGAAACTGTATATGGCTATTGCTGTATTAGCAACTTTAATTGAGTTAGTGTTCTTATTTTTAATATTTTCTTAAAATGTAATGGCCAGATATATGTGAAGACTACATTTAATGAACTAGCACCACCCTGCTGAGTTTTAACCATCAGTACATGCCTGTGCTAGGCCAGGTTTCATTTCCAGTTTATTTCAATTAAGTGTCTATAATGTAATTACATGGCACAGGAAGGATCTGTTGATGTTGTGAATTTGATTTTTAATAAGATTACTCTAAACTATAATCTGCCTTTATAACTTTGAAAATTCCTGTTAGGTAATTATCTTTCTATCAACTGTGAGGAAAAGACCAATTTACACAATTACTGGGCAGGATTTCCTTTAAGGTGGGTTACAGTGATGAGGGTATTAGAATCCCTTCTTGGTTTATTAATTGCAAACACTTTCTAAATACAACTGGCACTTTTGGGGCTAGAGGTAATGTCAAAATATCATATATGGAGAAGTAATGTTATTTAGAGTAAAAACTCCCCATTATTTGGATTTTAAAATATTTTCTTGATTTTTCTCCTACCATCTCTATCACCCACCCACATTTTCCTTACCCTTTTCTCAATTTTCCCAGATGGCTCTTGGGAAATCAGGTTTTAGGTGCTGGCAGTTCTCAATACTTAAGTTGCTAAAGAGTACTTGGCTTTTAGTTTGGGGACGTCATTTCTCTGCAACAATCACAGGCCAGGTGATCCTGTAAAGGGATTTCAGTCAGTTTCACTGTTCAACTCGTATCTTTTTGGTTTATATTTTCGCTAACATTGAGGAGGGAGCTGTAAAAATTCGCTCCTGCAGTGGAATGTGTTTTTGAAGAGAAACTTCCACAGTAATAATTTGATATTACTTGTAATATTCTCCATTATCTTGAATATTGAAGAATATATACAGTACTTCCATTATTTTATTATGTTGATTTATATGTTCTTCCCAGAAGATTTTTTTAAAAAAACAAAAGCAAACCTTTCCCACCTGGCTCTGTGTGCATGTGTAAGTGTGTGTATAGATTTTTTGGGTCACAATAAAAACACAGTAGCATATTTGCAAGAATGACTAATTAAGGTCAAATTTAAGACCCCTGAATTGAATGTGTCCTTTACCCTAAATAAATACAACAAATGGATAACCATGATTTTGATTTTATTTTATGACAAACCTGTACTGAAATACAAATGGAATAATTTTCATTTTAGGAATCTTTATTGCTTAGCTATATCAGCATCTTGGAATAAGTCAGTTTTATTTTAACGCATTTTAGGTAAAAATTGTATCCTATATTTTGCTAGAAAAATTACTAATTTAAATATGTGTAGTTTCCTTAATATTATAATCTAAAACTTTAAGAATTAAATACATGAAAGAGAGAAGGTGGCATTTAGATAGCTGTGCATACTAATGTCAAATACAGTATGAGGATAAATCAAATTGTGAAGTTTATACAGTGTTTATTGCATAATGAACTTACTTTATTCTTGTCTTCTTATACTTAAACATAATTTAGAGATAGAACAGAATCTAATTAAATAAAGTATTTCTATGGTTATTGATAGCATATTCAAAGTAGACTTTTTTGATACTAAAATTTTAGGAAGATAAAATAGGTTATATAATTGGAACAATTTTTAATTTAACTTATTTGTTAAGTTCTTACCATAATACAAATATCTAGATAACAAACTTAAATCTTTTGCATTACCTATTTCTCACTGTGACTTCTTTCAGCTTGAGGATTGAAATTGACCTCTAAGAACTGCCCCCGCAATAAAAACCTTCACTACAATCTCTGACATTGAGACTCTGGTCACTCTTTCTCCGGATCCTTTGAGACTGAAATCTGCCATATGATGTGAACTAGACTCAGTTATATACCAACCAGTTATATTCACCAGGGATCAAGACTGAGTAGCTTGGTAGACTTCTGAAATTAGTAGCCACCTTTACAAGAGTTGTTTATCTTTTTCTCTTATTTTAATTGATGAATGCTTATTGGATCTTAGAGAACTGTAAGTGACTGAGGCTGGTTGGCCCATAATACAAGATTTAGCCGCTACATTTTAGCACTTTTGTTTTCTTTTCCCCTTGGCTTCTAAAATAAGAGTTGAACAGTTAATACTATTTTTTAATATGTAATTTTTCATATGTAGTGCCATGTTGATTTTTTTATATATAAATGAACCAATGACATACTCATTCTAACTTTATTTGTTAAATACACCATAAAAATAGAATGATTTACTTTCTGAATTTACACTAGGCTGTGCAGCTAGGAGGAAAACCCTCTCTACATATACTGAGTTACCTTTATAAAATCTCAGTCCTGCAACTAAATTTTGAAATGGCATTTACCAAGCCTTGCTGTTTAGTAATGTCAATGACAAATAGTTTTTTAGGAAGAAAAATGGTTTTTGGGAAAGAGCTTTAATCAGTACTTTTATATATGTCAAGATGTATTAGTTATGCAGTGACTTGGTGACTACGAACTTTATCTTCTTTTCTAGAAGAGAGAAGGTCCCCCATCAGCCAAGGCCAATTCTGTGGAGAAGGGGTCAACTGTGAGCTGTTAGAAGCCAACACTTCTAGTGGCTGATAAACAGACTGGGAGACAGATGTGCCCGCCTGGTAAATGGAGTCTGTGTGGAGCATCACAGGGTTTGCTGTGGTTGGAAAGGGTTATAAGAACTATCTCTAAAATCATAAAATGTCACATAAGGTAACATTTAAAAATTCTACGTTAATACAATGAGGGGACACTTTGAAAACTGAGTAGTTTTAAGACAAATTTAAAAGTGCTGTTCTTCATAATGATTAATCATTATTGCTAACCTGGCAGCATCATAGTCATTGGATATAAAAATAAGTTTGGGTAAGTGTATGAGTAAAGAAAATCACAAATGATTTGGTGGGAAGCTGTAATAATTCCACCATTTAAGATTATTATTTGGAAGAATAACTTTCACTTGGAATGTCTGTTGACAATAAAGACTAAGCATGATCTGGTACTACAATAAGATATGTATTATGTTTATATTCATTCATGCATTCATTTGACAAATATTTATTGAAAATCTACTATGTTGTAAGCACGGTGCTAAAGATACAATACTCCCCAGAAAACCAGCATACAAATGCTCAGAAAAAGCATACAAAATACACAAAATGATACAATATTCCCCATAATGGCATGGGGGAGATGATTGTGATCCAGTAATGATACAAGGATACATTCTGCGAAGGAAAAGTTTGTGAAAGTATAAGAGCACATTTGCAGTATGAGAGGGTTAGGCTTAGGGTTTAGGGAAGAGTTCCCTGAGGAAATGGAGAAATGTCTGAGCGACGGTCTGAAAGATGATAGGTGTTAACTTAAAAAAAAAAAAAAAAAGGTGGAGTTTATCCCAAGAACATTAAACAGTGTATTCAGAGGACATGAGATGGAAGGGAGAATGCTTCTGTCAAGGAACAAAATCCAGGATAGAAAAGGATTTGAGAATACGGTTTTAAAGTGATAATTTGTAGATAAACATAAACTAGCTCATGAAGTCTTGTAGACCATAGTAAAGATATGGATCTTTATCCTAAAAGCAGTTGGAAATCATTGATGAGTTTTAAGGAGACAAAAAACATCAATGGATTGTTATTTTAAAATATGTGTTTGGTTTTGGTGGAATGGGGCAGCAGGAGTGGATGCTGGCAGGGCAGTGAAGGGGTTCTTACACTTGTACAGGTGAGAGAATATGAAAGTTTAGACAAATAGGAGGTTAATGGTAAGAATAAAGTGATGACTTATCTGTTGGGGGTAACAGACAAGGGCAACATTGAATCTTAATTTCTGCTTGCTCTGCTGAATAGATGACTCATGCCTGATGGGAGTGTTTTTCTCTGCTTTGTCAACAGTCTTGGCTATAGCAAGGGCTAAAAGTTAGCAGAGGGGACACGGAAGTGCAGTGCTGCCTTCAAAGTCCTAGTGAAGAGATACACGGTTTTCTAACTTTTAGTAATTTTGGCACATGTCACATTTCTACACTTCTCTACCATTTCTTTCAGGAAGCCAACAGTTGATTCTGAATCTGTGGTTCTCACAAGCCCATTCAATAGCATGTTTAATTGATGGCTTTAAATTATCTGTCATTCTAGCAAAGAGTCTGGCTGGAACATCAATATGTTCTCTCAAAAGCTTTGTTTTGTTGTCTCCCTTTTCTATGTCAGGCAATACCAATCCCAAATATCTAAGGATTGGGATTGTCCCTAAATAGTAGGAGCAATGTGGAAGCACATGGAGCAGAGCTAAGCAAGTAGCTTATGCACACACTTAACAAAAACTGCTAGAGCCCTTGTCTGATCTCTCAGGTGCCTCATTGATAGTCAGTGTTAAAAATCATTAAATGGATGGCGTGTTTATGGATAGCAGAGTTTCAGAGGAGCATTTTGGAGATGTCAAGTAGGCCACTCTCAATGGAGTTCTCTGGGTCAGGTGCATGGTTGGTATAATAATATAAATTTGAGAATCATTTGCATAGGGAGAGTGATGGATGGAGTGTGTTACCATGTAATTTATTGCCCAAACCAGAACACTTTAGACAGTAAAAGTGATGTTTTTAAAAATCCTACTGAGACAATAGGCAACTGAGGATGTCCTAGAAACACCAGGAAGAAAAATTAGCAAAATAATAAAAGAAATATCAGCAAAGAAAGAAACCTGGGAGTTGCATGATCTTGTCACAAATTCCTTCATAGATATTTCATCAATGGAACCTGACATTGTTTTGGATTAACATTGCCATGTAAAACACTGTTATTTGCAAACCATTCAGGTAGAAAAAAATCAACAAAATTGCTTTAAACTAAAATTGAAAGCTGTTCTGTTTTGTTAGGATTGAAACAAATGTTGTAGAGTCACTGTTTAGATATTTTTGTCAAGCTTTATTTTTTATTTTTATTTTTTTGGTTTTGAAGGCTCTTTGTAATTATAACCATAGAAAGTGAACTGATTTTAGATGAGCTATATCATTCTTAGTAGCTACTCAGCATCCTTTGACAATTCTTGCTTTCCTTTCTTTTGACACATGCCGTCCAAGGCTCCCTTGCCACTGTGTGCCAAGTAGCCTGCTGGGAAACCTGTTACTTTCTGTAAGAAAGTGACTGTTGTGGTTGATGCTGCTTTTTCCCTTGCCCGTCTTTGAACATAGAAATGATGCCTAAGCTATAAGAGCAGTCTTGCATCAGGGAGGGAAAGGCCAAAAATAGATATATTGGACCTGAATTATTGAGCTAGTTAGATGGTATTCAGTGTCATTAGCTATTTTTTGTTTTGTTTTACATGTGAGAAAAAAATGAACTCCTTTTATTTAAGACACCATTTATCGGTTTTTCTATACATTTGCGGCAAAAGCATTTCACAGTGATGCAAAGGGCCAAGAGGTGGTTACTAAGGAACTGTTCAAAAAATCTCTTGCAGAGCAGTTGTTCAGCATTCATGTTCATGGCCACTGATTTCCTTATAATGGATTTTAATTTCCTATACACTAAAACTTTAATGGTAAGTGATAACTTGAGTCCGAAAAAAGTCAATCAGGATGTGGAATCATCTTTTGGCAAGAGGAATGACATGACTGGGGTCAATTTGGATACTAATTGTTCATCAGTTCTTCTGAGGGATTCCAATGTAGCCTGGTAATGGTTTGACAACACCTGGGTGGTGTTTGTGTGCTCTGGTTTATATACTAATGGAGGCTGTTAACGGTCCCATGGGAGTGATTCACAAAATGAATTACACTGCCGATTTTGTTGTTCCAATCTGAATCGGGTAGACAGGATACTGTGGAGGCAGGGATCTACTTTCTACCTCCTTTTTGCCATTCCCAAACTTGCTGGGTGGAAGATGAGATTCAAGATCAAATCCAATTATATCTAAAATCTCATTCCAATGAAACTTTATGAGAAGGTTTCACTGTACTCCATGTCCATACTTAAAACACTTGTGTTCTTTGCAGAAATAGTAGCCTCTCATGTTAAGGTTCTGCCCTACTTAAAAAGTGAGGGATATATGGCACTCACCTCACTTCCCTTTGACCCATATCCCATGTACATAGGTTTGTGGCATGGATGGTAAAAGAGCACCTTCTTCGCTAAATGGTTTTCTATGAAGGCCACATTACAGAATCTTCATTGGGGTTTAGTCTTAACTTTTTTAGTTGTTTTTTTTTTTTTTCCCCTAAGAAATCCATTAGGCCAAATATTGGTTTTATTTTCTACTACAATGTCTTCTAAATTCAGTTCTGTAGTCATGTGCTTAGATAAGTTTGGAAAGGGTAAGCATTAAACGGTTATTTTTAACTTCAAGTCTTCTCAGAATTGTCATTCCTGAGCTTGTAAGATTGGTAGTGTAGAGAACGTTTTGGACACATTTGGTCACCAAACTCTTTCTTTTTTTTATTTTTTCATTTTATTGTTAGTTTTTTTAAAATTTGAGACAGTCTCGCTCTCTCTCCCAGGCTGGAGTGCAGTGGCGCGAGCTCGGCTCACTGCAAGCTCGCCTCTCGGGTTCACACCATTCTCCTGCCTCAGCCTCCCAAGTATCTGGGACTACAGGCGCCCACCACCACGCCCGGCTAATTTTTTGTATTTTTAGTAGAGATGGGGTTTCACCGTGTTAGCCAGGATGGTCTCGATCTCCTGACCTCGTGATTCGACCACCTTGGTCTCCCAAAGTGCTGGGATTACAGGTGTGAGCCACTGCGCCCGGCCACCAAACTCTTTCTTATGGAGAATATTGTGGAAATAATGTCTCATGAAACACACATGGGATATTGGCAGATTCATGTGGTAAATTTGGAGGTGTGTTTTCATTGTGGAATGAGGCAGTGCTATTTGTATTCTGTAGCCTCTCTTTTTAGTGTACTCCCTGTTCAAGTATTAGGTGTTTTCCCTTTCCAACATTTTTGTATTTGAAGACTAGCATCAAAGGAATCTCATGATATGAACTTGATTGTCAGAGTGGGAAATGCATTGCTCAGTTTGAGGAGTCTGGAGCAGCAATCTGGAGACCTATGGGCTAAATGTACAATATGACGCACTGTCTGATTGAAAAATGAAAAATGCAGTAATGAGTGTTAGAGCTGGAAGATACTTAGTTAACTATTTTACTCTTCTTATTTTACAAATGAGAAAATTAGTGCTCATTAGAGTAGCCTATTCTTGGTTAGCAGCCAGTTAGTGAAAGAACCAGAATTAAAACCATTAGCAAATTAGTATTTTTTCCCACTACACTATTCTTCCTCACAATTCTTATAACATAATAGTAATGTAGTAAATGTTCATTGAATAAATAAATGATTACATTAAAAATAATAACTGAGTATTTTCTCTAAAGCTGTCTGTCTATATTTTCCTTTGACATCTCTAGAATCATTCTCCTATAGTCTTTTATAACCTATCCTTCTAAATAGTAATTCTTCAGATATCAAGTGAATTAATTTGTCATCCAAGTTTTTTTCTTAAGAGTCATAAAAATCAACACTTTATTTCAGAATTCTTCCACAGTTACTCATAAGGGAAATAAGAAAGAAACTGTATGGCATAGATGCTTGGTAATAAAGATGAAAGCGAGACTGATAAAGTATTCTTTGAGAACAAATTTCTCACTCACACTTCACACTGCTTCCTACCAACTAACACCTAAAGTGGCTTTTGTCACTTACAGATGCACCATGATAGCCAAATGAGTTCACAGTAGACATTTCTCTGTGTTCTTAATTTGTGAAGTCCCAGTGGTCTCTAAATCGCTGGACCCACACTTCCCTCTTATGGTCTATCATCATTGTGTTTTCTGGGAACAAGTAGCACACTCTGACCTTTTTGCATTCTATTTGGGAACATGACCTGTATTCAATCAGAATGACCAAGCCTGACATTTTAGTTTAACCATTCATCCAAATCTGAATTAAGAGACCCATATGTGTGAATGCAAAGACACATCTGCATGCTATTAGGTGAGCAAATTTGTACATCTGTATATAAAACAGGCATATAATGAAAGTCACAAACATTAGGTAACAAAGCTATACCAATGCACTGTAACCTTTTTGGTGGATATAATGTCCTTAGTAATCTAAGACTTTGAAGACAACCACTCTCAAGTTGGCAGAAAGAGGTCAGAAAGAAGCTACTACGCATTCTATAGTGACATGCTCCCCAAAGTAGAGTGAAAGCGCTTCAGAAAGGTAAATTAAGTACTATAAATTCTATTCATATGGAATGTAATGTGCATCTGAACCTCTTCTTTACAAGTGCTCCCAGTTTCTCCCAGCTGTTTCATACCTATTAGTGTCTCATACTAAACCTCACTCCAGGGTTTTGATTACTGACATTCATAAGGTTAACTCGTTTGTATAAAAAGCTTGATGTCTCATGACAACCTACTGTGTTCAAGATATGAGTATGCAATGTTTTGGCAACTTTTCCTGATGCTTATTTTTACTTTTACATTCTTTAAGTAGTGATGCTCTTTTTGTTAAGTAAGAAAAAAAGGCCCACAAACCTCTTTGTGAACTATACAAAGTAACCAATTCTGTCCAGGTAATCTCATAAGCTAACAGAAAATGATGTCCAAAATGATATAATTCAGTGTTAACTCAAAAAACCTTCTGCCTTAAAACAGCTGTTGTTTTTTTTCATTTTCAGTTTGTTTTGGTATGTGTGTGTGTGTGTGTGTCTGTGTGTCTGTGTGTGTGTGTGCAGGTATGTGCAAACATGCTCAAATTAGTCATGATTTAGTGTGAAGCATTTCTTTCATGTGGTCCTCTTTTAAAACAGGAAGCTTTAGGAGATAGTAAAATAGTAAGCTCTTGATATTCAACTGTCAATAAATTTATGAGGTAATTTTCTCATCTGAGGAAAATGAAATAGAAATATTGAGTTTAGAGACACAAAAGATAGTTTTGGTTGATTTTCACAATTTTAAAATAATGAAACCTTGGAGTTGGAGAGAATGAACCCATACTTAATAGTCTTAATTTGTGTTTATGGGCGTTTGATATATCTTGAAGATACCATTAAGAGTAGGAAATAGTCTTTTCACATGTTGAGGTGGGTTCAGTGGAGGCCTCATGACTTAATTGTAAGAAGTATATTAATTTAATAGATGCAAAGTCAATAGCACTCAAACCACCATTTAAGTCAAATCACCCTTTATTCTTATATTCTGCACTTGATGCTCAATAAGTTGAATCAAAGATGATTTTCAAAGTGAGTTGACAGTGGTCAGATTTCTTTTATAATCGGGTGCCAAGATGATTATGCACACATCACATTTACAGAGGCCTTCTTCTCAAGTAGTAATTTCTATAACACTGGTTAGAAAAAAGTAGACAAGATGTGATTTTTGAGTACAGGTTCTCAAAAAAAAAATGTGCAAAGCTGGAATGTAATTGTAGGCTGTATTATTAACTCAAAGGCTGGCATCATTTCAGCATAAAAAAATAACAGTTATGGGAATGAGGACCCCCTTTTTTTAATCATGAAAGAGCTTGTGTATGGATATTATGAGGGATTTTCCTGAGCCTTATTCTTAAACAGATTACACTATTCAAAGTCTCAAAGAATCAAAATCGTGCTCAGCTGGGGCAGTCAATGTGCAGTCTAAACATGTGACAGATGCAGAGAAAACTTCAAAGATGCCATTACAAATGCCTGTGGAGATATTTCAGGAGCCAGATGCTACTGTTTCATGTCTTCCGCAGCTCTGAATGTGTCCTGTGATCACCTTCCAAAGAGGAGGTGTGGTTCAATATGGTGAGGAACAGAATGCCACCTAATCTTTTTGTTGTTGTTGTTTGCATACATTGTATGGTTGGGATGTGAGGGTCTGGGATCACTGATGCTAATAGGGAGGATATGTATGTGACTTTGCTATTCCTTATAAAAACATGAAGGCACAACTGCAGCAAAATATGTATATGATATATTCTGTGAAAGCTCTCCTGTCTAAAAAGACATGATTTATATGTGTGTATTGCCATGGAAGCACTTTTCTTTTCTTTAACTTTCACCATTTATTTAGACACTAAAAGAGGTAATAAATATATTCATTATGGTTGGTGTTTTTTTTCCCATTTTGTTTTGGTGTTGAAAAATAAATTACTTGAGACAACATATTATTAAGTGCATGTTTCATTTTCATCACTACTGCATTTTGGAGAATAACTTAAATAATATTTTGAGATAGAATGAAGCCCCAGGTAAATACAAAGGTGGTGAGATTTAACAAAAATTCTACAAAACACCACCTGCTTTTATTTTATATGGGTTCTTTATTTTTACAGTTTTCTTCTCCATAATAGACTATGGGAGAGAGTTTATTCTATCTCAACTTTAAAAAATACAATTTCATGGGCTTATTATTCCAAATAGAATAAAGGGAAAATAAAGACAACTTCTAGGAAAGATAGCATGTAGCAAATAAAACAAACCAAAACATTTGAGTCATATTTTTTATGTAGCAAAAGTGATTCTGCCCAAATTTATTCTTTTTATTACATGTGTGATTTATCCTAGCCTATCTTCTGCTAGATCAAACCTATGGAGAGATTATTTTATTAATTTCCAAACTGAAATTTGTGGCATATTATTTAAAAACTTATATACATAATTGTCTACATGAAAAGGGATGGCTATAAGTGGAAAATAAATAGCAAAGGATATTTTTCTTTCTAATGTAAACATCTGGCAGTAATCCTTGCTTACACAATTAATGGGCATTTAATTGGCAATGATCAGTTTATTGCTGCAATATGAAGTGAATGTTTCCCCAGGAACAAACAGCTGTTGCAAGAATTTCACAGTGATTTAGCAAACACCAGGTGATAGCTGTATCTAGAATGAAGTGCTCTGTCTCTCAGCAAATCACAGTGCACTAGAAAAGAAAAGAAAAGAAAAGAAAAAACTAGGTTAAAAGTAGCATAGCTGGAGAGATTGATTGTCATTGACATTAAAATCTATCTGAAAACCAAACTTAATAAAACAACAGATTAATTACATTAGATGGTATTCAGGTATTCACGCCTCAAATAAAAAGAAAGAATTTCTCTAAGAAGCTAATGCTAAATTGGCATGACATTCCTCTATTTAAAAGTAGTATTTTATGTCTTATTTAAGAGATATAACGGTTGATGAGATGTTTTTGTATTCTAATATTTTATCTTTTTATAAGTCTTAGAAAATTTGATAGTCATGATTCTAATTTTTTGATTAAAAAGTTATTGAAGTCATTCGATGGTTGCTGACAATTATATTTTTTCTTAATAGATTTTATTCAACTGTCTAAAATTAAATGTACCACTTTTTAATTTGCATTGCTTGTGTGCTGCTTTCCCATTAAGTTTTAAATAAAAAGTTTTTCATTTTTCATTATGCACTCTTATTACTAATTTAATAAAATGATAATAGCTATGCAAACTTTCTGTTACTACTCAGCTTTTGGCATAGATTAAATTATACATTTTAAATGTAGCACACTGGCAGACACTGTGATTTCATAAAGCTGAGTTTCATTAGTGAAGAAAGTAATTTTGCTTTAGCAAAAAAATGCTTTTATTTACTATGCTATTTAGTATTAGCTCATGCTAGAGTCTATGAACAATGAACTCAAATGAACAAAGCATCAAGGGCCAATTTATAGAACAATGCTTTTATTTTTTCATGCATGCATTCTGCAATAATTCATCTCCATGACAAAAGCAGACAATCAATCATCTTCTATTGTGCCTTTCTCAATAAAATTACCATTCTTGATGTAACAAAAGAAAGCTGCCTAAGTAACAGGAACAGTTTTACATGCTCAAATCAATAAATTGACCATACTTCAAAAAACCTTTACCCATTAATATGACAATGCAGTTTTATGTTTAACTTATCCGTATTAATATTAAATTATTGTTAAGTTTTATTCTTTTTTTCATTCAAGAAAATGAAAAATACAAGAAAATATTTTAAAGGAATGCTTTCAATTGTTTCAGGGACAAAACTTTTTGGCCTAAGAGTATTGGCGTACTATCATCTTGTAATTTTGTGTAAGTTGAAATATGTCACATTTAACAAATGAAATTCCTATATGTGTAACTCTTAAAATCACATGGCATCTATGTACTATTACAAAATGTGTTGTGAAATCGTGTAAAAATAGCAGATTTCAGTTGATCCTGTAATACATGGTATGGTTCCTAAGGTAAGATGTTTATATTGTAGAGTATGTTAAACAAAACAATTCGTCCACATATTTCAAAAAGTGAAATATGTAAATATGATGAAAAGAAAACTTAAGTTCAAAGGTTAAGTACAAATTTCCACAGCAGGAAAATCATGAAGAAATATTATAGATATAGCTACATACCCATTGTGAATAACTAGCTATTTTATTTTCAACTAGAATGGTCCCATAAAAAAGTAGACTTTAGAAATTTACTAGCTAATGTAGAGTACAATACAGAGATATGTATTTCACTTTCATATGATTTATAATTACAACACTATTTTTGGTCTAAAATATATCTTAAAGAAATCCAATGGAATTACAACAAAATTCTTAGAATAAAATATGAATAGTTCCAAATAACCTACCAAAGCAACAGGATTAATTTAAGCTAATAACACTCATGCCATTAACCACTCCAAAATTCATAGCCCTTTAGAATCTCTGAAGACTTTCTTTAATTGTATTTTTTTAAATTTCTGAATTAATAAGGCCAGGCCATAACATGTTTCAAGAAAACGAAATCCTTTGCTACAGAAATGCAAATGCAGTGGCTTAGCATCTAAAATACTATAGAGTATAAATGATTGAGAATAGTTTTATTGCAGTACATAGGCCATAACAATATTCACAGTTCACAGTTGTTTATATACCTATTATCTAATTAAATTCTGAATATTATCTGCTCATAATATTAGTGATTTCTGAATTTACAGTATCTTCATGGGTTAATTCACCATGTCACAAGAATAGTATTCTAAATTTGAGAGTAAAAAATAAATTACTGTGTATTTTGTCAGATTTTTTTAACTACTAGCAATTAATTTGAAAAATTGCAATAAAAAGTACTCCTATAATGGAAAGTTTAAAGTAAACAATGAAAATTTTACTACATTCTATTGTAAATTAAATGTGTTAAAGAAAATATTAGGTCATAATAGATTTTAAACGGTTTTTTTAAATCTTGTTTTCCTTTCCCTATGAATCTGTTAATTCATGTTTATTGAGTTCCAGGTTAGTGGGATATAATGAGTTATCTACTGAGAGAGATTTATTAACAGTCAACTCTTATTAAAAATATTTTTTATTTACGTGTTCTTCTAACTCATTTCAAAGGAACTTATTTCAGGGAATACTGGAAAGTCATTTTATGTTGGATACTTCATTTTTGTCTTAACGATCCTTAGCTATAGTTGCTGAAGAAAGCAAAAGCAGAAGATATAATTCAACAAGAAAACATAATGTTGTTTGTCATACCATGACATCTATATTGCTGAATTTTCTTGAACTGTAACTTAGCTTCGTAGAGACTTTATGCCAGGGATCAAGATTTGATTTTTTTTTTCCACATGTAGAAACTTTATAGCTCTACTGGTCAATTACTTTCTCTAGTAGCCATCTCAGACTCTCTTTCCCACACTCCTGTATCCTCTCTCCCTTCCTCTTTCTTTCCTTTCCCCTCCTCCTTCCCTAATGCTGCCAGATCAACTAAAGTGTAATGAACAACTTACCTAGGATTTCCTTACAACCTTCACTTTGAAGGCAGAGTGGAAGGAAGGCCCCTGAAATTCCCATCAAGTGCCATTTCACTAGCCCTGGGACTTTGTTTAAATTACATAGCCATTACTACTGTCTGTGAAAGTCCTTGGTTTCTTTCTCTTATGGATTGTAATATTTGTAAAGGTAAACTGAGGCTGGAGCCGAACCGGGAACGAAGACACAAGGCAAATGGCAGTGAGAATAGCGTTTATTAGGACTCGCAGGCGAGGTTCCTCGGTCCAAAGGTGCGGGCTGAGGAAGTCGCGCTGAAGGAGGAGGGTAGGGGCTTTTTTTTTTTTTTTTTTTTTGAGACGGAGTCTCCCTCTGCCGCCCAGGCTGGAGTGATGTGGCCAGATCTCAGCTCACTGCAAGCTCCGCCTCCCGGGTTCACGCCATTCTCCTGCCTCAGCCTCCCGAGTAGCTGGGACTACAGGCGCCCGCCACCTCGCCCAGCTAATTTTTTTGTATTTTTTTAGTAGAGATGGGGTTTCACCCTGTTAGCCAGGATGGTCTCGATCTCCTGACCTCGTGATCCGTCCGTCTCGGCCTCCCAAAGTGCTGGGACCACAGGCTTGAGCCACCGCGCCCGTCAGGTAGGGGCTTTTTATAGCCCAAGAGGTAGGGAAGCTGGTTGTGCAAACAGGGCCTGGGGGGGTCTTGAAACTACTAGGGCAGGAGTTGAGTAAGGGTCATGAGGAAGGGGTCTTTGGAAACTGTCAACCGAAACTGCTGTTTACGAACTTGTGGAATGCAGGTGAGCTGCAGGTCATGGGGGAGTGTGGTTGTCCAGCCTGAACCTCTGAGTGTGCAAGTCTTCGGGTGTGTTCAAAGAGGAAGGGAAGTCTGGAACAAAGGGCCTGCTACGCAGGGTGGCGCCGCCATGTCGGGTCTAGATTCCTGCCTAACAATATTTATTTCTAACACACCTTTTAACAGCAAAGCTGAAGAAACTAAAGTCACCTATGCTGGAAGGTACATGAACCAAGAGGATTCTATCAAAATTTGAAGTGTTTTTGTTCTGTTCTGTTTTGTTCTGTTTCCCCCACTTTAACAACCTTATTCAGATGAGTAGAGTGCTTCTTCTTATTTTGGGCTGTACTTTCACCGAATTTTAATCCTGGCTAATCTGTCCTTGTTGGTAAGATATTGGTTTGATATTATGGTTTTTGAAGAAATTTTGGTAAATAATATAAGCTAAAATCATAATTATTAGACAAAAATCCAGGCTGACCTTTTTGATCAATCAACTTGCATGTTGAGATTACTGTACTGTGGAGGTTCTCATACTTCAGAAAGCATCAGATTCACCTGGGGGGCTTATTAAAACACAGTTCACTGGCCCCCACTCCAAGAGTTTCTAATTCAGCAGAAGAGTGGGTGGCAGAGAATTTGCCTTTCTAACAAATTCCTATGGTATGCTGATTCTGCTGGTCTGGAGACAAGAGTTTGAGAACCGCTGTTGTGTTAGTTGATCTAAAAGATATTTTACATCTTAGACTTGTGAACCCTATAATCTAGTGAATATATCATATCATGTTGAGGTTTCTAAAAAAAAATATGACTTAATAGTTTGCCAAAGACTACATTATTTCATATAGTATGAACTGCATGCTTAATGTTTTTGACTCAGGCAGTTTGTGCCTTCAGGCTGATGTCACCAAATCCTAAACTTATTCTGCAAAGCTGGGTATTTTTACCAGATGTTGCTTTTAGAGATTAAAATTATTTATAAACCATAGTTGTCAAAGTTCTGATTAAAGACAAATTTCTTTTTATACTTGTACTTCAACAAAGTCAAGATTTGTAATGCCTTGACTCATACTTTTCTTTCATATAATTAAACCTTCCTGCCTCTACCTGCTTTACTACCCAGTGGAGAATGTGCATCATATCACTTCACTCACTCTCTTGCCAATTATCTCCTTTCTGATTTCTGTTTGCTCTTCAAAATTCTAACTCTAAATACATTCAATTATCCCTCTTTCCCTAAACTATACACAGTCTGCTGAGTGCTGATGAAAAGAAAATCACACTGCATAACCACCACAATCTATGACCTCCAATCTCAACTGGGTGCATCTTGCTATCTCTAGCAGCCCTTTCTTCGGTTGCTTTTTTTTTTTTTTACCTGCTGTACCTACTAAAACTTATCTTTCAAATTTACTAGGCAACCACAACATTCATCACTCTGCAAATGGTTTTAATATCTACTTTACAGAGAAAATGCTAGAAATTAAATAAAACACTCTCTACCATCATATTCACCCTTACCCCCAAGAAAGAAGAAAGAACAAGTACTCATTCTTAAAGCAAATCCATTTTCAGTGTTCTGGATGTACCTCTTTGTAAGACCTCATTTCCTTGATTATTCCCTATTCCAATCATATATTTCTTTTTCTCTCCACTTTCTTAATATCAGCATTAAACCATGGTTAAATTTCTTCTTGTTTTTCCATGTTTCTTTTCTCTAGAGACCCATCTTCTCACCCTTTTCCTGGCACACTTATTAAAGGATTTGCCTCATCTCATTCTCACCACTCCTAATTATTTACTTCCCAGCTCATGGCTAACAACTCTCTTCTAGAAATATCTTCTTTCCTTACCTTCTCCTACATTTTGACCGTTTTTTTTTTCACTCTATCTATTCTTCAGATACTGTTCTTTTTGCTGGTTTCACAAAGCAGGGTGATCTCCTCAACACCCAGTCTTTGTTATATTTTCAAATATAGCTTCCAGCCTGGTTTACTCCTTGAATACAAACCTGTGTATCCAACTGCCAGCTGGAGATCATTCCTAGAAGTCCCACATTCACTCCAAATTAAACTCATCATCTTGTTCCCTAAAATGTGCTGCTTATCATGTGGGTTTTTAATTCCATGAAAATGTAGAATAACACAGTATTGTTTGGACGAACGGAGGCAAGATGTGCACTTCCGGGTTCTTCATCCCCCCACCCCCAACTTTTCCCGTGGGCGCGAAAATGCAGCCAGCGACCCGGGAAGGTGCAGACCAACTAGGCATGCGCCAGATGATGTCAATCCGAAGAGACCAAGATTTACCTGGTCACACCTGCGGAACACCCCCTGACACGCCCGTGCCCCGCCTATTGCCCTCCCACTCCTAGAAAAGCCGCTCCTGAGGGACGCCACGCCCGGCCTTCCTCAGTCCTCCACTCCTGTCGGGATGTCAGGACTGCAGGAACTCCGTCCGAGAGCCCCACCGGGGGACTCTGTCAGCCTTCTTTGCCGGAGGCTGACAGACCTCTTCCCCACACCTTAGGAGACTAAAATAAACTTGCAGTTTTGCTCCTACACTTGCCTACTTGCTGGTTCTTTTGTGCCCGCTCTGGTGGTCTTAGAAAAACAAATCAGTTGGTGCCGAAGACCCGGGAGGAGACCCCTCCTCAGGCCTCTAAGGGTTGAGGAACCTCCTCCTGCTCCCACGCGGCAGAGGGACCAGGACCTGAGACCCGCTTCCCTCACTCTCACGGTCTCTCTGGGGTAAGTGCCCTTGTCTCCTCTTTACCTCCCTCGGCCAGAAATCCTGCGCAGGTCCAAGGCCCACTTTTGAGCCACCAAGTGGCTCGGGAGACCCGTTCAGGACGGAGACGTCCGCCTGAAGGTAATCTCCACTTTGGCTCCATGAGCCTCCAGTCTGTCTCTGCTGGTTCCAAAGGACGCTTTGAAGCCAGGCAGAGATCCACTTCCATTTCCATTGTGTCCATTGTGTAAGTAAAGAGGAAACAAACGGGAAACCCCCCAGTCCAAATTTCCAAAGAGCACCCCCTTAGGGTGCCTCCTAGCCAATTTAAAAATCTTACAGGTCGAACAAGACCTTAGGAGGAAGCGGTTAATTTTCCTTTCCACTGTGGCGTGATCGACCTCAGCAATTTCTGCCAGCGGCTAGGCAAGTGGTCTGAAATTAATTACATACAAGGCTTTTGGGCCTTATGCTCTCGTCCCGACCTGCCCTATACTCCTCCTTCTCTCCCCGCCCTCTCCAACCCCCTCCCTTCCTGCTCAGACTCCTCCTCCTCCCCCCATCCAGACTCCTCCTTCCTCCTCCTTATCTACTAGTAATCCACTCAGTCCCGTGCCTCCTGCCGGGCCCCCAACTGGCTGTCTTGAGTCCCCTATCTCTGCCCACCCCCTCCTACAGTGTTAGCACCTTTGCGAGAGGTGGCTGGGGCGGAGGGGGTAGTCAGAGTACATGTCCCTTTTTCATTGGCTGATCTTTCCAAAATTGAGAAGCGTTTAGGTGATTTCTCAGCTAATCCCACCATATACATAAAGGAATTTAGATACCTTTGTCAGGCCTATGACTTAACTTGGCATAACCTCCGTGTTATCCTAACCTCTACCCTAAACTGACTGAGGTTCTAACCCAGTATACCCGGTTAGATCCGACCTCCCCCACAGGGGCCACCATTTTGGCGTCTTATTTCATTTCTCAATCAGCTCCTGACATTCGTAAAAAACTTCAAAAGGTAGAGGATGGTCCTCAGACACCAATACAAGACCTGGTTAAATAAGCCTTTAAGGTCTATAACTCCAGAGAGGAGACGGCAGGCTCGCCTCAAACAGAAGGCCCAGCTCCTAGCAGCGGCTTTACAGCCTAGTCATAACCCCAGGCCAGAGAGCACACACTCCGCAGACTCCAAGGCCATGAAAGGAGCCTGCTATAAGTGCGGCAAGGCAGGACACTATGCCAACAGGTGTCCGCAAGGTCCCTGAGCCCCAACGCAGCCTTGCTATAAGTGCAAGGCATCAGGACATTGGGCCAATGAATGTCCTAACCCTTGTCCACCAGCAACCCCCTGCCCTGCTTGCTAGCAGGGAGGACACTGGAAGTCTCTCATTGCCCCACCCTGAGAACAGGTGCCGCGTCTCCACGTGACCCCCTTTCCCAGGATCCTGGGAGCTCCTTCCAGCTCCTACATCTGGACGACAACGACAACTGAAGGTGCAGAGACTCGGGGACCCCCATCACCCTTGCCGAGCCGCGGGTAACTCTCCTGGTAGCGGGTAAGACAATCAATTTTTTAATCAACAGCGAGGCTACCTATTCTGTTTTGCCGTCCTTCTCTGGACCTAGCCTTCCATCCAATATCTCTGTAGTAGGAGTAAGCAGAAAGCCATCCACTCCACAAAAACTCCACTCCTTAATTGCTGCCTGGCCAACAACTACTCTGCGCACTCGTTCCTCATTCCCAGCTAAAAAGGGCCCCTACCAAAAGCAATCAGTGGAAATCAGTTTGGCTTTCCCCCACTCGCCTCAAACTTACAAAACTTTCTTAACTAGTTCATGCTCCCTGACCCCTGGCGCTTAGCTCGCTTTCTCACCATCCTCTACATAAACCTATCAGACTTTCAATACATAACCCCAGACCCATATGTACCTCCAGACAATAGTCCAGAGCAGTGGTTCTCCCATCTCCTAACCTTCATCGAACATCTCCAGTGGCAAGGGACACTCTGTGACTACACTGAAAATGAAGCCTCATTTTATACTTATATTGCTGTTTCACTCATACACTCAGACCTTTGCTAGTCCGCCTACTGTATGGCAATTTTTTTTCTTTTCATCACTGAAACTTGGCCATAGGACAGCCGAACACACTCAGTAGTACATAGTTCTGCCAGTTGTCTTCCTTAAGGCTATCAAACTTCTCTCCGCACAATAGAGACCCCCTTCTCATAGCTTACACTTATCCGCCAAAGGCTAAACTTAACCTACACTGTGAATATAACCAATCTCTCCCACTGCTTCCTCTGTGAGGCTTTAGAAGGCCCCCGCCTAGTGGCAGCCCCCTGCCCATGGCCTTCAACACAACTGGTCAAACATCCCACAATTCACTCACACTCCAGGCGCCACTATACCAAAATCCAAATAGCCCAATCCTTCCTTTCCGTTATTCAACTCCAAATTCATCCTGAGGTAATCATACTCAGGCACCCAATGGAGGCCAAACAGCCCCCATTGGAGGCTATTTCTGGTGCAACTGGTCTCTCTCTAAAACTCTTAACCATACAGCCATTAACTGATCCCTCTATGTCCCCGTGTCCTTGGTCCCCAGTCTAACTTTATACAGCCAGGCAGAAGTAGCAGAGCTTTTCCAGCAACTTTCTATGCCACTACGCCACTTCCGTCAAAAACGGGCTGTTTTCCTCTCTCTAGTTATTGGAATCAGCTGAAAGCCTGGCCTCCCTGCAGCGCCGAACTACCTCAATAGCCCAAGTAGCTGCCCAAAACAGGCGAGCCCTAGACTTGCTTACAGCTGAAAAAGGAGGCACTTGTCTCTTTCTTGGAGAAGAGTGCTGCTATTATGTTAGCAAGTCAGTCCTAGTAGACACTAACATTCAAACCCTCAATAAAATAAAAAAACTGAGATACAGAACCTTAATACCCCAACCTTGCCGGGACCTTCCTTCTGGGTTTTGCCCATATTCCAACAAATGCTTCCATACCTCGTTCCTATGCTAATACTTTGCCTTATTTTATTCCTCATCCGTACGTCCAAATACCAACCATAGGCCCCGACCTTAACAGCGCCCCTTAACAGCAGGAAGTAGCCAGACAGACCACGGCACCCCTTTATTACTATTATCAATAAAAGGTTGGACTGTTTGGACGAACGGAGGCAAGATGGTGCACTTCCGGGTTCTTCATCCCCCCCCCCAAATTTCCCACGCGCGCAAAAATGCAGCCGGCGACCTGGGAAGGTGCAGGCCAACTAGGCATGCGCCAGGTGATGTCAATCCGAAGAGACCAAGATTTACCTGGTCGCACCTGCGGAACACCCCCTGACACGCCCGTGCCCCGCCTATTGCCCTCCCACTCCTAGAAAAGCCGCTCCTGAGGGACGCCACGCCCGGCCTTCTTCAGTCCTCCACTCCTGTCGGGATGTCAGGACTGCAGGAACTCTGTCCGAGAGCCCCACCGGGGGACTCTGTCAGCCTTCTTTGCCGGAGGCTGACAGACCTCTTCCCCACACCTTAGGAGACTAAAATAAACTTGCAGTTTTGCTCCTACACTTGCCTACTTGCTGGTTCTTTTGTGCCCGCTCTGGTGGTCTTAGAAAAACAAATCAAGTGTATAATATTTTACCTGGAGCCAATAGGTCTTAGAGTGCCACACTGCCACTATGTGAGTTGGTATAAGTCACACCACTACATCTCTGTTTCTTCTCTATAAAATTAGAATAACAAAATACATAAAATATTTGTATTTTGTTTTACATAAATTGTTTTTTCAGATACTTAAATGTTATTGCTTTATAAAAATGGTGCTTTAGTTGCTTCAAAAAGGCTAACATTTATTCAAGATACAGACATAGTTAGGCCTGCGGCTAAGCAAAACTAGCAATAACAAGAGCAGCAAAAGTAAGAACCATAAGGAGAACTTAATAGAATTGAGCTATTAGTTTTAGGGAAGGCGAGAAAGGCGTAACTTAATGGCCTGTGTGACGTGATAGGATCAACAATAGTAATGATTTATCTTATCCAGTGACTATTGAACAGAAAAGTGTGGGACAGATAGAGACTGTGATTATATATTAATACATATTTTCTGACAGTGAGAATTATTAAACATTGCAATGAGTTGCTTTAGAGGTCTCTAAGAATTGGATAGATTTTCACTAGTCCTGCAAGATCCTGACACATGAAATTGCACAGGGATATAGTGGGTACTCCTGAGGCATCCTTCATAATTTTATGACAGCTCTGAAAATTTGCTTGAAGGTATTTGAAACAAGAAATTTAGATTAATAGTCTTGGAAACATTCTGAAGGTTTAATTCAGTCTGAAAATTAACAGTTAGTCATCTAACTCACAAAATGGTTTTTTTATCTTTTACTTTTTCCCCTGTCCAATTAATCATACCATCTGTGGTTCAGATGAAAGATTCAAACATTTGACTGTGATCAGGTTGGTCCCATACTCAAAGACATTCACAGATTTCTTAGTGTAGATCTTTACATCCTTGATTTGATCCCCAAATGACATTCTAGCCCGATCTCCACCTCCATTTCTTCATGAATCATAAGTGTAGACAGACCTCATTCCACTTATTGACAAACTGGCTCTATACTTTTCCTTCCTCCTTTTCTCCCATCTATGTGTGTGCCTATTGTCTAATTGTGCACATGCTATTCCCACCATATGCAGTGCTCTTTTCATTTCTGTCTATAACATCCTGTTCACATCCTGTGAAGCTTTCCTTTCTCATCAGATGCAGGCTCACTATGCACCTATCATTTGTTTGTACCTTTATCTCTACTTCTAGATTATAAATTCAACAAAGCTAGAGTGTCTCTCTTATAAATCATTATATTCTCTGTGGGGTAGTGGTTACTTTTACATAGTAAACAGTTTCTGCAAATTTATCTAACTATAAGAATCACAATTAAGGATGCAGATTCCTGGGCTCACCCTGGCTACTGAATTAGGATCCTTAAGAGTGGTGGTAGGGAATCTTATCAGAAGGAAAGTTTGGAAATAACTAACACTCAATACTTAGTTAAAGGATGTTAAATAAATGAATGAACGAATTCCTTTTTGTTTCTTTGGAGTTTTCTTAAGAACATTTGCTTGAGTGTATTTTTCTTTGGCTTTTCTGCCTTTCCTGTCCCTCACATCTCCACTGGAACACTCTAGTTAGAAGGGTGTTAAACTCAGCAAAAATTAATTACTTTCATTAGGCAATAATAAATAATATTCGGAGTAACCTTGTAACTCTTACACATAACGAGTAGTTTTGAACAACATTTTCATCTGCTAAGAACGAGTTTAAAGTAATGTGGTTGGCACAGTGAGAAGACTGCAATGGAGTGTCTCTGGATGTTTTTAAGTCACTAGGTCGATTTCAGCTGCATGGACTTCTTCACAGGCAGCATAGAACTAAGGGAAAAGCCTGAACCAAAAGAATACTTATCCTTGCTTTATCAAAAACTTGTTATGTGACCTTTGGAAAGTTCCTTAATTTCACAGAGCTCAATTTATTCATATGTAAAATGAGGGGGTTGGAGTAGCTGATCTCTAAGGTCTCTTTCAGCTCTAAATTCCATGATTCTCTGATTCTTGTTTTAGCTGAGAATTTCATTTGTCTATGTGATTTCTTTCCTGCCTCTGAAATTATAATTGAGGGTTGATTATACGTATCCAGCGCAATTATCCATAGATCATAAAGATTTTTATTATTATATGTGGGAGATTAAGATGTATGAAGAGTGTAAGAATGAAATTTCTACAAAGTGTAATGATAAAAATACTGTTTTATATTATAAATTTTCTTCTGTAGAATATTATAGTGGCCCTTTATTAAAAAATTAAGATCAATACTTAATATTTAGTGTGTTTCCATTCTTAAACTAGTAAGAGACCTGAATTTAAAATGTATGCGTATTTAACATACTTTCATATAAATTTACATTACATCATTATTAAAAGCACTGAGCCATGGCAAATGATCTATTACATCATAATTTACTGTCCTGTATTATATCACTTGATGAATTATAGCATGTCACATTTTGATACATATAATTTTTAAGATAATTAGATATACAAAGCAAAAAAAGTTCATTACTCTTGACCATATAATTTAAATAGCTGATGGCACCATATGAGAAATACAAAAATTAAGACATTTTATAAGTTATTCGCATTATATATGTTTTTCTACTCTTATGTTATAGTATTATATCAGCCACGTTCTTGGAAACATAATCCTGTTTTTTCAAAGTACCAAAGTATTTTGCCTGCTAGCCTACTCAACTTTTATTGTCAGCATAAAGAATCTACTCAATGAATCAACAAAGATAGTTCTTAGTTGAATTGTAGAAAAAAGGTAACTTTGACAGAAAAATTGTCTGCATCTTTAATCTGATTAATAACATAATTCTTATGATGTTAACTATAAATTTGAATAAAGTAGGAATTGTCATGTGCTTCCGTATGAAGAGACCACCAAACAGGCTTTGTGTGAGCAACATGGTTATTTATTTCACCTGGGTGCAGGCAGGCTGAGTCCGAAAAGAGGGTCAGTGAAGGGAGATAAGGGTGGGGCCGTTTTATAGGATTTGGGTAGGTAAAGGAAAATTATAGTCAAAGGGGGTTGTTCTCTGGCGGGCAGGAGTGGGGGTCACAAGGTGCTCAGTGGGGGAGGTTTTTGAGCCAGAATGAGCCAGGAAAAGGAATTTCACAAGATAATATCATCGCTTAAGGCAAGGACTGGCCATTTTCACTTCTTTTGTGGTGGAATGTCATCGGTTAAGTCGAGGCAGGGCATTTGCACTTCTTTTGTGATTCTTCAGTTACTTCAGGCCAGCTGGGCGTATATGTGCAAGTCACAGGGGATGCGATGGCGTGGCTTGGGCTCAGAGGCCGGACAGGAATATTGTAATTTGCCAGAATTAAAAGGTGAAAACCTTAAAATTTCTTAAATGCCGAAGATTTATCATTTAGATACATTTTGGATAAAAATATAGACATTTTCCATACTGAGTTAACTTTTCTTGAGTTTTCTTAATTAAAAGATTATAATGTACCAATATTGCTATTGAGTTGGTTCTGGGTATCCAACAGAGCTAAATTCTGTTTCTGTCTACCCAATTTTCTAGTTGTATGGGCTAGCTAGACCATGACTTAAACTCCCCAAACTCACTTCTTCATCTGTAAAATGGGGTTAATAATCCTCTATCTTTTAGTAATGCTGTATTATGTGAAACTACATATTAACTTTCCCTAACAAATTGCTTATTGAGAAAAGTTCTCAATAAATATTAGCTGTTTGTTTTAGGTTTGTGCAATACTTCTTATTTAACTGATTTTGAAGTTTCTCTTTTCTTCTTTACTTCTTTTCATTCAAGTTTTGAGACATTCAATGTATACAAAGCTTTTTTTCTTGAAAAGTCTATATTCATGTGATTAAATCCTTCCTCAGTTTAGAGATTGTGCATTCTCTCAGACTAGCGTTTTCCTGATTGCATTGGCTTGGAGAATATGAAACTAGACACTTCTCTACAGAAGTTTTTCTGTATGCTTATATTTTCAAGCAACTCCATAGCTTAATAGAGCTTAGAAAGATAAAACACTAACAGAAATATGAAAAAAATTCAGTTTATTATCATGTAACTTATTTTTATTTTCATAATTTATTTGAGTTATCTGTGTTGAATTTTTTAAAATTTTGAATTAAATGAGAAACCTTGTCCATGTATCCTCTTTTTTGGCCTGTATATGTTTTGAATAAAACACAGTAGTATAGATTTTTAAATACGTGTGCTGGATATCTTTCTTCCATTTGCTTCTCCAAATACTCCATCCTTCACCTTTCTCTGTGCCCTAAGAAGTGTTTCTGAATGGATTATAACAACAGGGTTCTTGGCCCTCTAGCTTCCTGTTGGGTTAGCATGTGGAATTCAACAGGGATGGGAGGGAAGAAAGAAATTGAGGTTGGGGTTTATTCCTCCACATCCCTCCCTGCAGGTTTGTCTGAGGCTGGCTGCATCTCTCCATCACGAGTTACAGCTCATGCCAGATGGCCCTGACACTCAGACCTCTCCTTGTCTCATCTGGTTCTGGAAAATGTTGTCTCCCCTGCCTTTTCAGGCCAAGGGATAGGAGTGAATAATGATACTTTTATATTTTTCTAGCCCTTAACCTAGTACTAACTCTGTGTTTGTTTACATTTTTCCCACACTTTTACAATACTCACATTTATAATGTATTTTTATACTATTTGAATTGTAATTCCTTTGAGAACAAAAATTTGTTACATTTTAATTCACCTCATTTTGTAATCATAGGGTTGTGGCTGTATTAGGATAGAAATAATGGGTAGGTTAGATAACAGTGCTGGAATTGAGGCTTTGAGTTGGGTAAGATGTAAAGATATGTGCTGGGCAAGGGCCAACGGATTTCAGGAGGATATGGAGGGAACCTGGAAGTTTCCAGGGTTTCACTGACAAAGGCACTGGATTCCACAATATTCCACTGTCTCCCCAGTACACTGTAGCAGCTAGAGAAGGAATACAGATAGGGAGAGAAAGTAGAGTTTTTAAAATGTATTTATATATATATATATATACTTCATGGTGTATAAGCTGATGACTTTGCTATGTTGGTGAGCTCAGCTTAACATCTTTCGTGAGAGTACTCTTAGATACGATGGAGTCAAAGTATAAATAAAAGATCAGCATTGGTGTTTTACTAAGATATTTCAGAGATACCTGTTTCTTGGGGATGAAAACAATTGAGTTATATATGATCAAATAGTCTTCAAATATATTTATTTCAATATATGTGTGTGTATTCATATATATATATACACATATGTTATAGTCAATTTCATAGAGAAAATAGCTTCTAAAAATGTTCATGTACAAATATAAAGTATAGACACAGACCTTACATTTTTCACAAAACTTAAAATATAACGCAGACCTAAATGCAAAAATATAAAACTTCTAGAAGGTAAAATACGAGATAACCTAGATGACCTTAAGGTTGATGATGACTTTTTAGATATGACATCAAAGGGATGATCCATGAAAGAAAGATTTGGTAAGCTGGACTTTCTTAAAATTAAAAACTTCTACTCCGTGAAAAATATTGTCAAGAAAATAAAAAGGGAAGCTACAGACTGGGAGAAAATATTTTTAAAAGACATATCCAACAAACAACTATTATCTAAAATCTACAAAGAGCTCTTAAAACTCAAAGATAAAAAAGCAAACAGCCTGATTGAAAAGATCAAAGACCTTGACAGACATCTTGCCTCTTAACAGACATCTTGCCTAAGAAGATACACAGAGGACAAATAAGCATATGAAAAGATGTTCCATATCATATGTTATCAGAGAAAGCAAATTAAAGCAACAATTAAATACCACTGCCCACCTATTAGAATGACAAAACCAAATGCTGGAAACGATGTGGGGCAACAGAACTCTCACTCATTGCTGGTGAAAATGCAAAATAGTAAAATGACATTGAAAAAAAGTTTGGCAGTTTCTCACAAAATTAAGTATACTCTTATATGATTCAGCAATTGTGCTCCTTGGTATTTACCCAAAGGAGCTGAAAGTGTATATCCATGCGAAAAAACCAGCCCATGGATGTTTAAAGCAGCTTTACTTATGATTGCCAAAACGTAGAAGCAACCAAAATGTCTTTCAGTTGGTAAATAGATAAAGAAGCGGTACATCCAGATAACGGCATATTATTTGGTGTTAAAAAGAAATTAGCTAACCATCTGCAAAAAGACATGGAGGAAATATAAATACATATTCCTAAATGAAAGAAGCTAATATGAAAAGGCTACATACTGTATGATTTCAACAATATGACTGCTATTGATTGAATATGCTCCCCAAAATTCATGTGTTGGAAACTTAATCCCCAATGCAACAGTGTTGGAAGGTGGGACCTAATAAGAAGTGATTAGGTATAAAGGCTCTTCCTGCATACATGGATTAATGCCATTATGAAAGGAGTGGATCTGTTATGAAAGCAAGTTCAGCCTCTCTTGCCCTCTTGCTCTTGCCCTTTCTTGCCCTCTGTTTTTGTCACTGGATGATGGTGACACAGCATGATGGCATTTGCCAGATGCTGGCATCATGATGTTTGACTTTCCAGACTAGAAATCAATGATCCAAATAAATCTCTGTTCATTATAAATTACCCAGTCTCAGGTATTCTCTTACAGCAGCAGATAATGAACTAAGCCAATGACATTTTAGAAAAGGCAAAAGTATGGAGGCAATAAAAAGATCAGTGGTTGCCAGATAGCAGTGAAAAGTGAAGGATGAATGGAGTGAATAGAGGAACACAGAGATTTGTAGAGCCGTGAAACTATTCTGTATGACACCATAATGGTAGATGGACGTTACCATGCATTTGTCAAAACCCAACGGTTGTACAAGACCAAGAGTGAACCCTAATGTAAACTATGGATTTTGGGTGATAATGTCAATGATAGTGTCAATGCAGGTTTTCATCAGCTATAACAAATGTACCACTCTGGTGAAGATGTTGATAATGGGAGAAGGCATGTGTGTATGAGGGCAGGGGTTGTATGGGAAATCTCTGAAACTTCTATTCAATTTTGCTGTAAACCTACTCTAAAAAGAATAGAGTCTTTTTAAAGATCTATGCATCAATGTAGAATATGTTTTAAATTTGCTACTATATTCAACATTATTAATTAGTAGATGTGTTTTTGCCTAGAGTTTCACGAACTGTATATATTCTCAAGAATGTGAATATTTTGTAATGATTGTCTTTTGCAAAGTATTGCATCCACATAATTTCTAGGGCATCTATATAACTTACTTATTAACAATCTACAGAATTGCAAAATTGCATCAGTGAAGAACTGAAGGTAGTAGGTAAGTCCAGTTGTAATCCTTAAACCTGTTTAATCCCTAAAGGTACACTTGTATAAAAAAGCTAGAGATGAGATTATGAGCACATAATATATATTGATTTATCTATAACCTACAAATTTGATTGAACATAACTCTACTCCTTCATTCTAAATATATTTTGTGAGTCAAGGAAATAGAGCTGGGAGAACATTTACTTTATCACACAATCTTTTCCATGAAGATGCTTCTTCTTAGATTTCTAAGCACTAGGGTTTGAATTCAAGAAAACTTTTAGGTTATATTTTGGATAATTACGAAAAAGTTAAGTAATATAAGAATCCTCTGCAAATATCTGATTAGAGTCAAACATTTAGGTTGGTGTGTCCTCATGAGAAGAGGAATCCTACAATTCGCCATCATTTTACAGAAGAGCTTTGTTATGTACATGCGATTACTTATGTTACAGTTTTAGAAGAAAAAAATGAAGGCAGAAGAAGGGCAAGTATATGTAAGTTGTGTTATCCACTGCATTTAGGAGATAGTGTGTAAGCCTAGAGAGACATAATTAATTTTGTTTTCCTTAAAAGATGAAGAGGTTTGAAAACTCTCTGTATCCTGTTAAGTGACCTATTAAAGCCCCACTCATCATTACTATAGGTATTTTTAGGGGGGAGGGACTTCTAGCTCATTTGAAACTGGCTCTTTACTTATAGAAAAATTCAGATATTAACTGTTGGATTACATTTTGCCGAGTGACTATACTTTCAAGGGTAGAAGTTTCATTTTGTTAGGATATTAGTTTACCTGGTATGGTTCAGCTTTTATATAGGAAATAAAAATACATGCCATTACATTTTGAAGGAAAGGCACACAAGAATAATTATGATTGACCAGTTGTTAATATAACTTATATTACATTTGAGTGAAACCTTCAAATGTTATATAGAGAGGGTGCTACAAGGGAACTTACACAGAATTTGTCTATGGTGATAATATAAAAATATTTGATATAGTATAGGCACACAGAAATCTCCTACTGAAAATCCGAAGATAGTTTTATAGGAAAAAGAGTACATGCAAAAAGTATTTAACTATTTTGCTTTATACAGATTCACAGAGAGGTTTAATATTCAAGAATACTCTTCTTTTTCTCTTTGCATGCAGATGTAACATAATTTGCCAAATGTCTTAAATCTGTAACATGATTATCTTCCTTTATTCTATGGGAAATCCCTGTAGCAAGTTTTAACTACCACATTGGTTCAAAATATTGTAACTCATGTACTATTTAGCTCTGAAAAATACACGTTCATCCTCTGATGAACAAGGAACATGAAATACCTTCTTGTTTGTGGGCTTTGTTCTACAAATGTTAATGCACACTTGAAACTGATTTGATGAGTTTTACCTTTATTTTAAAACTCCAGTGCTAAATTCCCATATTACATTTTCATGTCCACGGCATCTGGGATCGGCTTTGGGCAAAAATATTATTTTTATTTCCTATTTCATTAGTTTTCTTCTGGCCAACCTAATAAAACACCCATGCTTCTCAAAATAACCAAAATAAGCTGAAAAACTGGATGGCAAGTGAAAGTGAAGACTACTTAGTCTTCTCAGAATCTCACAGAAACTAATTTATTTTCCAAATACTTACTAAGTAAGCATCTACTATACAACAGACATTTTGGGGGGATTCTCATCAACACTTCATTGAACAAAAATGGAAAAGACCCCTGTCCTCATTGCCATTACATTCTAATAAGAAGCAGGTTAAGATATATTTTAAAAAGTAAAACTAAAATAGTGGTTTCCAGGCTATGGAAAAGGATGAAGCAGGAAAGGAAACATATGAAGTATCAGCTGTAAGGTGGTCAGGAAAGGACTGAATGAAAAGGTGACAGTTGAGCTAAGACCTGAAGATGGAGAGGAAGCAATCCTTCAGGCAGAAGAGAGAGTGAATGGCCCCATTTAGGGAACACCTGGTAATTTGAGGAGGAGCAAGAAGGCCAGAGGGACTGGAGCAAAAAGAATGAGAACAATAGCAGGAGCAGAAACAACCAGAGGTTGAATCTTGTCAGTTATGGTAAGCTTGTATAAAATAAATGCTTTTATTCAGAGGGAGACAGATAGGAAGTGGAGAAATGATGAAATCTGATTTATATTATTAAAGGATGGTTCTGGTTGCTGGGTTGGGAAAAGATGATAGGCTGTCTGAGATGGTCAGTTAAGAGCCTTTTGGCAATAAGTCAGGCTAGAGATGAGGGTGAATGGATCAGGCTGGAGATGATGGAGGTGGTGAGAAATGATTGGAAGGGAGATGATTTGGAAGTTCTATGGATTGTAGAGATTCAAAAGTGCGAGTTCATTAGGAAGGCCTAACATGCCCTGACTTAAAGGTGGTGGAACCTGTAGGAGTCTATTTAAAAATTCAGAAATAGGAAAACTTCTGTGAGTAGAAATTCCCTTTTCACATGGATATGTAATAAACATATTCATATAGTATTGTTACATAATATGTCAGTGGTTCTGTTATAGATTGCTTGACTGAAATAATAAGAGAAAAATGTTTATCTAAATTGAAGAAACTAAAGAATTAACTAAGGATTATAATAGGTTAATAGTTTAGGACTTCGTTGTCAAATCATTGGTAGAATGCTTAATTGAAATTCTATAATTAAGAATAGACTATTCATAAAGTTCAAAGAAGGAAAAGTGTATTGACATTGGCCTTGACAAATGGATGTCCAAAAGATCAATATTTGACTAGTTGAGACAATAACACTTAGCAATGAAAAGAGAATTACATACCAAATCTTAGTGAGAGAAGGAAGAGAGGGAGAGAAGAGGGAATTAATGTTTATTGAATGCTTACTAATTTCTAGAAACTGTGCTGTGAGTTTTTCTTATGTTGTCTCATTTAAACCTCAAAATACTCCAGAAAATGAAATTAAAAGGAAGGCAATTAGGAAACTACTTAGCATTGAAGGTAAAGCAGCAAGGAGACCTGGAAAAGCGAGTAGTTCTATGCTTGCAATAAATTGAATGATTAGTGAGGAAATTAATGCTTTCATAATGAAGTTACTGAAGAATTTTAAGTAGTGTTGTGACTACCATATTTGCATAGTAGGTCAAGTTGGTAGCAGTGTGGAGGCTAGGATTATAGAAAGCCAAGGCTGGAACAACAAAAAAAGGACTAATTAGGAGGAAGCCGAATCAGTAAACACAAAAAATTAGTATGACCTAAGTAGGGCAGTAACTAAGAAGATGCTAAGACTGGAATAGATTCAAGAAACATTGAGAAATTCAAAACAAGAGAATTTGGTGATTATGTGGCAACATTAGATGTGAGATTTGAATGAAGAGAGACAGATAAAGAAAAATTCTGTACTTTTTGAATTGGTGACTAGGAAAAGGATATTTCTGTTGAAAGAAAGAAGGAAAGAAAGGAAGGAAGGAAGGAAAGAAAGAAGAGAAAGAAAGAAAGAAGGAAAGGAAGAAAGAAAGAAAGAGGAAAAGAGAAGAAGCAAGGAGGGAAGGAGGGAAGGGAAAGGAAAAGGTATAAATTTGGGCTTCTGTAAATGTTTTTCTACGTTTGGACATACTGGTTTTAAAGTTTCCTTTGGCCATCAAAAGGGACACATAGCTTTACTACAGAGTTAAAGAGATTGGTCTAAATGAGACACAGATTTGGGACCAATCCCCGTAGGAGCCTTAGACATAGATGCTATCATGGGACTTGATGAAAATTAGTAGAGTAGGACAAAGTAAAGGACAACAGCCAGATGAAAGGAGAAGAAAAATGCATCCATGAAAGAAACTATGAAGGAACAGTGGAACAATGGAAAGTTCATGGGGAGAAAGAAGAGAGTAGCATAGAAGCCCAGGGGAAAAAAAATGTTTAAAACAAAAAAGAGGAGTCAACACATAAAAATGAAAGACAGTAGTTAGTGAAGGTAAGAGCATGCTCATAATATTTGGCAGCAGGATATTCTTATGATCTTGATAGGAACATATCAGACCAATGTCTGGGACAAATATTCAATGGAAGTAGTTTAAGGAATGTATCAAGAGTTGAGAAAACAGAGGGAAGGAAGGGAAAGCACGGTATTACTTATACTACCCACAGTAATGACCGTCAAAGATATCCACATCCTAATTTCCAGCATCTGTGAGTATGTTACTTAACATTGCAGATGTGATTAAATTAAGAATCTTTTGATGGAGAAAGTATTCTGAATCATGTGGATGGACTCAATCTGATTTCAAGGTTTTTATATAGGAGAGGGGAAGGTAGAAGAGTCAGGCAAGGCAGAAAAGTCAGCGAAGGAGATGTGATAATGGAAGCAGAGGTCAGAGGGATACAATAAACTGGCTTTGAAGAAAGAAAGGGACCATGAGTCAAAGAATTCAGGAAGCCACCTGAAAGCGGAGTAAAGCAAGGAGATGAATCCCTAGAGCCTGCAGAAGAAAGACAGTTCTTCTGACACCTTGATTTTAGCCAAGTTAAAACCCATTTTGGAATTCTGACCTCCAGAATTTTAAGATTATTTATTTATTTATTTTACTTTAAGTTCTGTGATGCATGTGCTGAACATACAGGTTTATTACATAGGTATACATGTGCCGTGGTGGTTTGACACACCTATCAACCCGTCATTTAGGTTTTAAGCTCTGCATGCGTTAAGTATTTGTTAATTTATATTAATTTTAGCCACTGTCTTAGTCCATTGTGTGCTGCTATAACAAAATGCCTGAGACTGGATAATTTATGGAGAACAGAAATTTATTCTCTCACAGTTACAGAAGCCGAGAAGCCCAAGATCAGGTCATCTTCTTGCTGTGTCCTTACATGGTAGCAGGAGGAAGGGTGGAAAAGGATTGAATTCTGTGTCGTCACGTGGTAGAAGAACAGAAGCAAGAGGGCTCACTCCCATAAGACCTTTTTTATGGCAGCATTAATCCATGACCTAAACACTTCTCATTATGCCCTATTTTCCAACATTGTTGCATTGGGGATTAAATCTCCAACACATACATTTTGAGGAACATACTCAGACCATAGCAATCATTAAGTTTGTGGTAATTTGTTATATAAACAATAAGAAATTAATATGTTACTTTTTTTTTTGAGATGGAGTCTCACTTTGTTGTCCAGGCTGTAGTGCAGTGGTGCGATCTTGGCTCACTGCAACCTATACCTCCCAGGTTCAAGGGATTCTCCTGCCTCAGTCTCCCGGGTAGCTAGGACTACAGGCATGTGCCATCATGCCTGGCTAATTTTTTGTATTTTTAATAGAGAAATGGATTCACCATATTAGCCAAGATGGTCTCGATCTCCTGACCTTGTGATCTGCCCACCTCGGCCTCCCAAAGTGCTGGGATTACAGGTGTTAGCCACCGCACCAGGCTAAGAAATTAATATGTTACTTTTCTATAGAAGGGGAGAATAGGAGAGATAGGAAGACAGATGAGAACACAGAAAATACACACAAAGACACACATGTGTGTATAATGTGTATGTATGTGTGCATAATAGATACATGCATGTGTTTGTGTATATATACACAAATGCACTCATAACATATATGTATATTTACACAATATGTATATGTGTATATATGCATGTGTATTCATACATATATATGTATTTGTGTACATGTGTATGTGTTAAATATGTGTGTTTTTGTGTATATATATTACATATTACATATTATTTATATATTGTATATTGTATACATATAAAATCATTATCATCACAGATCCTTCAGACTGCCCCCATGACAATTCCGTAATATGGTAGGATGGTAGATTGGAATCTATTTATTGGGATGTTTTAATTATATGCAATTATATAAACAGTAACTAGTCTATTATTATGATTTTACTCAGTTCTTGTCATACACATTTGTCAAGGACTAAAGAAGCAGAGTTGACAGGTATACCATTGGACAATTTCATATTTGTGTACTTGTAATGTTTGTATACTCTCCTCTACAGACATTTAATTTTATATATGCAAATCCCTTCCCCATGTTATTTTTGTATATTTAAAATAAATCTCTGTTCAGGGTGTCATTATAATAATAGTGTGGTCCAGCTGTTTCTTAAAAAACTGGTAGAAAATAAATTCCTACAATATAATGAGGAGCCATGACACTATCCAAACTATCAAACCAAAATCATTTTCACTTGCTATTGGTTTTCATAATAATCCCTGACTAATTCCACTGCAGAAACATCAGAGTGGCAAAATGTAAAACTTCTCCATGTCTTTCAAAATGACATAATACCTTTGGAGAATTGGCTTAAAGAAAAGTTCAAGTGTTTGCAATCAAAGTAATCAATAAAAATTGGTTTGATATTTAATAATGAAACAGAATTCTGTTCTCCTACCCACTTATTAATTCAGACTTTTCTTACTGTTACATATTACTGACCATTATTATAATTTGTAAATAATTTAAATCAAGTGAAATAAGGTTTGCCTTTATATGATGTACTATGCTAATCCTATATATACTTTCTTCCTCAGACTATTGAAGCTAAAGATTAGTAAATTATACACTCTATCCTCACAAATACAAATTAAGTTTATTGCAAAAGATTAAAATAGAGACTTTGGGAGATAAAGTTAACTAGGTTTTTGGCATGTAACTGCTGTGTTTAGAGTTGCCCAAATTGACTTGAAGTATATTCAAAACAGTTTCCTGTAACATGTTTAGATAATTCTATTTTCTACTTAAATTATATAATATTTTTCCCTCTAAGCAACACTTTCCTCTGTGATTTCTTTTGTCTGTGTAATTGCCTATGCTGATCCTTTTATGTGCAATTCTCTCTCCTCCCATCTTTATCTCTCTCAAACCCCAACTCTAAATTGACTGATTTATTTTTATTTTTTTACCTTTTTCTTGTTTTAAGGGAAATAAAATTCACCACTTTCTTTTGGAACTTAACATTATAGCTCTTCATGAATTGATTGTTCATTCTCTACTATGAAATGTAAGATTATAGACGGAGGAATTATTCATCTTCCGATCTGTCACATCTATGGTTTCCGTGGTGTGGGCTTTCAACACAGTAGAAAATCTGTAATGATTAAGTGAAGAGTGAGGTTTTATTGTCCTCCTTTATTAGGTTACTGTATTTTTTAAAAAATAGATTGTTAGTTGTCTTTAAAGAATTGTTGTAATGGACTCCTCTCTTGATTAGTAAATAATCTTTAGTCTTTTAAATAGTAACATTGCTTTTAAAAAAAACTCTTCTTGAGAAATGTCTAAACATGGAGAAAATGGGTTTAAAGTTCTAGCTAAAAATACTCAGATATGTTTTCTAATGAATCAATTCATGATCATGATTCACCATTTATTTTATATATATATTTCACATTTCAGTAGAATTATTGGTATTGTCATAATTAATTTCATTTATTCTTAAAGTCTACATTTTATATAAACTATAAAATAATGCTACTATTATGTTTTCATTTAGATCTCATATTATTGATAAAATATAATAATAAAAAGCTTCTTTGGTAATCAATATGAGCCAGGCTTTCTATATGAATTTATTAAATCTTTACACTTACTTTATGGAGTACATACAATTATGATCTACATATAATAGATGAAGAAAGACATGTTTGAAGAGTTTAAGTAACGTGATTAAGATGATAAAACTGGTTAACAGCAGAGCAGAGATTTGAACCCATGAAGTGTGATGCTTAGCCACTAAACCTCAGTGCTTCCATATCCACTCGGTAGTCTTCCTTGATTTTTATTAGGAGATTCACACCACTTTTTTTTTTTTTTTTTTTTTTGAGATGGAGTCTCGCTCTGTCGCCCAGGCTGTAGTGCAGTGGCCGGATCTCAGCTCACTGCAAGCTCCGCCTCCCGGGTTTACGCCATTCTCTTGCCTCAGCCTCCCGAGTAGCTGGGACTACAGGCGCCCGCCACCTCGCCCGGCTAGTTTTTTGTATTTTTAGTAGAGACGGGGTTTCACCATGTTAGCCAGGATGGTCGATCTTATGACCTCGTGATCCGCCCGTCTCGGCCTCCCAAAGTGCTGGGATTACAGGCTTGAGCCACCGCGCCCGGCCAACACACCACTTTTAAAAATATCTTCATGAGCCCCTTCTAATGGCTTGAATCTTGTATTTTTTCATATGTTATTTTTCAAATCTTGGTTCACAAGACATTGAATGCATTGATGTCAGGGGCAGTGTGTTTATCATCCCTTTATCTCACTGCAACTAAGTTTCATTCATGAACTTTAATTTTTTCCTCCGTCAAATGGAAATGATAATGCCAATATTCAAGGTTAATGAGGGTGCCAATCAAGGTAAAGCATGCAAAATAACTGACATATTTCCTAAAATATAATCATTGCTTAATAAATACTAGTTCTATTTTTCCTTTAATCACCTCTAATTTAGTATTCGAGAAACAGTGTTTTAATCACCTCTAATTTAGTATTTGAGAAACAGTGTTTATCTGTGTAGAAAAATGACCATAAGAACACATCCTTCTAACTTGTAAAAATATTTTAACCAAAATGGCCTGTATTTGATGTGTAATCAGTTGTTGAATGCATTTCCTAGATCTTTCTCATATGGCAACACTAAAACTGTTCCTATCTACACTGATCATCTACACTTTTCATTTACTGATTACAAATCTGTGGGGCTCAAACACAAATTGGGGATAATAGTAGATGGGCTATTGTGTGTACATATGTGTGTATGTTCACATGTACGTATATGTGTTTATATTCCTAGTCTTAAAAGACACTGTGTGTAGGATTAATTATGGAATAAGGTAAAATGTCTAAATTGGAAATTTTGTTTAGTCATAATTCAATATATTGGTCATAAATCTCAGTTTTGTGAAAATTCTGTTTTGTGAAACACAGAATGTGAATTACAAAAGTAGTTCTTATCCCTGTAAGTTTTTACAATTCAGAGTTAAAGTAAAACATTGCTACTAAAGAATTTCCCAAATTATGGATGACCTTTCTTCCTCTTTGAAACACATACAATATTCATGCTTGCATGAAATACCTATTCGCCTTCCATGAAACAGTTTGGAAAATGTTAGTTTGAAGTGAGACAATTTAAGATGTTAAACCAATGTTTCCATAGATATGCATGATATGTTAAAAGTTGTTACTTGAAAAACTGAGTTACATAGATAAGTGTTGAAACTGTTAACTAATTTTTCTCTTATTGCAAGAATCCTTAGAAATTTTAATGTGTTAAATATGTCTGTTGTTAGTATTTCAATATGTCAAAATCTCTAAGAGGATACTACCATATGTAGCACAATCCAGAATAATTTGACTATTAATTGCTTTTCTGTAAGAATCCATGCCAACATTTCATGAAACACTGTCACAAAAATTCTGTCTTGGAAACTTTGTACTAAATCACTGGTTCTCACAGTATAGTTCCCAGACCAGCAGTATCAGCATCACCTGGGAACTTGTCAGAATGCAAATTTTCAGGCCCCATCTCAGACCCAAAGAATCAGAAACTCTGGGGGTGGGGCCCAGGAATCTGTGGTTTAACAAGCTCTCCAGGCCATTCTGATAAATGCTATGGTCTGAAAACCACTATGCTAGAGATGTGTAAGATTGAGCACAATAATTAGTACAAATAGTTTTAATGGAACTCAAATTAGAAATGTCATTTACAAAATAATAATACGTTAAATATTTTGTTATTACAGATTAAACTCTGTGCCACCAAAATTCATATGTTGAATTCCTAACCCCCAAGACCTTGTAATGGGATATATTTTGAGACAGTATCCTTAAATTAAGCTAAAATAGGGCATGTGAGTGGGCCTTAATTCACTAAGTGTGCACCCAGAGGAAAGGCCATTTGGGGATGTAGAATGAAATCGGCCATCTGCAAGCCAAGGAGAAGCCTAAGAAGAAACCAAAGCTCAGACACCTTGATCCTGGATTTTTATCTCCTAGAACTGTGAGAAAATAATTTTCTAAAGCCACTCAGTCTCAGGTATTTGTTATGGCAGCCCTAGCAAACTAATGCAGGTGTATATATAAATCACTGAATTCTATGACTTAGAGTCAAATCTATTCAAGGTGCGCCTTTTCAACTATAAAGTACTATGTTTACTCTGAAACGTATTCACATAAAAACTCACAAATCTTGTAACACTTTGGAGTCAATTACACAAAGCATTATTGCAATTGTTTAATTATATCCTGGGCTGTATCAGCCACAAGAGTCAAAGGAAAATTTAGAGCAGCGTTAGGAGCTGTTGGCTTGTGAATGCAGTTAGCCTTTTATTTTTTTCTTTCGTTTTGTCTAATTTTAAGATAAAAGCTTATGTCCATGCCACTCATCCTCTTGGTTTATCTGCTTTTCCAAGTTACAGTAATAGCATTTGGTATTGTGTTCAGCAAAGAAAGAGTACATTAGGAAACACCTAATTTATTTGGTGAAAAAATGCATTGCTTTTGTCAATTATTAATTCAAAGTACACTAAAATGTACTTTGCCTGATTTAATAAATATTTATTCCTCATACCATTAATAGATTTAATACCATGATAAATTTATGTGATGTCTGTGTATTGAGTGGATAAGGCCTTAGGTGGATAGAGTTAATTCTTTCTATATGGCTGCTTGTTATGAGACTTCCTCTGACATATATCTCATAATGGTTCCTGTTGATTGATCTAATTATATACACATGGTTTTATTGGAGCTTTGTGAATCTGGAGATACCCATGTTTGCTTAATGTTCTACAAGCACAATTCAAAACCCTTTAGGCTTACCAGGATTGCTTCCATAATCCTTAATTGAGAAAAGTAAGCCTCGAGAATTTTGAAATACCCGGTCTAAATCAAGCTCCTGGGCCAGCGCATTTTCCCTTTAGAATTTTTCTTTTGTAAAGAACAAACCTTATTTTTTAATACATACAATCTATTTTTTAAATGAGTGTCACTTTGTAATTAAGTGAAATACAGTTATTTCTGTGAGTATGCATAAAAATGTTCCTTCTTTTGGTCCTTGATTTTTATATTTGAGGAATGAATGTTTTGAAAAAGGAATATGTAAAATAATACATCTTAGTATGCAGTGAATAGCAGAGAAATAGCAACATTTCAATGCAAGGCTAACAATTCTTCAATTACTACATTTTATATATGAAGACAAATAATTGTTATTTTAATAACTAAGTAATTTCATTAAACACTTGAATAGTACATATGAATCTGTGAATCTGTTGTTTTTATTGGACTTCATTACACATTAAAAATATTATCCTGATGCTTGAAACTTGCAGTTGTGTCTCATCTATGATTTATCCTTTCTTTCTGCAGATTTAGCTATTTTTACCTCTTTTTTCTTTGTATTGCAGAAGAACAGTTCTGACAAATAAGATTAGTCTGTTATCTACTCCAGTGTTTTGGGGGTTTTGAACATCATTTTTTTAACAATGCTTTAGCTCACTGAAAGCCCAAGACAAACCTAAAGTTTTGAAACTTACTTCCACAGATCTAGTAAATTTTTCTTGACTGAATTATTTTATTTAATAAACAAAATCTTGTGAAACAAAACAGCAGAACTATAGTAGAGCCAATTAAAGTCTCTCCCATCAACCCTCTCTTCCCCAAATACAGACATGTGGACTCAAGGAGTGGCTCTATTGGAGCTGAATAACTGAGGATTTGGGGAAAAGGGAAGTGTCACTGCCTGAATGGGAAAAATAATAAGAAATGAAGACTTGCTAAAAAATGGAGAGCCTTGTAAGCAATAATCACATTCTTTAAGGAGTCTAAGTAGTTGCTTTTCTATTACTTATCTTGATTGGAGAAAAGAGTTGTCTAATAAACTTTGGAAACCTGAAGTGGGTCAATTAACTCCTAAAGGAAGGTAAACGGGTTCATTTGAAGTTTAAGATCAATGAATGCTGAAGGTTGCAGTATAACTTTAAGGAATTATTTTAAAAGTTTCTTTCTTTATGGAAAGACATTTTGATCAATGAATTGAAAGCTAAAAGAGCTTTATGTTCCAGAAAGGGTCAAAAATCAAAAATGAGGTGAGAACATGTAAGAGGGACTCCCAGTGTCAAAATGCACATGTGCTCATTTCAGAATGTCTCCTTATAAAAAATACCTTGTGATTGATTCAGGCTTTTTTATTTACAATGCCTGCAGACATTTAGTGAGCCCTTATTGTTAGGCACTCCATTAAGCACTTTTAAAATTAATCCTCTTAAGAAACTTATGAGGGTAGACACTATCTTTATCTTCATTTTACAGATGTGAAAACTGAGGCATAAAGAGGTTAAATAACTTGCTGATGGCAGAAGGCAGGAGTCAATCCCAGGCATTTTGATTGCATTCTTATCTCTACACAGTACTGCCTAATTGTGAAGTAAACGTTGAAAGCTTGAACATTACAAAACTAGGACATCTTTTCTTTTTTATTATCAAAAACCTCACCACACCAAACCAAAAACATTAAGAAATTGGCAGTCTCTGTTTACAAATGGAAAACAAGAAAAGATCAGTTTCTGTTTGGATCTTCAGATTTTGCTTTATTTACTAGTTCCCTCTTAACCATTTAGAATATGTTAATACAATCAAATTGAGATTAAATAAATAACTAATAATTTTTTTCAATATACTTCCTAATCCGTGTAACATAGGTTAAAACATATTTTCTTTTTTTCTTTCAAAACCTTTTTATCTGGACAATGCTTTTAAGTTTCTTTGCTGTTTGTAATTGTTTCTTTTCTTAGTGTTTTCCAAGAGAATAAATATTAGTCTTTAAATCTGTTAATGATGATCCTTTGAAGATTTAGGCAGTGATTCTGTTTTTGCCTAAGTGTATCTGTTCTGCCCAAGGAGATATGGGAGAGAAAACTTTAAACAGCAGATATGCAGTTCTGCTTTAAATCTGGATTAACAGTAGTGTCTTGAAAACTGGTTAACAATATGAAAATGTAGTATGCAGCTGTAGTTAGTGAGTTTGCTTTCTTATGTGCATAATATGAGCTTGTAATGGAAGTAATGTCATATAGTATTTAACTCTGACATTTAGTGTTTGCCCTAGTAGATGGTCTTCCTTTTACTTAAGTGCCATTACTTTTATGTAGTCCATTTTCATTGCATTTAGTCCCATTTTAGTAATAATGCTTGCATGATTTACCAGGCAAATGCAATCTTTGCCCTGAATGGCACAGTGCAAGAAAAAATGGAAGCTGTTAAGAGGCTGAATGGCAAAAAAGTATTATTGACCTATGCTGGCAGTCATGTGTTTCAATTATTTTCAAGAATCCATTTGTCAAATAAGTGAAGCGATGTGGGACGTCAAGTTCAAGCTGGGGTTAGTGCCTTTCTACATCTGATATGATGTATCTTCTGTAGCCATTTAATTGAATTACCCAATTTATTTTTCAAGCAACAATGCTCTACCAAGAGCCATGACATTAAACAATTAAATATGAGTTTAAAAGTCTGCATTTTGTGTAGTTCATCATTCCTCTGCAGCAGAAAGTGAGCCCAAGGGCCTGAAGATTTCTGATTCTGGTGTAGTAAAAGCTTAGATTCCAGAGGAACACCCTAACTATCCCATGTGGAAACATTTAAAAAAATAACAACACTTCATTATTCTTATTTCTTTCAGCAGAACAGTGATGTAAACATTTAGAATTTAACTGTGATTACTCAATAATTTCTTGAGATTCTGTTTGGAAAAGCAAAAAGCAAACTGGACTGGGATAACTGTAACTAATGCTCAATGAGTTTGATCAATAATGCTTTTTTTATTTGAAGTAGCTGCCTTTTGTGAATACAAAAGAGAAGTCCTAATGAATTAAAGATATCAGACTTTCAAAAAATTATGAAGGGAAAAATCCAGTTAAAAAATACTTACATTTACAAATCACTAAAATATTTTGGGCCATTATCACTTACAAAAATTCTTGAAACTTTTAAAGAAAAGCAAGTTAACCAATCATAATTCTTCTATTTGTAGGGAGGAAGGAAAGGTTGCATGGAGGTAAAGAGAGAGAGAGATAGGGAGAAAAAATTCAAATCAAATGAGTGCTGACTTTAAATGAGATCACTGTTGCAGAAATATTTTTAAATTTTAATTTATATTTACTTGGGTATTAATTCTATGATAAGTTTACAGAGCATTTTTAAAAGTTGTTTTCTTTTGTTGCTAACTTAGACACACAGATATGTTTTTGATCTGAGGAGAATAATTACTGTAACTCAGAACAGAAGCAACTTATATTTTTTTCAATTAACATTCAACAATTAAATTTTAATATGGTCAGGGAATTGTTCAGATCCTTTTGTATAGGGATACTGCACCTTTAATTATCTGCCCTCTGGTGCCAAGTCTTTTCTTTGAGTGCTTCCATAAAAGCTTATTGCAGCTAGTTATTGAGCAAATTAGTACTTGAGTTTTGGTGAAAAATGTCTTTATTAGTCCTAAAACCGGAGTCACTGTGCATTCCCAGAAGGCGTGATTTTGTTTGATGAATAAATCTAGTAATTATCCTGCTGTTAGGGCTGTACCGCAAATGTCATAAGCAGATAAACAGAGGGAGTAAGCCTTCCGTAAATTCTCTAATTATCTATGTTGGACTACTTATCGCCTGCAGATGATTTATGAGCATATTGATATATCCTTAAGTATGTTCATTTGAGTTCACAGATGCAAATAATTAAGGCACTAGTCATTTGCAAAGGAGGCTTCAGGTCAGGGTCATTTCATTATAAAACTTCAGTCTGGCTTATACTATAAAACAAGATATAAGTATAATCTACTTGACCAGGATATTTCCGAAGAGACTTTTCTTTCCTTTCTCTTTTTCTATAGATTTTATTGTTCTTACCCATTATTTTCATTAAATAAGACTCTTTCAACTTCCTTATGTAATCTATTTTTTATTTTCAAAAATATTAATTGTCCAGTTTTTAATTTAAACTGCTTGGTAAAATGATCCCTAGGAAATACCAGAAATTCTTTAAAACATTTAAAATGGCATTTTAAAATTTCTAAAACATATTCTTTGAACTCAGCTGCTTTATCTTTTTTCCTCTTAGACTACTCCATTTGAGGTAACCGATGACTTTCTTAAACAGAATATTTTACAAAGAATGTTTCATTTTTATATTTATTTTGTAATTGACTAAGAAATCAAAATGTATTAATGCCTTCAAAATAATATGCTATCCTTTAAAAATGAAAACTAATATACCGGTATATGATTGAAAAAAGAAAGTTACTCTGAAAAGTTGAATGTGAGCATTTAATAAAAGTATTTTATAATCTCTAACACATTCAATTATAAACAGTTTAAGAAGATGAATGGTCCTAAAATATATATTTTGTTACTTTTTCATCTGTGGTGTTTGGGAGAAAACATACCAATTGAAGGAGGATATAGACACTGTAGTATATTTTACAAATTGCACAAAAAATTAAGTAAGCAGAGGCATTGTGTAAGGGACAAACCTGTTTCTGACCAAATCCTTATTAAGGTGAAGTCTAGTTACATAATTCTTGAAAAAGATTACTGATAGTATTCTCAAGAGGTTTATTTCACTTTTGGGTCAATGTGTTTCCCAAAGTTTGATAAGAGCAAATTAATTGGAAATTAAGGCGTGTGTATGTGTGTGTGTGTGTGTGTATGTGTGTGTGTATCCTGCTTTTTTTTATACCTATGGGTGTGTGTATGTATATACACACACACATGTGGAAACATATACACACACACACATATGTGTAAGCAAAGCAGGATCAATCCGATAGTCTCAAATTAAGAGGGACAGTGGCTCAAAGCTCTAGAATCAATCCACTCTACATGGAGCCCTTTATGAAATTGATCTGCTTCTTGATATTAAAGGCAAATTTTTGGTAGACTTGCTACCAGATTAAAAACAAAACAAAACAAAACAAAACAAAAATGAGCCAAGGTTGGAAGGGCAGTGGCTGAATTGCTGAAAGTGTTACTTGGGATTTGTGAATGAATAGAAACCATTCAAATTAATTTAGTTTTATGATTATAACAGAATTTCATAAATAAAAGGGCATTTCTGTTTAATGTATCAAGGTGGTATTTCATGAAGGTTCATAACAAAGGGATTTTTCCTCTGAGGTGCCCTTTTTGCATTTTTTTTTTCCATTCTCCATACATATCTCCAGATATCTCCCACATCCTATTTCACTTGGCTCTACACAGTTGGTGTGTAACAGAGACCATATTCAGGTGCTTGGGATTCAATGTATCAGATTTGATATTCCTTCTCTTTTATCAAACACTAAAGCATTTGAATATTGTAAAGCCTATAAAAAAGAAAAAATTCAGTCAGCCTTTATTTTAGCTTGTCAACAATGATACTCTGAATGCCAATCCACTTCCGGAAATTATCTTATCATTAATTCAGAATTGCAAAAAAATACAGCTTATCATACAAATAGTTTATCAGTAGTAAGTCTTAGTAAAAACTAAGCTTTAGAGCCTTCAAAAATAATCACTTTTCACATTTCTACCAGTCCTATGTAAAAACTGACATTCCTATAACTTTGAAAATGCCTTTTTGGCAAATTGGTTTTGCAGATTTCCCTAAATGAGGTAAATATGCCCTTAACAATAGTTTGACATTATCACAAAAAAACATAAATTTTCATAAAGAGAATACAGATTTATAAACTAGGTCCCAAAAGTCAGTACTTTAACAAATAGACTTTTTTTTTTTTTTACTCAAAATGTTATTTCAGCATATATGAAAATATATTCCTAGAAAAAAATACTTAGACACAATTTAAAATTTCATGTTTTCTTCAGGCAGGTTAAGTGATCTATCCAAGATCATGTAGCTAGAAAAAACTTAGAATGTAGATCTCTGACTTCCCGTCAACTTTCCTGTACAGCATTGAATTTAGTCTACTTCCATTCTTTAGATCTCAATAAACATACTTTCTACTCAGACCCATCATTCTCTTCACATTTATTAACTAACTCTGGGAATTGTATAAATATTCTTATCTTATTAAGAGTTGTCATTTCCAGAGCATTTTGGTATTTATGATTCCAAATGCTCCACCAAACTAGTAAGAATAGACTTTCCCTCAATTATACAAATTTAATTTTTTTCTATTTTATGTTTAAAAATATGAGCATGAAACACAGTAAAAAGAGATCAGTAAAAGTGGGTTAAGCAAATGTCTGCATTAGTTAAACAAACACACACATACAATTTTGCTTTAACAAATGCACTCATTTTTTTCATGGCTACTTTCTTTTATAGACTCTCATTCTTATATATGCTACCATAAGCAGAATGTTCAGGACATGGCTGACATATTACAGTAAAGAAGAATAATGAAGCTACTGTTTAACAATTGTTTTCTTCTGAGTGAAAGTATATTTTATGTTATAGGCTTACATACATGCAAGTGTGTTATATAACCTGTTATATACCTAATACATATGTATATGCACACACACACACAAATTCTGGAACACTTTTTCATTTAATGTTGGTGCTTGAAAATGAGACTGCAGACAGAAACAGGTAAACAACACTCTTTCTATGGGGCATTTAATCACTGTCAATAGCATGTTTTTGTGAGTAGTAAATTTACCTACAAATTAAGCACAGCAAAGAAAAAGAATATTATGCTGGAATTTGAATAACAATATATCACCTGACTGGTTGTCTATTGCATAAAATAGAATCAGGAGATTCTATTGGCCTTGCGATAGGACTATTAACTGACATACAAGAATAAAAGCACAAAGGTAGATATCTAATTTCTTTGCTCCTTGCTCAAGTGAATATTTTTCAAAAGAGCTAACTAGTTAGAATCATTGATTTTCCTTTCCGCTATTCTATTCTCACCAAGATACTAGCTTATTTCTATTAGCATGACTCCATTAAATCTTATCATCTAGCAAAGAGGTAACATGCTTGGTAAAGAAGTAAATAGAAGTTCAGGAATACCACAAATCATAACTTGCCATTTCTGTAGTTATCTAATTTGTTATGTCTGACAAAATTATCTTAGAACTTTGATGTTAGATGTAGAATATTTTTCTGAATCTATTTTGTTTCTTTCCCTACCACCGAAACTTTTCTTTCCTTTTCCTATCAGTGGACATTTTACATAATCTAGTTGAACAGCTGTTTGTGTGTGTATTTGTTTGAAATATAATTATTGCCTTTAAATTTGTCTTTGATGATCCAAAAAAAATGAAAACAAAAGCAAAACCCCAATCCAGCTCATCAGAACTCTGGGACTTGTGCTTCCTGTTTATATCTCCTCTGCGGTTGTAGAGTTTTAATTTCCTACCACACTATTGATTGAAAAATCATACAATGTGGTACATTTACATACTAAAGAAAATGCGTTAATTGGTTTACAAAGTTGAATCTTTAAAAATGTTAGGCACATTCTTCACACTCTCTCTAGTTCTTCGTAATTTGTTTTTTGTTAGTGTTTTGTTTCATTTACTTCTGCTTCCTCTTCCAGAACTACCAAAAGTAAGAAGTGCCAAAATTTAGAAGGAGTTAAAAATGGAATAAACGATGAATAGTTTTTATTCTTTTTAGATGACACATCTTTGCTTACTTAGCAATAGGGAAAACAGGTATTTTGTTTTAAAGCTTGCCAGTGTTTGTAATCTCTTACCCTTAAAAATAGTCATTTAGCATCAAATGAAAAATCAATAATAAATATTTGAATTGGCCAATAGATGGGATGTATTTTGGATTTTCTCAAGTTGAATTATTTCAACTCATGTTCTTTGGATTCTATGGGTTGGCTGTATCTTGTGTGTATGTGCTGTTTTCAGCTTAACTAGAGAAAGCAATGACATCCATGAAGAGCCTATTTTCATGTCCCTCTGTGTAAGCTACGCTAATCAAAGAAATTCACTTATCCACCAAAAACTACAGCTAAAAGATGTTAAGAATATGTTTTCCAAGTGATAATTTTAGTGGAAAATATGTGAAAATCATGTATGATTTCTTCTGATATATTGCACAAAATTTGAAGGACAAATAGAAGGTCTTAAGAAACAGATAACATTTAGAGACATTACAGACATGTCTTTCACTCCACCTTTTTATCAAAATTATTCTCATTATTTGGCCAATAGAAATTGGAACCCTCATGTACTGCCGGTAGGAATGTAAAAGGGTGTAGGCACTATGGAAAACAATTATGGAGGTTCTTCAAAAATTAAAAATAGAACTATCATATGATCTGGCAATCCTACTTCTGGTTATTTATTCAAAAGAATTAAAATCAGGTTCTCAAAGAGCTAACTGCACTTCTGTGTTCACTGTAGCATTATTTATGATAGCCAAGATATGGAATATGGAAACAATCTAAATTCCCATCAAAAGAAAAACAAAGACAATGTGGCATATGCTTACAGTGAAATATTATTCAGCCTCAAAAAAGAAGGAAATCCAGTTATATGGGACAGTATGGATGAATCTGGAGGATATTATGCTAAGTGAAATAAGTGTCACTGAAGGACGCATGCTACATGGCTAAACATATGAGGTATCTAAAAGAGTCAAATACAGAAACAGAGTAGAATACTGCTTGTCAGTGGCTTGAGGGGATAGGGAAAATGGAGATTTGCTATTCACTGTGTATAGAGAATCAGTTTTGCAAGATGAAAAAGTTGTAGAGATCTGCTGCACAACACTGTGCCTATGGTTAATAATACTGTATTGTGCACTTAAAAATGTGTTAACATGCTAGACCCCATGTGAAATATTTCTACCATAATAGAAAAATAAATACAAAATTTTTTCTTTTGCATGAAGTAATAAAGTAACTTGGCACAAACCATTTTGGTGAAGTGTACCATGGAAGATTATGTATTAAATTCCAGCAAAAATAGAAGTAAAAGAAGGCAAATACTTTTGATTAGCATAGATAGAGGCTATATGTACATGGGAAAGCATGTTAATGACATTTATTAGTGCCCTTTTTTTTGCTAGAGATCTGTAGACAGAGGGTAAAATATTCTGAAACTGAGAAGTCTTGACTGTTGATATTCACTCCCTTGAAGACATTTTAAATAAGCACTTTCTGTTTAAAACATCTTGTATTTCATATATTTATTTCACAGGATCTTGAAGATACATAAAGGGCAGATTCTTGAAAATAACTAAAGAGACTGACTTCATGAAAGTACAATATTCATCATAGACGAGTAATTTTTAAACTTTCTAACTATATCAGAAATTTGACCTAATTTTAGATTTATATTATTACAAATGGTATGGCACACATTGCGTTATTGTACATGGATTCCTGATCTGTTACTTTATTTTTTGTTGATTTTTTTCATGAAGAAGTTATAAATATTTATACTCCAATGCAAAATACTCTTATACAGTATTTTAAAGATTTAAATCTAAATGTAATTGCATTCAAGTCTGAATTTCGTTGTAAATAGACAAGCAACTTCTCTTTGTGAAACACGGGGACTGCTTGTTATTTTCATTATCACATACTACCTGCAACTCCCTCACTAAAGAATCACTTTCTAAGTTAAAATACTGTTCCCTACAGGTGTCTCATTAAATTATAATCAATCAGTGTTCTGTTAGTAAAAGCCAGTGAATATGGTTTGGCTGTGTCCCCACCCAAAATTTCATCTTCAATTATAATCCCCATAATCACCACATGTCAACGGTGGGACCAAAGGTGGAGGTAATAGGATCATGAAGTGGTTTCCCTCATGCTGTTCTGATGATAGTGAGTGAGTCTCATGAGATCTGATGGTTTTATAAGCATCTGGCATTTCCCCTGCTTACAATTCTCCTTCTTGCAGCCCTGTGAAGAAGGTGCCTTTCTTCCCCTCTGTCTTCTGCTGTGATTGTAAGTTTCCTGGGGCTTTCGCAGCCATGTGGAACTGTCAGTCAATTAAACCTCTTTTATTTATAAATTACTCAGTCTTGGCTATTTCTTCATAGTTGCGTGAAAATGGACTAACACAGTAAATCGGTACTGGGAGTGGGGTGCTGTTGTAAAGATACCCAAAAATATGGAAGTGATTTTGGAACTGGATAAAGGACTCTGAAGAAGACAAGAATGATTCGGGAAAGTTTGGAACTTCCTAGAGACTTTTTGAATTACTTTGACCATAATGCTGATAATATGGACAATGAAGTCCAGGCTGAGGTAGTCTTAGATGGAGAAGAGGAACTTCTTGGGAACTGGAATAAAGGTCGCTCTTGCTATGCTTTAACAAAGAGACTGGTAGCACTTTGCCCTTGCCCTAGAGATCTGTGGAACTTTGAACTTGAGAGAGATGATTTAGCGTATCTGGTAGAGGAAATTTTGAAGTGGCAAAGGGTTCAAGAGGAAGCAGAGTATAAAAGTTTGTAAATCTTGCAGCCTTTCAATGGGAATAGAAAAGAAAAACCAATTTTCTGAGGAGAAATTCAAGCTGGTTGCAGAAATTTGCATAAATAGTGAGGAGTTGAATGTCAATCACTAAGACAATGGGGAAAATGTCTCCAGAACATGTCAGAGACCTTCACAGCAGTTCCTCCCATCACAGGCCCAGAGACCTGGGAGGGAAAAATGGTTTCCTGGGCCAGGGCCAGGGCCTTCCTGCTGTGTGCAGCCTGGTGACTTGGTACCCTGTGTCCCAGCTGCTTCACCTCCAGTCATGGCTAAAAGGGGACAAGGTACAGCTTGGGCCACTGCTTTAGAGGGTGCAAGCCCCAAATTCCACATGGTGTTGAGTCTGTGGTTGCACAGAAGTCAATAATTGAAGTTTGGGAAACTGTCTAGATTTCAGACGATGTATGGAAATGCCCGGACGTCCAGACAGAAGTTTGCTGCAGGGGTGGAGCCGTCATCGAGAACCTCTGCTAGGGCAGTGCAGAAGGGAAATGTGGGGTTGGACACCCCCCTTCCCCCAACAGAATCCTCACTGGGGCACTGTGTAGTGAAGCTGTGAGAAGAGGGTTACCGTCCTCCAGATCCCAGAATGGTAGATCCATCAACAGCTTGCACCATGCACCTGGAAAAGCCACAGGCACTCGATGTCAGCTCATGAAAGCAGCTTGTTGGGGGTCTGTACCCTGAAAAGCCACAGGGACAGAGTGGCCCAAGGCTGTAGGAGCCCACTTCTTGCATCAGCATGTTCTGAATGTGAGACAAGGAGTCAAAGGAGATCATTTTGGAACTTTAAGTTTTAATGACTGCCTTATTGGATTTCAAACTTGCATGGGGCCTGTAGCCCCTTTATTTTGGCCAATTTCTCTCATTTGTAGTGGGTATATTTACCCAACACTTCTATCCCCATTGTATCTAGGAAGCAACTAACTTGATTTTGATGTTACAGGCTCAAAGGCAGAAGAGTCTTGCCTTGTCTCAGATGAGACATTGGACTGTGGACTTTTGAGTTAATGCTGGAAAGAGTTAAGACATTGGGAGACTGTTGGAAAGGCATGATTGTGTTTTGAAATGTGAGGACATGAGATTTGGGAGGGGCTGGGGTGGAATCATATGGTTTGGCTGTGTCCCTGCACAAAAATCTCATCTTGAATTATAATCTCCATAATCCTCATGGGTCAAGGGTGGGACCAAGGGTGGAGATAATTGTATCGTGGGGGCAGTTTCTCCCATGCTATTTTTGTGGGACAGTGAGTGAGCTCTTATGAGATCTGATGGTTTTATAAGTGTCTGGCATTTCCCCTGCTTGCACTTCTCCTTCCTGCCACCCTATGAAGAAGGTGCCTTTCTTCTCCTTCACCTTCTGTCATGATTGTAAGTTTCCTGAGGCCTTTCCAGTAATGTGGAACTGTGAGTCAGTTAAAACTCTTTTCTTTATAAATTACCCGCTTTTTGGTATTTCTTCAAAGCATTGTGAGAACAGACTAATCCATCAATTTGTTGAGGTTTTTTTTTTTTTTTTTTTTAAGTTGACAACAGGTATAAATCGAAGCACTGAGGAAACAGATATTTTATAGAGTAGAGGACAATTTCCATTTCTAGAAAAAACTGAAAGTGGTTAATGAAAAAATTTGTCAACATCTTTAGGGGTTTTAACTTAATCAGAAAACAATGAGGAGTCACTGACATATATTAAGGAATGAAAAAAATGTGATTACATTTGCATTTAAGGAGGACTTGAAATACCCCCTTAGTTAAATTGGGATTCAAAGACTGGCTGTGGGCAAACCTGATGAGCAATGACCAGTGGGCCAAGGGGTTTACTGCATGTCCTTCATCCTGCTAACTGACCAACTACATCCACTGGGCATTTGCATTGGTTTATATGAGTTTGATTTATCTTTATTTGGTTGATTGTTTTCCTGAAGGAAAAAAAAAAAGAATTCTGGTGAGAAATGAATGAGAAAAGAGATAGGAAAAGATAGGGAGTGGACAGAAACGAAAGAATTCTGTTCTCTCTTGAGCTCGTTTCTAGGTATGGACATAGAAGTCACTTGACTTTGTTGAACTTTGGTCAAAATTAGGATAACATGAAGATTCTATAATTACTTAAAAGGGAAAATTCTGGAGATGAGTCCAGAAATTAGAGTTTTCATATGGGTAAAATAAGCAGGTCAACAACAACCTGAAAAATGTAATCTATTTCTATCTTGTTGAGGTTTACTTCTATTTGTCCAAGATAAATATCTAAAGAGACGCAAAGAAGGTATTATGGTCTGCTTTCATGGTAATCATTTTCTAATAGGAATCATTTGCAATAAATGCAAATGTCACCAAATCCCACAGGTCTACACAGGAATATAGACTACTATGCATGTTTTATCATATATTAGTGTTTAGTTTAGGGATAGACATTTCCTTAGAGGTGCCTTTCTTTCCTTCATTCTTCACGGAGATGCTGTGCACTCGATTCCCCATGCTCCACTGACTCAGAATTGCTTTATACATTAATTTTTCCTGTGTCTTCAGGCCTTCTTCTCCTCCTTCATCTAAGTCTTCAACAGTTTCTATAAAAAAAAAAAGACAACTTTACAAATCACAGTTTCTTGTCCCTCCCCCTCCCATCAAATGACGACTATTCAGTCATCCTTGATTGAAAAATTTGTGTATATTCTCTAATTTTCATTTCCCATCACCAAATGACATTCAGTATTCTATTAAGCTTATGATGCTGCTACTACTCTTTTGAAAATACTTTCCTGAAATACACATATCTCCAATCAGCAATAGTTTTTGGATCTTACCTGCCCTGACTTCTCTGTGCTCTTCACCACTTTCCACTAGGGATTCTCACTTTCTTTGACGTTTTCACTTGCTTCTCTATTAACCTGGCCATCCTTTCTGAGTCTTCTTTTCTGGCTCCTTCTTTTCCATGGAGGGTTTAAATACAGATAATATCTAGATTTTCATCTTATTGTGTATAGTCTCCCTCCAGTATCTCATCCACTGGTGGATATCAAGTACCATCCACTTACTACAGATGACATCCAATTCCCTTATATTAACCTCTCTCCTGAATGCATTATCTGTATTTATACCAAGAGAGGTGCATAACTTGCATTTGAAAACAAAATTAATATTACCTAACAAAATTAAATCTTCATATTGCATTCTCTGTCTCCAAGATAGAAACAGTGGAATCAACCTTGGCTAATTATTATTCTTCACATCCTATTTTTAATAATTGCCAAATTCTATTACTTTTATCACAGAAATGTTCACAATATCTGATTTTTCCTCTCATTGATTGTAGATGTCCTTAGCCTCATTAAAGCATTCCAGGTAGAGATACTATTACTTGTCTGGGATGGAGGATCTTGCATTTGAATTAAGGAGACATACCTACTGATGAGTAACAATGGGTGTCAAGGTAAGCACAAGGACCTTTGGAAGGCTGGATGAGGACATTTATCCGATATGCCTTTCTTCCCTGATCTCGGCTACTGCAATAGACTCCTCACTTCTCTCCTGGTCAGCAAAATTTCCTCCTCATCCATGCTCCAACCTTCTTTCATATTGCAACCAGAATATTCTTTCACAGAAACTGCATGATTTATCTTCACTTATTAAAAATCTCTTTGGGGTTTCCATTGCCTAAGCAGGAATTTATAATCTGGGTTTTAGATTTCTATGAAATCCCGTGAGAATGAATAACAAATTGTAGATATATACATGTGTATTTCTGGGACAAGGTCAACACATGCTGAACGACCAAAAATTAAATACCACCAACCAACAATATAAAACACAAACTTCTGTGGTCTATACATTCAATTGTATGTTTTATTTATATTTTACTTATCCAGCTCCTTTTCTTTCTTCTCCCCATTAAATCAATCCTATTCCCAGGCACATCAAACATTTCCCAGATACTCTTGACCTTTTAATGCTTTTCTGATTTTGTAGCTGCTATTACATAACTTGGAAGGGAATTGTCTATCAATCACCAGAACATGTTTCTATGGAGAACTAATTACAAGTATTTCAATAAGAAGCCCTAGGAGTGTTTGTCACTAGAACCTCCCTGTTTTACACTACTTTTGTCCAATTTTGATAAGTGGTAGTTATCAAATGATATAATTTAGTCCACATATGATATAATTTAATCCTCTATAACTGTCATATAGTTCTCATTGATCCTGTTTTCTGATAAGGGACTAGCACATCTCAGTTGCTTAAAAAAAATCCTTAGTGCTTAGTACATTGCCTGATGCATGAAAGTTGCTCAATACAAGTTAGTTGAATGAATTAATAAATGCAAAAGAAATGCAGAGGCTATTTCTTGGGCAAGACTATGTTTCTGACATTAATTCTGGTGAGAGGAGGTAAAAAGTAAAGCATGGGCAATTTTAGCAATAAATGATGTGTTTGAAATAAAGAAATAAAAATCTTATGAGTATAAATATGAGGTCCAGCTTGATTCAAGTGTGTATTAGGAGCTTCTGAGAAAAGAAATGTTAACCCTCAATAAAATCTTGGAGGGAGATAATTGCTTATTGGTTGGATTATGTGCCATTTATTTTTCTCATCTGCCAGTCCCTAATATATTTTTGTAAAGGTACTATACACTAAGTGCTAAAGAAAATAATTTTTTGAAACTTAATCCTAAATGTTTTTAAAGCCAATAAAGAAGATACTGTACCAGTACAGGAGTAAGGGTTATAGCTCAGAGTAAAGCCATGGAGATAATGAGAACAGCACAGTGCCTAGACATTTACAGGGAAAATTCACTGAGATCCAGTGGTGGCTGAATGTGAAAACTGATCAAAAGACAAAGTAAAGATGATAACCAGATGGAAGTCAGCTGTGCTGCTTGTGGTATTCAGAATGATGAAGCAAGTGTGTTTGTGTGGTGGAGGAAGGTAAGGAGTAGCATAATGAAATCTTTATTGGACCCTATGAAGGGCTCAATTTAAAATACTCTATAAGCGAATGAGTTGATTTAGAGTAACTTTGCTTTAAAGTCAATATAAAATAAGCTATAAGATACAGGCCTATCAATAAATGCAAGAATGATTAATTAAAAGGATGATGTGGCAGTCACTATACATGTATCATTTACTGAGTCTGTATTTATGTGCTAGGCATGGTACTGAACATCATCTCTTTTAATTTCCCAACAACCCTATGAGGAAGGTATTTTTATTATCTCAGTATTACAAGTAAGGAAACTGAGGCTTAGAGACATTAAGAAACTTGCCCAAAGTCACACAGCTGGAATGAAGCAAAGTAGGAACATGAATATGGGAACTTTTATTCCGCCTTCCATGTTTTCAATTAATATAATTATATTCTTCCCTCTTAGGCTATTAAACAATTCTAGATTTACTTGTATGTGTTTTTAAGATTTTAATAATATTTTAGTAAAGGATTTAATGTTGAGAGTTTATTAAAGATTGTGTCCAATAGTTCAGACAGACAGTATGAAACAGTATCTGTTCTCTTGCATTGCTGAGAGTTTGTTCTCCACTGCTACGTTTTCATTTGAATAGTTTTTCCTTATAAATACAGTTTAAGTACAGCACTGCATAGTCTATCTTAATATTTGAATTGCTTTTTAAAGCTACTTTAATGGATATTATCCCTAATTCTTTTTCTTTTTATCTCAATATTTATAGTTCTACAAATCTAACCTTTTTACAGTCGCATTTTGATTTGTGCAATCTGTCTGTATATTTGAGTTCACTCTCATTGCAAAGTTTCTTTAGGACTAATTATGGGGTGTGTGTGTGTGTGTGTGTGTGTGTGTGTGTGTATGTGTGTGTGCGCGCGCGTCTATGTGTTTGGAGTTAATAAGCTTAGATACTAGGGGGGAAAACACTGGAAAGATTATACCACAGATAATTAATAAAAATCAATTAGTTTGTTAATGAGTACTCTGTCAGTACCCAAGGTGCCGGAAACCAGCTGGGGGAAGGAAATCAGCATCCCTGAATAGGACATTTAGAATGCTTGAGTCCTGCTGAGAATTTGAGAGGAAATAACTATAAGAAGCACTACTTGGGTTAAAACTGGCTAAATTTCCTCTTGAGATTGCAATTCCTCCAGCTAATAAATCTAGTGAAAAAGTGATTCACCTTTAGTGTATGCCATAAAGCATTTTCTGAGGCCTTAAGTACATTGCTCACTGCCCTGTATTAAAAACAAACCCATAGTTGTAAATGTCAATGACTAAGAATATTATAGCCCTTGCATCTTTCTTATGTTAGTAGAAAAGCTGGAAGCACCCATTACCTCTTCTATGACTTTTTACATTGTATTTATGTAAATGGCAGAAGTCAAACATGAGCTGACAGAGGAATACAGAATCTGTCTTCCAATGGTCCTTGGATGAAAAAGCAGAAAATTCCAGTGATAGCAATTGACTTTTATCCAAAGTTTTTTTCAGAACAACTCATTTTTTCCACTGTTAATTATATCTGTGTTAAGGTTATACTTTCTCTTTCTATGTAATTATGAATTATTTATGGGAGTAATGCAGAAGAGGGGATTTGCATAGAAATAAATTAAATACATTTAGTTTACCATAGGGTGACCACTTAAAACTATTATTTCTGTTTCATGTGTCTTCTTCTAACGATTGAGGAAGAAAAGCTAAATGTATTCTAGTAGATTCATAGCTTTCATATAAATTTGTATATACAGTTTTATTGTAAATATCTTACATATGTATCCTATAATTCTCATAAACATCAATATGACTGCTAAACAGCCTCCCTTTTGGATAAAGAATAGAGGCTAAGAGATGTTTATAATTTTGGTTACCTTTTTATAACAGAAGTGTTCGATATTCTATGAAGTGAATTAATAGTATGGTATAAGATGTATGAAATTTCTATTGAAAAGTTGTACCTTACAACTCCCTCTCAGTATGAGGTCAGAGGGGCAGAAGATCATTGATTTAACTTACTCAACTCTTTCACTTTCATAGATAACATATTCCTTTAATTATCTGCAAAATATCTGGGTAGTGAAAAAGAGAGAGTTCATACATTAGTAGGAGAGAAAATACACTGAATACAAAGAAATGATTCTTTAAGCAATTTTAGACTATTTTTAGTCAACTAAATAAGTTAATGCTTTTTTACCTCTCACATATATGTTGCTACAGTTCCTTTTACAATATGCGCAACTATGTGCTAAAAATTGCATTTGTACAACCAGAAAAAGTGGTATCTACACCCGTTTAAGTAAATTAGATTATGGTTTCATTTTTAGCACTCTCTTAATGTTAAGATATTTCCTCTAGTACATTTTTAATTACAAGGCAATAGTAGTAGTCTCAATTCCCTGACCTTACATTTCTTGTAAAGCATGGGATTTTTCAAACTTTCTGACTTCCAGGTACATATAAAATACAATTATGCTGTCTTTTAAAATATTTTGAAAAATGAAGAATGCATCATATTTATTTTAGAAATACAGCTATGGTCACACACACAAATGAGGAAGTCATCTGTGAATAGGTATATTGTTGGAGCACATATATTGTTAGATTTATAATATCCCATTTAGCTTTTGCAACATCCCATCAAGAAACTGAATATTACTTAATGAACACTGTAGTCCCACCTCATTTGCCAGGAATATGTTCCAAGGCCCCCAGTGGATGTCTGAAATTGTAGGTAGTATCAAGCCCTATATATGCTACATTTTTCCCATCTGTTAAGTGACTAATGGGTGAGTAGAATGAACAGTGTAGGTATGCTAGACAAAGAGAAGAGTCACTTCCTGGATGGGATGAATAGGAGGGCATGAAGTTTCATATGGCTACTTAGAATTAGTTTCATATGGCTACTCACAATTTAAAATGTATGAATTTTTATATCTGAAATATTTCATATAATATTTTCAGATCCCAGTTGACTTCAGGTAACTGAAACCATGGAAAGTGAAACTGAAGATAAGGGAGGACTATGGTAGCTGTGTGACTTTTTCACAAAATTATCATTATAATCAAAGAACAAAATACTGAAGTGATCAAGTATGTTTGAATCTTAGGGTTCTGGACCATTTTCGTTTCTCAGTTTTCTATCTCAGAGTGTAAGAGTACATATAGACTGAAAATGACATAAATACAATAAAAAGAACAAGATATAAAAAGTCTTTACTAATTGATTAAAATGAAAAGTTAAAGACCATGTCAAAATCAAGTTATATTTATGAGTCCTGCGAATGACAACATGTTCAGAAGGAAATAGTTTTAATTCTATGAATTTAAAGTTTCAATTTCTAGTTTTTTAATGTAACTCTTTGAATACTGTCCTTAGTTTTGTTTTCTTGTTGTTTTATTTTATTTTTAATTGACACATCAGAATTGTACATGTTTATGGGGTACACTATGATGCTTTGATATAGGGATACAAGGCAGATGAAGAAGATACAAGTAAATAGAAATATATTCCATATTCATGGATTTTTTTCAAATGCTAATTGTATTTATTTTTGAAATGTAGAAATAGTCACAAATAGATTTTAGTATTTGATAAGTGCTGAGTCTCTGTGTTAAATTAGCTCTCCTGATTATGTGAATCATTTCATGTTTGATTTAGTTGATATGACTGGTCAATATTAATACTATAAATATCATATACCATTCTCATATCATGCTAACATAAAAAACAATAAAATTTTATAAAGAAAAATATTGTTTGATAGACTGTAAGATGAGAAAGCCAGATGGCTAGTTTGGATAGAAACGAGCAGGTCAGCAAGGTCCTAATGGGTTTACTACAGTTTAGAGTCAGACTCTCAGTTTAACATTTACAGAAATACAATTAGAAAATTTATTCAATTATTATTAACTTCTTAAGGTCTGACTTCAGTTGTGAGCACTTGAACTTATAAAACACAATTCAGTAAACCATGATGTCCATTTATTTATTCACAAAATATGAGTCATTTACATAAGATGGTCCTTCCTTGTGCTCAAAACTACACAGGGAGAATACTGTGTGCTGAGCATCAAGTTAAAATAAGTAAAATGAGATTTTGAATTGCTATCAAACTAGCTGAACTGGACAAGATATCATTCTGTAGTCTAAAGATAATGTTACCTATATACCCAATATTGGCTGAATTTCTAGAGCCCATTCCAAATGCAGTGGATCAGGATTACCAGGGATGGAACCAAAAATCTTTTAACGGTGTCTCTGATGATTCTTTCCATGACATAAATGATAAGCTTTGAAAACACTGGCATGATGAATCAGCTCTTACTCCTTGATTCTTCTTTT